>NW_026891604.1:345905-720905 GCF_015708825.2 Lethenteron reissneri
TCGGGCAACGTTCGGGCGACGTCCAGCCGACGTTGAGGCGACGTCTGCTTCGCTCTCGATGCGAGTCGCCGCTAACACGCCGGTCTACGGGCCGCCATGTTGTCACTACCGGGTGAGGCGCAGGGGGATGACGACACGGGGGGGGCGACCTGAGTAAACAGCGGCCATCTTACGTGAGGAAGGTGAGTTTAAAACGATGTCAATGGGAAGCGGCCATCTTACGTGAGGAAGGTGAGTTTAAAACGATGTCAATGGGAAGCGGCCATCTTACGTGAGGAAGGTGAGTTTAAAACGATGTCAATGGGACGCGGCCATCTTACGTGGGGGAGGTGCGTTTAAAACGATGTCAATGGGAAGCGGCCATCTTACGTAGGGGTGGGGAATTTTCTTAGGTGAGGGTGAGAGTTTACAGTGCAAGTAGATAATTAGCGGCCATCTTACGTAGGGGTGGGTAATGTTTACAGTGCAAGTAGATAAGGAGCGGCCATCTTACGTGGGTGTTTAAATTTGTAAAGACGTAAGGGTGTTTCTTTTGGTCAATGGCAGGCGGCCATCTTACGTAGGGAGAAATTTCACGCGACTCGATTGGAGCGGCCATCTTAGGTGGGGGGGATTTATACCACTGGTGGCCATCTTACGTAGGGGGGAACTTACAAATGAAAGTCGATAGGAGGGCCATCTTAGGTAGGGAGAGAGTTGCAAAGAATCACGGTGGCTAGATGTTGACTACCTCGCCTGGTCTACAGGAGGTCGTGGGTTCGATCCCGACCCTGATGAGATGTTGACTACCTCGCCTGGTCTACAGGAGGTCGTGGGTTCGATCCCGACAATGGTGAGATGTTGACTACCTCGCCTGGTCTACAGGAGGTCGTGGGTTTGATCCTGACAATGGTGAGATGTTGACTACCTCGCCTGGTCTACAGGAGGTCGTGGGTTCGATCCTGACAATGGAGAGATGTCGACTACCTCGCCTGGTCTACAGGAGGTCGTGGGTTCGATCCTGACAATGGTGAGATGTTGACTACCTCGCCTGGTCTACAGGAGGTCGTGGGTTCGATCCCGACCCTGATGAGACGTTGACTACCTCGTCTGGTCTACAGGAGGTCGTGGATTTGATCCTGACAATGGAGAGATGTTGACTACCTCGCCTGGTCTACAGGAGGTCGTGGGTTCGATCCTGACAATGGAGAGATGTCGACTACCTCGCCTGGTCTACAGGAGGTAGTGGGTTCCATCCTGATAATGGTGAGATGTTGACTACCTCGCCTGGTACGCAGGATGTCGTGGGTTCGATCCCGACAATTGAGAGATGTTGACTACCTCGCCTGGTCTACAGGAGGTAGTGGGTTCCATCCTGATAATGGTGAGACGTTGACTACCTCGCCTGGTACGCAGGAGGTCGTGGGTTCGATCCCGACCCTGATGAGATGTTGACTACATCGCCTGGTCTACAGGAGGTCGTGGGTTCCATCCCGGATCGTACCTAGGGGAGGCCCAGGACCAGTTCAGATGATCGTCGCTGGTGTTGACCAAGAGCGGGAATCGAACTCAGGTCACGAAGGGCTCCACCACCGCTCCCCACAACACAAAGACCCCCGTTAGCCACCAACATGACCACTACCATCACTACCACCACCATAACCACTACCATCATTACCACCACCACCATGACCACCATCACCATGACCACCACCACCATGACCACTACCACCACCACCATAACCACCACCAACACAATGACCACCACCATCACCATGACCACCACCATGACCACTACCACCACCACCATAACCACCACCACCACAATGACCACCACCATGACCACCACTACCACCACCATGACCACCACCACCACTATGACCACTACCACCACCACCACCATAACCACCACCACCATGACCACCACCACCACGATGACCACTACCACCACCATAACCACCACTACCACAATGACCACCACCACAATGACCACCACCACCACCACCATGACCACCACGACCACCACCACGACCACCACCACAACCACCACCACCACAATGACCACCATCACCATGACCACTACCACCACCATAACCACCATGACCACCACCACCATGGCCACCACCACCACCATGACCACTACCACCACCATGACCACCAAGACCACCATCACCACAATGACCACCACCACTACCACCATGACCACAACTACCACCACCACCATAACCACTACCACCATGACCATCACCATCACAATGACCACCATCACCATCACCACGACCACCACCATGACCACAACTACCACCATGACCACCACCACCATAACCACTACAACCACCACCATCATGGTTGCTAGACGGTGGAGGTGTTTGTATTGTGGGGAGCGGTGGTGTAACGCTTAGCGACCAGCGACGATTATCTGAACCGGTCCTGGGCCTCTCCTAGGTCGACTCAGCCTAAAAAACACATTGTCCTGCGGAGGGAGCTGGTAGGAACGTCGGGTTGCTCGGTCAATGGCCTGCAGGGTCAACGGCGGCGTGGTGTATTCCGCAAATATGGCCGACTGTGAGGGCGGGCACAAGCCGGCGTGAGTAGGTGAAACGTTGAGTTTTATAAGGGCACCACGGGGTGACCAGCCCCTCCCCACCCAGCCCCACCCCTCCCACCCCCCACCCAGCCCCACCCTCCCCACCCAGCCCCTCCCCACCCAGCCCCACCCCTCCCACCCCCCCACCCAGCCCCTCCCTCCCCACCCAGCCCCTCCCCACCCTCCCCCTCCCCACCCAGCCCCACTCTCCCCTCCCCACCCAGCTCCCCACCCAGCCCCTCCCCACCCAGCCCCACCCCTCCCCACCCAGCCCCTCCCTCCCCACCCAGCCCCTCCCCACCCTCCCCTCTCAGCCCCACCCCTCCCACTCCCCACCCAGCCCCACCCTCCCCACCCTCCCCTCCCCACCCAGCCCCACCTCTCCCACCCTCCCCACCCAGCCCATCCCCACCCTCCCCTTCCCACCCAGCCCCACCCTCCCCACCCAGCCCCACCCTCCCCTCCCTCCCCACCCAGCCCCACCCTCCCCTCCCCACCCAGCCCTCCCCACCCCCACCCTCCCCACCCAGCCCCACCCTCCCCACCCAGCCCCTCCCCACCCAGCCCCACCCTCCCCTCCCCACCCAGCCCCACGCTCCCCACCCAGCCCCTCCCTGCACGACGGACGACAACACTAATCCCCTGTGGGCTGGTGTAACCAGGAGGTTCCTGGCAGTACGAGTCACCTGGTGCGGTGGTTGGTGTGTAGTAAACATCGCCACTGGGGAGACAAAGGCGGCCGAGCGTGGTGCTGGCCACCCACCCACCCACTCTGTGTTGGCCTTAATAGGTGCTCGCTAACAGCACTTGCCCCCAACGGTGAGAGACTATACGGGGGTCTTTGTCTTGTGTTGTGGGGAGCGGTGGTGCAGCGGTTAGCACCCTATGCTGCGCTACGAACCCGCCTCTGACCCGAGTTCGATTCCCGCTCGAGACCACCAACACTCAGCGAGAGCGATTATTATCTCAATCGGTTCTGGGTCTCCTCTAGGCAGGGTCGGGATCGAACCCACGACCTCCTGCGTACCAGGCGAGGTAGTCAACATCTCACAGGGTTCCGGGATCCAACCCACGACCTCCTGTAGACCAGGCGAGGTAGTCAACATCTCACCAGGGTCGGGATCGAACCCACAACCTCCTGCGTACCAGGCGAGGTAGTCAACATCTCACAGGGTTCCGGGATCCAACCCACGACCTCCTGTAGACCAGGCGAGGTAGTCAACATCTCACCAGGGTCGGGATCGAACCCACGACCTCCTGTAGACCAGGCGAGGTAGTCAACATCTCACCAGGGTCGGGATCGAACCCACAACCTCCTGCGTACCAGGCGAGGTAGTCAAAATCTCAGGGTCGAGATCGAACCCACGACCTCCTGCGTACCAGGCGAGGTAGTCAACATCTCAGGGACGAGATCGAACCCACGACCTGCTGTGTACCAGGCGAGGTAGTCAACATCTCATCAGGGTCGGGATCGAACCCACGACCTCCTGTGTACCAGGCGAGGTAGTCAACATGTCACAAGGTTGAGGCATCGAACCCACGACCTCCTGCGTACTAGGCGAGGTAGTTAACATCTCATCAGGGACGAGATCGAACCCACAATCTCCTGCGTACCAGTTGAGATAGTCAACATCTCACAGAATTCCGGGATCGAATCCATGACCTCTTGCGTACTCGGTGAGGTAGTCAACATCTCACAGGGTACCGGGAACAAACCCACGACCTCCTGCGTACCAGGCGAGGTAGTCAACATCTCACACCAAGTTTGATCCATTCATTTATTTAATAAAATAACAACAACACAACAGAACCGCTCACACCACAACCACCACCATAACCACCACCACCACCACAACCACCGTCGCACAAATAACCATGTCCTGTATTGAACCATGTCCTGTATAGAACCACGTCCTGTATAGAACCACGTCCTGTATAGAACCATGTCCCGTATTGACCCATGTCCCGTATTGACCCATGTCCCGTATTGAACCCTGTCCCGTATAGAACCATGTCCTGTATTGAACAATGTCCTGTATTGAACCATGTCCTGTATTGAACCATGTCCTGTATTGAACCATGTCCCGTATTGAACCACGTCCTGTATTGAACCATGTCCTGTATTGAACCACGTCCTGTATTGAACCATGTCCCGTATTGAACCACGTCCTGTATTGAACCATGTCCCGTATTGAACCATGTCCTGTATTGAACCACGTCCTGTATTGAACCATGTCCTGTATAGAACCACGTCCTGTATTGAACCATGTCCTGTATTGAACCATGTCCCGTATTGAACCATGTCCTGTATAGAACCATGTCCTGTATTGAACCATGTCCTGTATTGAACCATGTCCCGTATTGAACCACGTCCTGTACTGAACCATATCCCGTATTGAACCATGTCCTGTATTGAACCATGTCCCGTATTGAACCACGTCCTGTATTGAACCATGTCCTGTATAGAACCACGTCCCGTATTGAACCATGTCCCGTATTGAACCATGTCCCGTATAGAACCATGTCCTGTATTGAACCACGTCCTGTATTGAACCACGTCCTGTATTGAACCATGTCCTGTATTGAACCATGTCCCGTATTGAACCATGTCCTGTACTGAACCATGTCCTGTATTGAACCATGTCCTGTATTGAACCACGTCCTGTATTGAACCATGTCCTGTATTGAACCATGTCCCGTATTGAACCACGTCCTGTATTGAACCACGTCCTGTACTGAACCATGTCCTGTATTGAACCATGTCCCGTATTGAACCATGTCCCGTATTGAACCATGTCCTGTATTGAACCATGTCCTGTATAGAACCACGTCCTGTATTGAACCATGTCCTGTATTGAACCATGTCCTGTACTGAACCATGTCCCGTATTGAACCATGTCCTGTATTGAACCATGTCCCGTATTGAACCATGTCCTGTATAGAACCATGTCCCGTATTGAACCACGTCCTGTATTGAACCATGTCCTGTATTGAACAATGTCCTGTATTGAACCATGTCCTGTATTGAACCATGTCCTGTATTGAACCATGTCCCGTATTGAACCACGTCCTGTATTGAACCATGTCCTGTATTGAACCACGTCCTGTATTGAACCATGTCCCGTATTGAACCACGTCCTGTATTGAACCATGTCCCGTATTGAACCATGTCCTGTATTGAACCACGTCCTGTATTGAACCATGTCCTGTATAGAACCACGTCCTGTATTGAACCATGTCCTGTATTGAACCATGTCCCGTATTGAACCATGTCCTGTATAGAACCATGTCCTGTATTGAACCATGTCCTGTATTGAACCATGTCCCGTATTGAACCACGTCCTGTACTGAACCATATCCCGTATTGAACCATGTCCTGTATTGAACCATGTCCCGTATTGAACCACGTCCTGTATTGAACCATGTCCTGTATAGAACCACGTCCCGTATTGAACCATGTCCCGTATTGAACCATGTCCCGTATAGAACCATGTCCTGTATTGAACCACGTCCTGTATTGAACCACGTCCTGTATTGAACCATGTCCTGTATTGAACCATGTCCCGTATTGAACCATGTCCTGTACTGAACCATGTCCTGTATTGAACCATGTCCTGTATTGAACCACGTCCTGTATTGAACCATGTCCTGTATTGAACCATGTCCCGTATTGAACCACGTCCTGTATTGAACCACGTCCTGTACTGAACCATGTCCTGTATTGAACCATGTCCCGTATTGAACCATGTCCCGTATTGAACCATGTCCTGTATTGAACCATGTCCTGTATAGAACCACGTCCTGTATTGAACCATGTCCTGTATTGAACCATGTCCTGTACTGAACCATGTCCCGTATTGAACCATGTCCTGTATTGAACCATGTCCCGTATTGAACCATGTCCTGTATAGAACCATGTCCCGTATTGAACCACGTCCTGTATTGAACCATGTCCTGTATAGAACCATGTCCTGTATTGAACCATGTCCCGTATTGAACCACGTCCTGTACTGAACCATGTCCCGTATTGAACCATGTCCTGTATTGAACCATGTCCCGTATTGAACCATGTCCTGTATAGAACCATGTCCCGTATTGAACCATGTCCTGTATAGAACCACGTCCCGTATTGAACCATGTCCTGTACTGAACCATGTCCCGTATTGAACCACGTCCTTATTGAACCACGTCCTGTATTGAACCATGTCCTGTATAGAACCATGTCCTGTATTGAACCACGTCCTGTATTGAACCACGTCCTGTATTGAACCATGTCCTGTATTGAACCATGTCCCGTATTGAACCATGTCCTGTATTGAACCATGTCCTGTATAGAACCACGTCCTGTATTGAACCATGTCCTGTACTGAACCATGTCCTGTATTGAACCATGTCCTGTATTGAACCATGTCCCGTATAGAACCCTTGAGGTTGGTGATCTCTCTCTCCTGGGAACGTCTTCTCAACGTCGCTTCCCGACATTCGTGAATCCTGCAAAGAGAACAGTGAGTGGGTGAGTGGGCGAGCGAGCGGGCGGACGGGCGAGTGGGTGGGCGAGTGAGCGAGTATTTGAGTCAGTGGTTGAGTGGGTGAATGAGTGGGTGGATGAGTGGGTGGGTGGGTGAGCGAGCGAGTATTTGAGTGAGTGGGTGAATGAGCGGTGAGTGTTTGAGTGAGTGGTAGTCAGTGGATGAGTGGGTGAATGAGTGGGTGGTTGACTGAGTGGGTGGTTGACTGAGTGAATGAGTGGGTGAATGAGTGGGTGAATGAGTGGGTGAATGAGTGGGTGGATGAGTGGGTGGGTGGGTGAGTGAGCGAGTATTTGAGTGAGTGGGTGAATGAGTGGTGAGTGTTTGAGTGAGTGGGTGAATGAGTGGGTGGTTGACTGAGTGGATGAGTGGGTGGTTGAGTGGGTGGGTGGTTGAGTGAGTAGTTTAGTGAGTGCTTGAATGAGGCATTTTGTGAGTAGTTGAGTGTTTTTTTTGGTGAGCAGTTTGGTGAATGGGCGAGTATGAGTGAGTGAGAGTATGAGTGAGTGAGAGTATGAGTAAGTGAGAGTATGAGTGAGTGGGTGATTGGTTGAGTGAGTGAGTGTGCGAGTGGGTTGGTGAGTGGTTTAATGGGTGAGTATGAGTGTGAGTGAGCGGGTGATTGGTTGAATGAGTGTGTGAGTGGGTTGGTGAGTGGTTTAATGGGTGAGAATATGAGTGAGTGAGAGTATGAGTGAGCGGGTGATTGGTTGAGTGAGTGAGTGTGTGAGTGGGTTGGTGAGTGGTTTAATGGGCGAGTATGAGTGTGTGTGAGCGGGTGATTGGTTGAGTGAGTGAGTGTGTGAGTGGGTTGGTGAGTGGTTTAATGGGTGAGTATGAGTGTGTGTGAGCGGGTGATTGGTTGAGTGAGTGAGTGTGTGAGTGGGTGAGTGGGTGGGTGAGTGGGTGGGTGAGAGGGTGGGTGAGTGGGTGAGTGGGTGGGTGAGTGGGTGAGTGGGTCGGTGAGTGGGAGGGTGGGTGGGTGGGAGGGTGAGTGAGTGAGTGAGTGGGTGGGTGGGTGGGTGAGTGGGAGGGTGAGTGGGTGGGTGAGTAGGAGGGTGGGTGGGTGGGTGAGTGAGTGGGTGAGTGGGTGGGTGAGTGGGTGGGTGGGTGAGTGGGAGGGTGGGTGAGTGGGAGGGTGGGTGAGTGGGTGGGTGGGTGAGTGGGTGGGTGGGTGAGTGGGTGGGTGAGTGAGTGGGTGAATGAGTGGGTGGGTGAGTGAGCGAGTGTTTGAGTGAGTGGGAGTCAGTGGATGAGTGGGTGGATGAGTGGCTGAATGAGTGGGTGGTTGACTGAGTGGTTGAGTGAGTAGTTTATTGAGTGCTTGAATGAGGCGTTTTGTGAGTAGTTGAGTGTTTTGGTGAGCAGTTTGGTGAATGGGCGAGTATGAGTGAGTGAGAGTATGAGTGAGTGGGTGATTGGTTGAATGAGTGAATGTGTGAGTGGGTTGGTGAGTGGTTTAGTGGGTGAGTATGAGTGTGTGTGAGCGGGTGATTGGTTGAGTGAGTGAGTGTGCGAGTGGGTTGGTGAGTGGTTTAGTGGGTGAGTATGAGTGAGTGAGAGTATGAGTGAGTATGAGTGTGTGTGAGCGGGTGATTGGTTGAGTGAGTGAGTGTGCGAGTGGGTTGGTGAGTGGTTTAGTGGGTGAGTATGAGTGAGTGTGAGCGGGTGATTGGTTGAGTGAGTGAGTGTGCGAGTGGGTTGGTGAGTGGTTTAGTGGGTGAGTATGAGTGTGTGTGAGCGGGTGATTGGTTGAGTGAGTGAGTGTGCGAGTGGGTTGATGAGTGAGCGGGTGAGTGAGTGGGGAACTCTCACCTGGCGTGGTGGTTTTTCTCCCCCCTTCTCTCTGTGACCAACTCAGGCGATGAAGTCCAGGGGCCGGTTGAAGCCTCCCTTGCGGTTCATGTACTGCCTGCAGGCACGGGAGAAGACAGAGCTTAGAGACGGTGGGTGGGTAGGTGGGTGGGTAGGTGGGTGAGTGGGTGGGTAGGTGGGTGGGTGAGTGGGTGGGATAGGTGAGTGGGTGGGTAGGTAGGTGGGTAGGTGAGTGGGTGGGTGGGTAGGTGGTGGGTGAGTGGGTGGGATAGGTGAGTGGGTGGGTGGGTAGGTGAGTGGGTGGGTAGGTGGGTGATTAGGTGAGTGGGTGAGTAGGTGGGTAGGTGGGTGAGTAGGTGGGTGAGTGGGTGGGTGAGTGGGTGGGTAGGTGGGTGGGTGAGTGGGTGGGTGGGTGGGTAGGTGGGTGAGTGGGTGGGTAGGTGGGTGGGTGAGTGGGTGGGTAGGTGGGTGGGTAGATGAGTGGGTGAGTAGGTGAGTGCGTGGGTGGGTGATTAGGTAAGTGGGTGGGTGAGCGAGTGGGTGGGTTAGTGGGTGGGTAGGTGAGTGGGTGGGTAGGTGAGTGCGTGGGTGGGTGATTAGGTAAGTGGGTGGGTGAGCGAGTGGGTGGGTTAGCGAGTGGGTGGGTTAGCGGGTGGGTGAGCGAGTGAGTGGGTGGGTAGGTGGGTGATTAGGTGAGTGGGTGGGTAGGTGAGTGGGTGGGTGATTAGGTAAGTGGGTGGGTGAGCGAGTGGGTGGGTTAGTGGGTGGGTGAGCGAGTGGGTGGGTTAGTGGGTGGGTGAGCGAGTGAGTGATTAGGTGGGTGAGTGGGTAGGTGGGTAGGTGAGTGGGTGGGTAGGTGAGTGTGTGAGTGGGTGGGTAGGTGAGTGTGTGAGTGGGTGGGTGATTAGGTGAGTAAGTGGGTGGGTGATTAGGTGAGTAAGTGGGTAGGTGGGTGGGTGAGCGAGTGGGTGGGTGAGTGGGTGATTGGGTGGGTGAGTGGGTGGGTGAGTGAATGGGTGAGTAAGTGAGTGGGTGAGTAAGTGAGTGGGTGGATGAGTGAGTGGGTGAGTAAGTGAGTGGGTGAGTAAGTGAGTGGGTGAGTGGGTGGGTGAGTGAGAGAGTGGGTGGGTGAGTAAGTGAGTGGGTGAGTGAGCGAGTGGATGAATGAGTGACTAGGTGGGTGGGTGAGTGAGTGGTTGGGTGAGTGAGTAAGTGAGTGGGTGAGTGGGTAGGTGGGTGAGTTGATTAGTGAGTGACTGGGTGGGTGAGTGGGTGGGTGAGTAAGTGAGTGGGTTAGTAAGTGAGTGGGTGGGTGAGTAAGTCAGTTGGTGGGTGAGTGAGTGGGTGAGTAAGTGAGTGGGTGAGTGGGTGAGTGAGTGAGCGAGTGGATGAATGAGTGACTGGGTGGGTGAGTGAGTAGTTGAGTGAGTGGGTGAGTAAGTGAGTGGGTGGGTGAGTGAGTGGATGAATGAGTGACTGGGTGGGTGAGTGAGTGGGTGAGTGAGTGAATTAATGAGTGACTGGGTGGGTGGGTGAGTGAGTGGGTGAGTGAGTGGGTGAGTAAGCGAGTGGATGAGTAAGTGACTGGGTGGGTGGGTGGGTGAGTGAGTGAGTGGGTAAGTGAGTGGATGAGTAAATGAGTGGGTGGGTGAGTGAGTGAGCGAGTGGATGAATGAGTGACTGGGTGGGTGAGTGAGTGGGTGAGTGAGTGAATTAATGAGTGACTGGGTGGGTGGGTGAGTGGGTGAGCGAGTGGGTGAGTAAGTGAGTGGATGAGTAAGTGAGTGGGTGGGTGAGTGAGCGAGTGGATGAATGAGTGACTGGGTGGGTGAGTGACTGGGTGGGTGGGTGAGTAAGTGAGTGGGTTAGTAAGTGAGTGGGTGGGTGAGTAAGTCAGTTGGTGGGTGAGTGAGTGAGTGGGTGAGTAAGTGAGTGGGTGAGTGGGTGAGTGAGCGAGTGGATGAATGAGTGACTGGGTGGGTGAGTGAGTGGGTGAGTGAGTGGGTGAGTAAGTCAGTGGGTGAGTAAGTGAGTGGGTGGGTGAGTAAGTGAGTGGGTGGGTGAGTGAGTGAGCGAGTGGATGAATGAGTGACTGGGTGGGTGAGTGAGTGGGTGAGTGAGTGAATTAATGAGTGACTGGGTGGGTGGGTGAGTGAGTGGGTGAGTGAGTGAGTGGGTGAGTAAGCGAGTGGATGAGTAAGTGACTGGGTGGGTGGGTGGGTGAGTGAGTGGGTAAGTGAGTGGATGAGTAAATGAGTGGGTGGGTGAGTGAGTGAGCGAGTGGATGAATGAGTGACTGGGTGGGTGAGTGAGTGGGTGAGTGAGTGAATTAATGAGTGACTGGGTGGGTGGGTGAGTGGGTGAGTGAGTGGGTGAGTAAGTGAGTGGATGAGTAAGTGAGTGGGTGGGTGAGTGAGCGAGTGGATGAATGAGTGACTGGGTGGGTGAGTGAGTGGGTGAGTGAGTGAATTAATGAGTGACTGGGTGAGTGGGTGAGTAAGTGAGTGGGTTAGTAAGTGAGTGGGTGGGTGAGTAAGTCAGTTGGTGGGTGAGTGAGTGAGTGGGTGAGTAAGTGAGTGGGTGAGTGGGTGAGTGAGTGAGCGAGTGGATGAATGAGTGACTGGGTGGGTGAGTGAGTGGGTGAGTGAGTGGGTGAGTAAGTCAGTGGGTGAGTAAGTGAGTGGGTGGGTGAGTAAGTGAGTGGGTGGGTGAGTGAGTGAGCGAGTGGATGAATGAGTGACTGGGTGGGTGAGTGAGTGGGTGAGTGAGTGAATTAATGAGTGACTGGGTGGGTGGGTGAGTGAGTGAGTGGGTAAGTGAGTGGATGAGTAAATGAGTGGGTGGGTGAGTGAGTGAGCGAGTGGATGAATGAGTGACTGGGTGGGTGAGTGAGTGGGTGAGTGAGTGAATTAATGAGTGACTGGGTGGGTGGGTGAGTGGGTGAGTGAGTGAGTGGGTGAGTAAGTGAGTGGATGAGTAAGTGAGTGGGTGGGTGAGTGAGCGAGTGGATGAATGAGTGACTGGGTGGGTGAGTGAGTGGGTGAGTGAGTGAATTAATGAGTGACTGGGTGGGTGAGTCAGTGGGTGAGTGAGTGAGTGAATGGGTGAGTAAGTGAGTGGATGAGTAAGTGACTGGGTGGGTGGGTGAGTAAGTGAGTGGATGAGTAAGTGAGTGGGTGGGTGAGTAAGTGAGCGAGTGGTGAGCGAGTGGTGAGCGAGTGGTGAGCGAGTGGTGAGTGAGTGGTGAGTGAGTGGGTGAGTGGTGAGTGAATGGTGAGTAAGTGAGTGAGTGGTGAGTCACCGGTATTTCCGCTTGAGTGAGATGTTGACTGCGTGGGCATTGCTGGATCCGGCCATGTGCTTACCCTGTCACCACAACGTTACCACAAAGTTAACACAAAGTTAACACAGAGTTAACACAGAGTTACCCTGTCAACTCAAAGTTACCACAAAGTTAACACAACGTTACATTACCACACGATGGTGACTGTGATGATGATGGTGATGATGGTGATGATGGTGATGATTGTGATGATGACTGTGATGGTGATGATGGTGATGATGGTGATGATGATGGTGATGATGATGGTGATGATGACTGTGATGGTGATGATGGTGATGATGATGATGATTGTGATGATGGTGATGATGATGGTGATGATGGTGATGATGATGGTGATGATGATGGTGATGATGGTGATGATGATGATGTGATGATGACGGTGATGACTATGACTGCGATGATGATGACTATGATTGTGATGATGATGACTATGATGATGATGACTATGATTGTGACGATGATGATAGTGACGATGATGTTTGATTGGCATCACTCCACCTTGCTGGTCTCGAAGTTGCTGAACCCCATGGTAGCCATCATCTCCATCTCGTCCGGAGTCTGATCACTCTCCACCTCCACCTCTGTGGGTTCACGATGGCCGTGTCACACACTGCAGATGTTGACTACCTCGCCTGGTACACAGGAGGTCGTGGGTTCAATCCTGACCCTGATGAGATGTTGACTACCTCGCCTGGTCTACAGGAGGTCGTGGGTTCGATCCTGACCCTGATGAGATGTTGACTACCTCGCCTGGTACACAGGAGGTCGTGGGTTCGATCCCGACCCTGATGAGATGTTGACTACCTCGCCTGGTAGTCAGGAGGACGTGGGTTCGATCTCTGATTGAGTGAGTCAGTGAGTGAGCCAGTGGGTGAGCCATAGAGTGAGTCACTGGGTGAGTCACTGGGTGAGTCACTGATTGAGTAACTAGGTGGGCGAGCGAGTCACTGAGTAAGACAGTGAGTGACTGTGTGAGCGAGTGAGTGAGTCACTGAGTGAGCGAGTCACTGTGTGAGTCACTGAGTGAGTAAGCCACTGTGTGAGTCACTGAGTGAGCCACTGTGTGAGTCACTGATTGAGTGACTGGGTGAGTGAGTCACTGTGTGAGTGGGTGAATGAGTGGGTGAATGAGTGATTCACTGTGTGAGTGAGTCACTCTGTGAGTGAGTGGATGAGTGGGTGAGTGAGAGGGTGAGTGAGTGGGTGAATGAGTGAGTCACTGGGTGAGTGAGTCACTGGGTGAGTGACTGGGTGAGTCACTGTGTGAGTCACTGATTGAGCGAGTGAGTGACTGCGTGAGTGAGTCACTGATTGAGTGAATGGGTGAGTGAGTGTCTGCGTGAGCCACTGTGTGCGTCACTGATTGAGTGACTGGGTGGGCGAGTGAGTGAGTCACTGAGTGAGTCACTGAGCGAGTAAGACAGTGAGTGAGTGACTGGGTGAGTGATTGAGTGAGTCACTGAGTGAGTAACTGAGTGAGTAAGACAGTGAGTGACTGGGTGAGCGATTGAGTGAGGGACTAGGTGGGCGAGTGAATGAGTCACTGAGTGAGTGAGTCATGGATTGAGTAACTGGGTGAGTGATTGAGTGACTAGGTGGGTGGGTGAGAGAAACAGTGAGTGATTGAGTGATTGAGTGAGTGACTAGGTGGGCGAGTGAGTGAGTCACTGAGTGAGTGAGTCACAGATTGAGCGAGTGAGTGACTGCGTGAGTGAGTGCGTCACTGAGTGACTGGGTGGGCGAGTGAGTGAGTCACTGAGTGAGTGAGACAGTGAGTGAGCCACTGTGTAAGTCACTGTGTAAGTGACTGGGTGAGTGATTGAGTCACTGAGTGAGTGACTGGGTGAGTCACTGAGTGAGACAGTGAGTGAGACACTGAGTGATTCACTGAGTGAGTCATTGATTGACTGGGTGGGCGAGTGAGTGAGTCACTGAGTCACTGAGTGAGTGACTGGGTGAGTGATTGAGTGACTAGGTGGGCGAGTGAGTGAGTCACTAAGTGAGCGAGTCACTAAGTGAGCGAGCGAGTGAGCCAGTGAGTGAGTGAGTCACTGAGTGAGCGAGCGAGTGAGCCAGCGAGTGAGTGAGTCACTGAGTGAGTCACTGAGTGAGTGACTGGGTGAGTCACTGAGTGAGACACTGGGTGAGTGAGTGAGACACTGAGTGAGTGAGTGAGTCACTGAGTGAGTGAGTTACTGTGTGAGTCACTGATTGAGTGACTGGGTGAGTGAGTCACTGTGTGAGTGGGTGAATGAGTGGGTGAATGAGTGATTCACTGGGTGAGTGAGTCACTGAGTGATTCACTGGGTGAGTCATTGATTGACTGGGTGGGCGAGTGAGTGAGTCACTGAGTGAGTGACTGGGTGAGTGATTGAGTGACTAGGTGGGCGAGTGAGTGAGTCACTAAGTGAGCGAGCGAGTGAGCCAGCGAGTGAGTCACTGAGTGAGCCAGCGAGTGAGTCACTGAGTGACTGAGTGAGCGAGCGAGTGAGCCAGCGAGTGAGTCACTGAGTGAGTGACTGGGTGAGTGATTGAGTGACTAGGTGAGCGAGTGAGTGAGTCACTAAGTGAGCCAACGAGTGAGTCACTGAGTGAGTGAGTCACTGAGTGAGCCAGCGAGTGAGCGAGCGAGTGAGTCACTGAGTGAGTCACTGAGTGAGCGAGCGAGTGAGCGAGCGAGTGAGCGAGTGAGTGAGTCACTGAGTGAGTGACTGAGTGAGCGAGCGAGTGAGCCAGCGAGTGAGTGAGTCACTGAGTGAGTCACTGAGTGAGCGAGCGAGTGAGCGAGCGAGTGAGTGAGTCACTGAGTGAGTCACTGAGTGAGCGAGCGAGCGAGCGAGTGAGTCACTGAGTGAGTCACTGAGTGAGCGAGCGAGTGAGCCACCGAGTGAGCCACAAACCCTTGGGCTTGACCTTGCGCTGGGACATGGGAGGGGGCGATGAGAGAATGGGCTCAGAGGCGTGACGGGTCGGAGACACGGAATCGGAGCGCGGACGACGCGGAGATCTGGGGACAGAGAGCAGACAGAGAGAGAGAGACACACACAGAGAGACAGATGGAGAGAGACACAGAGAGAGAGAGACACACACAGAGAGACAGATGGAGAGAGACACAGAGAGAGAGAGACACACACAGAGAGACAGATGGAGAGAGACACAGAGAGAGAGACAGAGAGAGACACACAGAGAGAGAGACACAGAGAGAGACACAGAGAGAGAGAGACACACAGAGAGAGAGACAGAGAGAGAGACAGCGAGACACACACAGAGAGAGAGACAGAGAGAGAGAGAGACAGAGAGACGCACAGAGAGAGAGACACACAGAGAGACAGAGAGAGAGACAGAGAGAGACACACACAGAGAGAGACAGAGAGAGAGAGAGAGAGACAGAGAGACACACAGAGAGAGACACACAGAGAGAGAGAGACACACAGAGAGACAGAGAGAGACACACACAGAGATAGACAGAGAGAGAGACAGAGACACACACAGAGAGAGAGAGACAGAGAGAGAGACAGAGAGAGAGACAAAGAGACAATGAGATACACAGTCACACAGATAAAGTACTGGTGTGATGAGTTATTCGACGAGTGTATGAGTGATTGAGTGAGTGGGTGAGTGAGCGTGTGAGTGAGCGGGTGAGTGAGCGTGTGAGTGTGTGGGTGAGTGGGTGAGTGAGCATGTGAGTGAGCGTGTGAGTGTGTGGATGAGTGGGTGAGTGAGCGTGTGAGTGGGTGATTGAGTGAGTGAGTGGGTGAGTGGGTGAGTGAATGAGTGTGTGAGTGTGTGAGTGGGTGAGTGTGTGAGTGAGTGAGTGTATGAGTGAGTGTGTGATTGAGTGTGAGGGCGAGTGGGTGGGTGGGTTAGTGAGTTGGGTGAGTGGGTGGGTGGGTAAGTGGGTAGGTGAGTGGGTGGGTGAGTGGGTGGGTGAGTGAGTCTGTGGATGAGTCAGTTTAGGAGTGAGTTTATAAATGAGAGAATCAGTGCATGACTGACTGACTGAGCGGACAAGTGAGTGAGCGAGTAGATGACTAAGTGACTGACTGAGTAAGAAGGTTAGTAAGCGATTGGGTGAGCGAGTGAGTAGGTGACTGAGTAAGCGATTGGGTGAGCGAGTGAGTAGGTGACTGAGTGAGCGATTGGGTGAGTAGGTGACTGAGTAAGCGATTGGGTGAGCGAGTGAGTAGGTGACTGAGTGAGCGATTGGGTGAGTAGGTGACTGAGTGAGCGATTGGGTGAGTAGGTGACTGAGTAAGCGATTGGGTGAGCGAGTGAGTAGGTGACTGAGTGAGCGATTGGGTGAGTAGGTGACTGAGTGAGCGATTGGGTGAGCGAGCGGATGACTGACCGAGTCAATGAGCGGGTGAGTGAGCGACTGACTGAGCAGGCGAGTGATTGAGCGATTGCGTGAGCGAGCGATTGGGTGACTGAGTGGATGAGTCAGTGAGTGACTAAACGAGTGAGCCGGTGACTGACTGAGTGGGTGAGCGAGTGGATGAGTGATTGACCGATTGGGCGAGTGATTGGGTGAGCGAGTAGATGACTCAGTGAGTGACTGAGCGAGTGAGCGGGTGATTGGATGAGTGAGTGACTGACTGAGTGAGTGAGCGAGTGGATCACTGACTGAATGGGTGAGTGATTGGGTGAGTAGAGGAGTCAGTGAGTGACTGAGCGAGTGAGCGGGTGATTGGGTGAGCGTGCGATTGGATGAGCGAGCGAGCGACTGAGTGAGTGAGTGGATCATTGATTGAATGAGCGGGTGAGCGATTGGCTGAGTGAGTGACTTAGTGAGCGAGCGAGTGGATGACTGACTGAGTGAGTGAGTGTGTGAGCGATTGGGTGAGTCGAGTGATTGAGTGAGCGATTGGCGGAGTGAGTGAGCGGATGGATGACTGACTGACTGAGCAATTGGGTGAGTGAGCAAGTAGATGGATGACTGAGTGACTGACTGAGTGAGCGATCGGGTGAGTGGGTGAGCGAGTGGGTGAGTGAGTGGATGACTGAGTGAGTGGGTGAGCAATTGGGTGAGTGAGCGAGCGATTGGGTGAGTGAGCGAGTGAGTGGATGACTGACTGAGGGACTCAGTGGGTGATTGAGTGGGTGGGTGAGCGAGCGAGTGGATGACTGAGTGAGCGATTGAGTGGGTGAGCGATTGGGCGAGTGAGTGAGCGAGTGAGTGGATGGATGACTGATTGACTGAGTAAGTGACTGAGTGACTGAGTGGGTGGGTGAGCGAGCGAGTGGATGGATGACTGAGTGGGTGAGCGATTGGGTGAGTGAGTGAGCGAGTGAGTGGATGACAGATTGACTGAGTAAGTGACTGAGTGACTGAGTGGGTGGATGGATGACTGATTGACTGAGTAAGTGACTGAGTAACTGAGTGGGTGGGTGGGTGAGCGAGCGAGTAGATGACTGACTGACTGAGTGGGTGAGCGATTGGGTGAGTGAGTGGATGGATGACTGAGTGGGTGGGTGAGCGATTGGGTAAGTGAACGGCCGATTGGGTGAGTGAGCGAGTGAGTGGATGACTGACTGAGCGACTAAGTGGGTGATTGAGTGGGTGAGCGATTGGGGGAGTGAGTGAGCGAGTGAGTGGATGGATGACTGATTGACTGAGCAAGTGACTGAGTGACTGAGTAGGTGGGTGAGCGAGCGAGTGGATGACTGAGTGGGTGAGCGATTGGGTGAGTGAGTGAGTGAGTGGATGGATGACTGACTAAGTGACTGAGTAGGTGGGTGAGCGAGCGAGTGGATGACTGACTGAGTGGGTGAGCGATTAGGTGAGTGAGTGAGCGAGTGAGTGGATGGATGACTGACTGACTAAGTGACTGAGTGAGTGGGTGAGCGAGCGGATGACTGACCGATTGAGTGAGCGATTGGGTGAGTGAGTGAGCGAGCGAGTGGATGACTGATTGACTGACTAAGTGACTGAGTGGGTGGGTGAGCGAGTGGATGACTGACTGACTGAGTGGGTGAGCGATTGAGTGAGCGAGCGAGTGAGTGAGTGGATGGATGACTGAGTGACTGAGTGGGTAGGTGAGCGAGCGAGTGGATGGATGACTGACTAAGTAAGTGACTGAGTGGGTGGGTTGGTGAGCGAGCGAGTGGATGACTGACTGAGTGAGTGAGCGATTGGGTGAGTGAGCGAGTGGATGGATGACTGATTGACTGACTAAGTGACTGAGTGGGTGGGTGAGTGAGTGAGTGGATGACTGACTGACTGAGTAAGTGACTGAGTGGGTGAGCGAGTGAGTGGATGGATGACTGACTGACTGAGTGGGTGAGCGAGTGAGTGGATGGATGACTGATTGACTGACTGAGTAAGTGACTGAGTGGGTGAGCAAGCGAGTGGATGACTGACTGAGTGGGTGAGCGATTGAGTGAGCGAGCGAGTGGATGGATGACTGAGTGGGTGAGCGATTGAGTGAGCGAGCGAACGAGCGGATGACTGACTGACTGAGTGGGTGAGCGATTGAGTGAGCGAGCGAGTGAGCGAGCGACTCCTCACCGCGACCGCCGCCGGTACGGCGACCGTGAGGAGCGCGAGGGCGACCGCCTCCGCTCCCTCTTGGCTGGCTCCCTCTTGGCTGGCTCCCGTGGCTCCCGTGGCTCGCGGGGAACCTCACGGACGTCGCGAGCCTCACGAGCCGGCCTCTTGCGTGGCTCACGCGAGCCTCCTGGAGGTGGCAAGAAGAGGGAGACAGGGGGGGGGGACACGGGGAGGGGGGAGACACGGGGAGGGAGACACGGGGAGGAGGGAGACACGGGGAGTGAGACACGGGGGGGAGGGAGACACGGGGAGGAGGGAGACACGGGGAGGGAGACACGGGGAGGGAGACACGGGGAGGGAGACACGGGGGGGAGGGAGACACGGGGAGGAGGGAGACACGGGGAGGGAGACACGGGGAGGGAGACACGGGGGGGAGGGAGACACGGGGAGGAGGGAGACACGGGGGGAGGGAGACACTTAGGGGAGGAGGAGGGAGACACGGGGAGGGGAGGGAGACACGGGGAGGAGGGAGACGCGGGGGGAGACACGGGGAGGGAGACACGGGGATGAGGGAGACGTGGAGGGGAGGGAGACACGGGGAGGAGGGAGACACGGGGAGGAGGGAGACACGGGGAGGAGACACGGGGAGGAGGGAGACACGGGGAGGAGGGAGACACGGGGGGGAGACACGGGGGGGAGACACGGGGGAGAGAGACACGGGGAGGGAGACACGAGGGGGAGGGAGACACGGGGAGGAGGGAGACACGGGGAGGAGGGAGACACGGGGAGGAGGGAGACACGGGGAGGGAGACACGGGGGGGAGACACGGGGAGGAGGGAGACACGGGGAGGAGGGAGACACAGGGAGGGAGACACGGGGAGGAGGGAGACACGGGGGGGAGACACGGGGGGGAGGGAGACACGGGGAGGAGGGAGACACGGGGGGGAGACACGGGGGGGAGACACAGGGAGGGAGACACGGGGGGGAGACACGGGGAGGAGGGAGACACGGGGGGGAGACACGGGGGGGGAGGGAGACACGGGGAGGAGGGAGACACGGGGGGGAGACACGGGGGGGAGACACAGGGAGGGAGACACGGGGGGGAGACACGGGGAGGAGGGAGACACGGGGGGGAGACACGGGGGGGAGGGAGACACGGGGAGGAGGGAGACACGGGGGGGAGACACGGGGGGGAGGGAGACACAGGGGGAGGGAGACACGGGGGGGAGACACGGGGAGGAGGGAGACACGGGGGGGAGACACGGGGGGGAGGGAGACACGGGGAGGAGGGAGACACGGGGAGGAGGGAGACACGGGGGGGGAGACACGGGGAGGAGGGAGACACGGGGAGGAGGGAGACACGGGGAGGAGGGAGACACGGGGGGGAGACACGGGGAGGAGGAGGAGACACGGGGAGGAGGGAGACACAGGGAGGGAGACACGGGGAGGAGGGAGACACGGGGGGGAGACACGGGGAGGAGGGAGACACGGGGGGGAGACACGGGGAGGACACGGGAGACACGGGGAGGAGGGAGACACAGGGAGGGAGACACGGGGGGGAGGGAGACACAGGGAGGGAGACACGGGGGGGAGACACGGGGAGGAGGGAGACACGGGGGGGAGACACGGGGGGGAGGGAGACACGGGGAGGAGGGAGACACGGGGGGGAGACACGGGGAGGAGGGAGACACGAAGAGCTGTTAGCGCTCCTAGTGCGTAGTTTGTCGTAATGATTAGCAGTTAGTAGTAGTTATAATTAGTAGTTAGTTAGTAGTGGTAGTTAGTAGTAGTTAGTAGTTATAATTAGTGGTAGTTTGTAGTAATACTTAATAGTTAGTTAGTAGTAGTTAGTTGTAGTGGTAGTTTGTAGTGTTAGTTAGTAGTAGTTAGTTGTAGTGGTAATTAGTAGTGGTAGTTAGTAGTGTTAGTAGTTAGTGTTAGTTTGTAGTAGTAGTAAGTGGTAGTTAGTATTATTAGTTAGTAGTAGTAGTGTAAGTAGTTAGTAAAGTGTAAATGTTTGCGGGTTTCGGCGACTCCGTATGCGGCCTAGGCCCGAGCGAGGCGCTCACCTCGTCTAGCCGACGGCGATCGGCTCCGGCTCCGGCCCATCTCCACACTCCTCGGCAAACAAACAACAACAACAAACAAAGACGACTTCGCTCTGGTTCGACGCTAAATGTTTGAATCGGCCGACTTATGCGGAGAGGCCGATATGGAACGTTCCCGAACCCGAAGCGAAATGGATAAACAACCAGAGCCGTGACGTCACTCGGCAACGTTGCGATGACGTCACGTCACCCGCCGCACTACTTGCTGTGAATGACGTCACTCGGCAATGCAGCGATGGCGTCACGTCACCCGCCGCACACTTGCTCCGGATAACGTCACTTGCAAGGTGGCGATGACGTCACGTCACCCGCCGCACACTTGCTGTGAATGACGTCGCCAAACAAGGTTGGGATGACGTCACTTGCACGCGCGAGCCGTGAATGACGTCACTCGCAATTTCGATTTAAAGCTTCTTTCGTGACTGCAGGGATTCATCTTCTTGGTTCTTTCGGTAAAGTCACGTAGAATGGAAATAATAAAATAATAAAAATAAAACTTTTCTTGCCGTGGTTTTCACACCTGATGATGATTGCTTGTGTTGCAATCGAAACGTCGTGATAATTTTATTGTTTTATATTTTTATTATTTTATTATTTCCCTTCTACGTGACTTTACCGAAAGAACTCGCAATGTTAAGATGTCATAACACTTGCATACGCTCGCCCTGAATGACGTCACTTGCAAGGTTGACTTGACGTCACGTCACCGACACACAACCTTTGAATGACGTCGCTCGCAATGTTTTGGTGACGTCACGCCACTCGCCACTCGCTCGCCCTGAGTGACGTCACTTGCAAGGTTGAATTGACGTCACGTCACCCACACACTCGCCCCGAGTGACGTCACTTGCAAGCATTACGATTACGTCATGTCACCCAATACCAACAACCGCAAAGTGGCGGTGACGTCACCACGGCGGCTGTGCCAGGCTATGTGCACCTTGAGGCCACGTGAAGTGTTGAAGGCTCGCTGTTGACAGGAGGAGGTCACGGGACAGACCCTGCAGGTGCCATGGGTTGACTGCTGTGCCAGGCTAGGTGCATGAGGAGGTCACGGGACAGACCCTGCAGGTGCCATGGGTTGACTGCTGTGCCAGGCTAGGTGCATGAGGAGGTCACGGGACAGACCCTGCAGGTGCCATGGGTTGACTGCTGTGCCAGGCTAGGTGCATGAGGAGGAGGTCACGGGACAGACCCAGCAGGTGCCATGGGTTGACTGCTGTGCCAGGCTAGGTGCAGGAGGAGGTCACGGGACAGACCCTGCAGGTGCCATGGGTTGACTGCTGTGCCAGGCTAGGTGCAGGAGGAGGTCACGGGACAGACCCTGCAGGTGCCATGGGTTGACTGCTGTGCCAGGCTAGGTGCATGAGGAGGAGGTCACGGGACAGACCCAGCAGGTGCCATGGGTTGACTGCTGTGCCAGGCTAGGTGCAGGAGGAGGTCACGGGACAGACCCAGCAGGTGCCATGGGTTGACTGCTGTGCCAGGCTAGGTGCAGGAGGAGGTCACGGGACAGATCCTGCAGGTGCCATGGGTTGTACTGCTGTGCCAGGCTAGGTGCAGGAGGAGGTCACGGGACAGACCCTGCAGGTGCCATGGGTTGACTGCTGTGCCAGGCTAGGTGCATGAGGTCACGGGACAGACCCTGCAGGTGCCATGGGTTGACTGCTGTGCCAGGCTAGGTGCAGGAGGAGGAGGTCACGGGACAGACCCTGCAGGTGCCATGGGTTGACTGCTGTGCCAGGCTAGGTGCATGAGGAGGTCACGGGACAGACCCTGCAGGTGCCATGGGTTGACTGCTGTGCCAGGCTAGGTGCATGAGGAGGTCACGGGACAGACCCAGCAGGTGCCATGGGTTGACTGCTGTGCCAGGCTAGGTGCATGAGGAGGAGGTCACGGGACAGACCCTGCAGGTGCCATGGGTTGACTGCTGTGCCAGGCTAGGTGCATGAGGAGGTCACGGGCTTAGGGGCATGAGGAGGTCACGGGACAGACCCAGAAGGTGCCATGGGTTGACTGCTGTGCCAGCTAGGTGCATGAGGATAGTGGTCACGGGGACAGACCCATGCAGGTGCCATGGGTTGACTGCTGTGCCAGGCTAGGGTGCATGAGGAGTGGTCACGGGAACAGACCCTGCAAGGTGCCATGGGTTGACTGCTGTGCCAGGCTAGGTGCATGAGGAGGTTCACGGGACAGACCCTGCAGGTGCCATGGGTTGACCTGCTGTGCCAGGCTAGGTGCAGGAGGAGGAGGTCACGGGACAGACCAGCAGGTGCCATGGGTTGACTGCTGTGCCAGGCTAGGTGCAGGAGGAGGGTCACGGGACAGACCCTGCAGGTGCCATGGGTTGACTGCTGTGCCAGGCTAGGTGCAGGAGGAGGTCACGGGACAGACCCAGCAGGTGCCATGGGTTGACTGCTGTGCCAGGCTAGGTGCATGGGAGAGGTCACGGGGACAGACCCCAGCAGGTGCCATGGGTTGACTGCTGTGCCAGGCTAGGTGCAGGAGGAGGTCACGGGACAGACCCAGCAGGTGCCATGGGTTGACTGCTGTGCCAGGCTAGGTGCAGGAGGAGGTCACGGGACAGACCCTGCAGGTGCCATGGGTTGTACTGCTGTGCCAGGCTAGGTGCAGGAGGAGGTCACGGGACAGATCCTAGCAGGTGCCATGGGTTGACTGCTGTGCCAGGCTAGGTGCATGAGGAGGTCACGGGACAGACCCTGCAGGTGCCATGGGTTGACTGCTGTGCCAGGCTAGGTGCAGGAGGAGGAGGTCACGGGACAGACCCTGCAGGTGCCATGGGTTGACTGCTGTGCCAGGCTAGGTGCATGAGGAGGTCACGGGACAGACCCTGCAGGTGCCATTGGTTGACTGCTGTGCCAGGCTAGGTGCATGAGGAGGTCACGGGACAGACCCAGCAGGTGCCATGGGTTGACTGCTGTGCCAGGCTAGGTGCATGAGGAGGAGGTCACGGGACAGACCCTGCAGGTGCCATGGGTTGACTGCTGTGCCAGGCTAGGTGCATGAGGAGGTCACGGGACAGACCCAGCAGGTGCCATGGGTTGACTGCTGTGCCAGGCTAGGTGCATGAGGAGGTGGTCACGGGACAGACCCAGCAGGTGCCATGGGTTGACTGCTGTGCCAGGCTAGGTGCATGAGGAGGTCACGGGATAGACCCTGCAGGTGCCATGGGTTGACTGCTGTGCCAGGCTAGGTGCATGAGGAGGTCACGGGACAGACCCTGCAGGTGCCATGGGTTGACTGCTGTGCCAGGCTAGGTGCAGGAGGAGGTCACGGGACAGACCCAGCAGGTGCCATGGGTTGACTGCTGTGCCAGGCTAGGTGCATGAGGAGGTCACGGGACAGACCCAGCAGGTGCCGTGGGTTGACTGCTGTGCCAGGCTAAGTGCATGAGGAGGTCACGGGACAGACCCAGCAGGTGCCATGGGTTGACTACTGTGCCAGGCTAGGTGCAGGAGGAGGTCACGGGACAGACCCAGCAGGTGCCATGGGTTGACTGCTGTGCCAGGCTAGGTGCACCAGGAGGAGGTCACGAGACAGACCCTGCAGGTGCCATGGGTTGACTGCTGTGCCAGGCCAGGTGCACCAGGAGGAGGTCAAGGGACAGACCCAGCAGGTGCCACGGGTAGACTGCTGTGCCAGGCTAGGTGCATGAGGAGGAGGTCACGGGACAGACCCAGCAGGTGCCATGGGTTGACTGATTAGATGACTGGCAAATGCACCACCACCTGTGCCCCCGACTGTGCCAACTTTCTGTTTCCTTATCCAACCGGCGCTCTGCTCGTTGTTGTGAGCGTCGCTCCTCCGCCCACCTACCCACTCACTAACCCACCCACTCACTAACCCACCCACCCATTAATCCATTCACCCACCCAATCACCCACTAACCCACCCACCCTTTAACCCACTCACTCACCCACCTACTCACCGACCCACCCATTCACTCACCCACCCATCCATCTGTAATGAGTGGCTCCGACACGATAAAAAGTTGAAACGTGATAATATTTTTTTTACCCTTTTATCTGGCAACAAAACTGACACCTTTTTTTTACGAGGAGTCATGTTTGCATAGACCACAATACCTGCAGTCATAATGCAAACAAAAAACATAACTCTGATAATGTATGCACTGTCCTTATCAGAGTTATGTTTTTGTTTGCATTATGACTGCAGGTATTGTGGTCTATGCAAACATGACTCCTTGTAAAAAAAGTGTCAGTTTTGTTGCCAGATAGAAGGGTAAACAACCAATTATCATATTTTTTACTGGCAAATGAGGTTCCAATGGCGTAAATGCTTCACCCCGAGCTCTCATACTCTGATGGTGCATTGTCTTTGAGTTGTGCGCCTTTTGGCGTCATCTGGTCCAACCCATGTGAGACTAGGCTCTAAGGAAAGCTGTCTCGGGTGTGGACCAATCAACTTCAAGGACTGTGCATATCATTATCAGAGTTATGTTTTTTGTTTGCATTATGACTGCAGGTATTGTGGTCTTTGCAAACACGACTCTTCGTAAAAAAGGCGTCAGTTTTGTTGCCAGATAAAAGGGTAAAAAAACAATTATCATATTTTTCTACTGGCAAATGAGGTTCCAATGGTGCAAGTTGAAACGTTTCTTTAATTAATCTTCGGTACATCTTGTTGGTTCTTTCGGTAAAGTCACGTAGAAGGGAAATAATAAAATAATAAAAATAAAACAATAACATATTTTTTATTTTTACTATTTTATTATTTCCCTTCTACGTGACTTTACCGAAAGAACCAAGAAGACTTTATTTTATTATTTTTATTGTTTCCATTCTACGTGACGACTTTACCGAAAGAACCAAGAAGATGAATCCCTGCAGTCACGAAAGCTTTAAATCGAAATTTAACCGCCACTACGGGGTGGGATTCTACAAAACTTTAAGATCCTTCAACAAGCTCCGGGAGAAGAAGGCTCAGCTAATCGAGTCTCTCACCTTTCTGAAGAGATGCCGCGACTCTAAGGTAATACCAATCGCATTTACACTAAATTCCTCTTGATATGCAAATTATTTTGTCAAGGCGCTCTTCTTCCACCTCTAACCCAGCTTATATATACTCTCCAAGCTTGGCAGTGTTTCATTCTTCACCTGAAGACGGCTGCTTGCGTTGTAGCCGAAACGTCGTGAGAATTATTTTATTATGTTTTATTTTTATTATTTTTATTGTTTCCATTCTACGTGACTTTACCGAAAGAACCAAGAAGATAGATGCACTTCTTCCCCTAGACAACCCATCACTGCATATCACACCGCACCCCACACAATACAGGAGATGGCGCTCTCATTACACATCCACCCAGCTGTCTCTGGTGTGAACCAATCAGTTTCACAGCCAATGCCATGTATAATTATCAGAGCATGTTTGCATGTTCACCACAAGTACTGTGTGTGATTAATGCCGACTTGATTCGTTGAAAAAGGTTTCTATTTGGTGTTTGAACATCTTAACACCTCAGAAGTCGCAAACGGGTTTTGATTCCTTACCCGTACCCGTACCCGGCCGTACCCGGCTACCCGTACCCGGCCGGGTATCGGGTAGGGTACGGGTACGAGTACCCGATTGCGACCTCTGGGATGAAGCCATGTTGCAGGCGCGTGTGGGTTGATTCTAGGAACTTGAATTGTGAGAAGAGACAAGACGTTGGGAAATGAGTGACAAACGGTGACTCACCGGTGACTCACGGCCTACCCGTACCCGTACCCGGCCGCACCAGGGTCGCAAACGGGTACCCGGCTACCCGTACCCGGTTATCGGGTAGGGTACGGGTATCGGGTACCCGATTGCGACCTCTGTAACACCTTCTGTTTTATTGCGAGAAATGGTCAAACCTATTCTTATTTTTTCATACTTTTGAAATAAACCACTTCAGACGCTGTCTTCTCGACAGACCTGTTCTTCACCTGAGGACGGCTGCTTGCGTTGTGGCCGAAACGTCGTGAGAATTATTTTATTATGTTTTATTTTTATTATTTTATTACTTCCATTCTACGTGACGACTTTACCGAAAGAACCAAGAAGATAAACCACTGCGACGACAATCTGGACTTGTGTCTTCATCTTTATTAATTCTTTCCACAGCTGGACAGTGCCGCTCTCTCTCTCTCTCTCTGGCACGGCAGCACTCCGTTCCGCACGGCTGGTGGTTACTCGCGTCTCCTCTCTCTCTCAACCTCTCCCGCTCTCCTCATCCTCAATAAACCCGTAAAAACAAAGTTTTTCACTCTAAATCCTGTATATGCGGGGCGGCTAGAGTCCTCTCGTCCTCTGGCTTGAGATGGCTGCCACCTATGGGTCAGATGATTGTCTGCCAGTATTAAGCAATTGGTAATTAAATATTTAATTTGTTTTCCCTAAACAGTGTAAAATTTTGGAAAAAAATTTTCATGAACATTAATTGTCTCGCACAACGAGTCTGTGTGCAAAATATCAGCTCGATTGGATCACGGGAAGTGGATTAAAAAACGACCGAAAGATTTGCACGGTTGTAAGCAAGCAAGCAAGCACGCAAGCAAGCAAGCGAACTTAATATAAGGATTTAAAAAGAAAAATTCAGGGCCCACCCTGGCTCCTCCCACCCTCAACCAGTATATATACAAATACTGTAGTAGGTTTTTACCCTTTTAACTGGTACAAAACTGACACCTTTATTCAATGCATCATGTTTGCAATGACCACAACACAAGTAGTCAAAAAAGCAAACAAAAAGAAGCAACTCTGATAATGATAATAATATGCACTGTCCTTGAAGTTGATTGGTCCACACCCGAGACAGCTTTCTTTAGAGCCTAGTCCCCATTGGTGTTGGACCAGATGACACCAAAAGGTGTACAACTCAAACACAGTGCACTATCAGAGTATTGAGAGCTCGGGGTAAGCATTTACACTATGAGATCTCTTTTACCA
This sequence comes from Lethenteron reissneri, assembly GCF_015708825.2. Classification (NCBI taxonomy): domain Eukaryota; kingdom Metazoa; phylum Chordata; class Hyperoartia; order Petromyzontiformes; family Petromyzontidae; genus Lethenteron; species Lethenteron reissneri. Next base: position 373,711 of record NW_026891604.1, read on the forward strand.
GTGGCGAAATATAGTAATAGGTAAAAACCTACTACTATATTTTGCCACTGTTTTCTTGGAATTTCTCTCACTTGATACAGCAATCGTGCTGTGACGGTTCCACCTGAAGACGGAAGCTTGTGTTGGCTCCGAAACGTCGTGATTTTTATTTTATTTTTATTTTACTTTTAATTTTAATTTTTTACCTACGTGACTTTACCGAAAAAACCTAAGAATCTCCCGCTCCCGCGCGCCGCTGACAGGCGGTGCGCTGGGAGGAAGCCTCCGGAACCTTCAAGATGGTTACTTCCCCCGAGCCTTTTAAGCTCCGCCCCTAACCTCGGCCCGTCCCTCCGATTGGGTGATGGCCCAAGGGGCGGAGCCTATCCACTGATCGGCGCTCGTCGGTGAACTCTCGTATTACACTTTGATACTGGGGGAAAATGTATCCCATGTTGTAGCTGCTCACCCCGAGCTATAAATGCCATGAAAGTAGCATTGTCCTTGTTCACCTTTAGGCGTTCTCTGGTCTGACGCTGGTGAGACTAGGCCCTAAAGAAGGCTGTCTCTAGTAGTACACGCGCATGCCCCTGCAGGTGCCTGTTTTGCACAAAGGCCGTGCTAATCAACAGAAACGGCGGCGGTATCAATATTGATGCGTAAACGACGGTCAGTGAATTTGGCGCACCCCGCCGCCGCCTTAATTACTCGCGCGGTGCTGCAGGCGCGCGTGTGGAAAACCCGCGTAAACAACGGCGGCCGTATATGTGGTAACACACGCGCGCCCCCCACACACAGAAGTCACACTACACCAATATTCTGAACTAAAGTTTATTAATGGCGCATCTAGATGTAATGTGAGGATATATCCGGGTCACTGACGGATCACAACTCGTCACGATGATTGGCTCTGCCGGTCCTGGTCCATAGCCAATGGGGGGAAGCCTAGGGGCGTGGCCCTGACGTGATGGAAAGGTGACAGCTGTAAGTAGAGGATTGGTTCTGCTGGCTTTAGCCACAGCCAATGGGGAGACGAGTCAGGGGCGTGGTCCCGTGAGCCTACGATGGAGTCTGGAAGATTCCATAAAGGCTAACCAGGATTGGTGGAAACGTACCACGTGACCCGGGTATTAAATAGGGGTGGAGACGAACAACACGTGGTCAGAACTGGAACGAACGGAGGGAGAGGCCACGCGAGAGCGGGGTCCAGGCTGCCACGTGGTCCAGGCTGCCACGTGATCCAGGCTGCCACGTGGCCCAAGCTGCCACGTAGCTGCGCGCGTCTCTCTCTCTCTCTATCCCTCTCACGCTGTCAGCAGCGTGAAGGAGTGTTGTAAAGAAAGACAAATAAAGACCGGATTCCAGAAGTCGCTTCCACGACCTTTATTACATAAAGAAAAAAAACCCTGTGTGGCCCGGAGCCAATATTCTACGAGCAGCGCCTAACCTATCACTACTCAATCCCTTAGGTGTACCCCCACTCTATTTGTCACCTCACAGACGCACTCACGGTGTCGCACGGACGCTGTGGGAGTCGGAGGGACGATGATCCGAGAGGGGTCGAGTCGTAGCGGCACTCACTAGCGTCTCTCGGACGCTGCGAGCGGCTGAGAGTCAGACCGGGCAGCTGAACGGCTCAAGGAGAACTCTCTGCAACGTTTTTCCGCTCCCTCCTTTTATGTCCTGGGATTCCGAAAATCCAGGGTCACGTGGTGTTACCCTGGGCGGCCAATCGTGTGCCTACCTTTAGATTTGAAACCGAGGCCCCGCCCTTACCTGAAGCGTTGTTTTCCCTTACGCCTCGACCCATTGTCTACGTGGCCGCTCTCCCCATCCCGGTCTCAACCGGTTTGATCGGGGTGGCCGCCCGCGGAATACACTTCCGCGGAGTGTCCAGGGATTTCCCTCCCACCTCCTCGTCTGCGCTGCCCGCGTAATATTCTCCCCTGCCTGGCCCCTCCCCCGTGCTGTGAGCGTCTCATTGCGATTAGCCCAGTGAGCTTCTGTGTGCCATCTGGTCCAACCCATGTGAGACTAGGCTCTAAGGAAAGCTGTCTCGGGTGTGGACCAATCAACTTCAAGGACAGTGCATACATTATCAGAGTTATGTCTTTTGTTTGTATTGTGACTGCAGGTATTGTGGTCTATGCAAACATGACTCCTTGTAAAAAGGTGTCAGTTTTGTTGCCAGATAGAAGGGTAAAAAAAAACAATCATCATATTTTTACTGGCAAATGAGGTTCCCATAGTGAATGTTTAGCTAATTTAAGGGGGGCCCCGTAATGTAATTTGGCCTGGCACCGGGAAACCGTGGGACATCCCCGCTAGAGGCCCTTCGGATGAAAACCCACGGTGCTAGGCGACCCTCCACCGGGGCCCTACGTGTGTGCGTGTGGCGTGTGTGCGTGTGTGCGTGTGTGCGTGTGTGCGTGTGTCGTGTGTGCGAGTGTGCGTGTGTCGTGTGTGCGTGTGTCGTGTGTGCGTGTGGCGTGTGTCGTGTGTGTGTGTGTGCGTGTGTGCGTGTGTGCGTGTGGCGTGTGTGCGTGTGGCATGTGTGCGTGTGGCGTGTGTGCGTGTGTGAGTGTGGCGTGTGTGCGTGTGTCGTGTGTGCGTGTGTGCGTGTGTGCGTGTGGCGTGTGTGCGTGTGCGTGTGGGTGGCGTGTGTGCGTGTGGCGTGTGTGCATGTGTGCGTGTGTGCGTGTGTGCGTGTGTGCGTGTGTGCGTGTGGCGTGTGTGCGTGTGTGCGTGTGTGCGTGTGGCGTGTGTGCGTGTGTGCGTGTGGCGTGTGTGCGTGTGGCGTGTGTGCGTGTGTCGTGTGTGCATGTGTCGTGTGTGCGTGTGTGCATGTGTCGTGTGTGTGTGTGTGTGCGTGTGTGCGTGTGTGCGTGTGTCGTGTGTGCATGTGTGCGTGTGTGCGTGTGTCGTGTGTGCGTGTGTGCGTGTGTCGTGTGTGTGTGTGTGTGCGTGTGTGCGTGTGTCGTGTGTGCGTGTGTGCATGTGGCGTGTGTGCGTGTGGCATGTGTGCGTGTGTGGCGTGTGCCCTACGTGTGTGCGTGTGTCGTGTGCCCTACATGTGTGCGTGTGGTGTGTGTGTGTGCGTGTGTGCGTGTGTCGTGTGCCCTACATGTGTGCGTGTGGTGTGTGTGTGTGTGTGCGTGTGTGCGTGTGGCGTGTGTGCGTGTGGTGCGTGTGGCGTGTGCCCTACGTGTGTGCGTGTGGTGTGTGTGTGTGTGTGCGTGTGTGCGTGTGTGCGTGTGTGCGTGTGGCGTGTGTGCGTGTGGCGTGTGTGCGTGTGTGCGTGTGTGCATGTGGCGTGTGTGCGTGTGTGCGTGTGTGCGTGTGGCGTGTGTGCGTGTGTGCATGTGTGCGTGTGGCGTGTGTGCGTGTGTGCATGTGTGCGTGTGTGCGTGTGGCGTGTGTACGTGTGTCGTGTGCCCTACGTGTGTGGCATGTGTACGTGTGTCGTGTGCCCTATGTGTGTGCATGTGACGTGTGTGCGTGTGCGTGTGTGCGTGTGTGCGTGTGTCATGTGTGCCGTGTGTGCATGTGTGCGTGTGTCATATGCGTTCAGTGCGGGAACCGGGAGGAGATCGCAGCGTTTCGCGGAGTTGCTCGCAAGTCGTGGCACCACATAGCCCCCCGAGGTGCCCATCCTTGTCCCGGGTTGACTGCAGCACCTCGCCTGGACCGCTCCAACCAGGTAGCGGCGCAGAGTCTGTAGGACTCGCCCGGCCCTTGTTGCCGGTTACGTGGCTCGTGGCTCCGCTGTCTGAGGCTCCGGCGGTGGTCTCCGTCTCCATTCCAGAGAAACCTCCCATCCTCCGGCGTCCGCTGGCTGGGGGACAAACTCAGGCCCGGAGGGGTTTAAGTGCCGCAGCGCCCGCTGCCTCCTTGCCGGGCCGGGGCCCGCTGGGACCCTGTACCCAGGCGGCCACGTCTTGTGCCAGTTTGGGCCAGAGATACTGGCGACGCAGGGTCTCCCGAGTGCGCCGTTCCCCGTCATGGCCCCCGAGCGGGTGGTCGTGCACCAGCCGTAACAGCTGGGGTACCCCGGCTGCCCGGCTTCGGTTAGTTCCTGCACCACCCGTTCTTTACACACAACCGGGTGCACAAACCACTCCAGGGTCCCTGTAGGGCGGCTTTATCCTCCTGCAGGGCCGCCTCCACCGCCGCCAGGTCCGGATCCCGCTGCTGGGCCTGCCGCAGCTGCTCGTCGTACAGGCCCGGGAACGCAGAGCTGAAGTCCTCTGGGTGTTGTTGTCGGCATCTGCGTGGGGGTCACTCGCTCACCATTATCATTATCGTCTATTTGAGTTGGGACCGTGTCGATTGCACCTCTAGTTGGTCTACTCTCTAGGGGACGTTGGTGTTTAAACCCTGGCGTTGTGTCTAGCGCGGGCGCTATGGGGACAGTCTTTCACGAGATGCCCCCGACGGTCGCACAGGTAACAGCCCGGGGAAGAGTAGCGGCTCCGTAGGAGGCCCCCTGCCCACTCCCTCTTACCCGCCATTACGCATCAGCCCGAGCTCTGCCTCTAAATGAGACATCTGCCCGGTCAACCCCCCTACCGTGGAGCGTAGCCATTCCACCTCGGACTGGATTGTCTTCACTGTAGACTGCAGCTTGGTCACCTTCCTGTGTAAATGGGTCACATGGCCGGCTATATCCCCGATGCCGGTCTGTAGCCCATCCTGGGGCTGCCTCCCTGGGTCCCGGAGGCTCAATCCCGCCTCCCCCCCCCCCAAATCACCGTCTAGGCAAGTTCCTCCTCCTCTGGAACTAGGCTTGCGATGGCGCGTTCCCGTCAAAACCCTCGAAACTGCACGCGCTCATTAGCGAGTCTCTCGCATGCAACGTGCGCGCTCAACAAAGGCGTTAAATGGGAGGCGCGCAGCTCACATCTGGCTGCCACCACGAGGTGCCAGTCAGATATCGCTGGACCTTCTCGGCAGCGAGGTCCTCAATGATCTCCACAGCGTACCCCGGGCGTGTGAACGTCCTCGGCGTAGCTGCGGAGGTCCTCGCCGGGATGGCGGCGGCGTGCGTCTAATGCTGCCTTCGCTATGGCTGCATAATTTGGTGGTACATGTTGTTTACGTCGTTTATTGTGAAAATTCGGTCACAGTTCCTATGATCACTGTTTCATTGCTTTTATGGCTTTATTTTGGTGATTTTTGAAAAGTTTTTGGGTTTGGCCATGTGTGTTTGTTGTAGTACAGAGTTAGACTGATGGCCTTAATCTAAGTTGTCTTGTGGTTGTTGTTGTTTGACTTGCATCCCACTGGGATTTTTGCACACAGCGTTGGTGTACGGTGCTTTTTCTGCAATATTTTGCTGTCTTTTCTTGGATTTTTTGTATGCACTTAGTCACTTTAAGATGTTTTCTTGTTCATGTTTTTGTTTTTTTGTTTGTTGCAGTTGCACCCGATTCAAGAGCCGAATGGCTCACAGGGCTATACCTAATAAATGAAACTTTAAAACTTGAAACTTCCTCCTCATTGTGCGCGCCGAAGCGTTGGTCGAGGCGGCGTATTAGTTCCCCCCACTGCGCTTGTGCGCTTGCGGGTAGCGCGCTTCTACAAAGTCAGCTGCCCACCCATAAAAATGCATATTCAGCTGTTGTAATGCTTGCGCATCCGTCCAGGCGTACGTGAGGTTCCGGGCAAACGATTTCCATGACGGAATCCCTTGCCCGGTGAATACCCATCTTACCTTCGCTTGGGGTTGGGCGCCTCTCTCCCTTGGAGGCGTGGGGGGTCGTACCACCTCTGATACCATATTGTGGGGGCCGACGCCTGCCTCCCCGCTCCCTTTGAGCGGGTGGGGTGCAACGTCCACCCCCTCCACGCCTCTCGCTGGGTCCCCGCTGATCGGGTGATCGGCCCCCCTGAGCCAGCGTCCTCTCTGGTGGACATGGCTACGTGGCTGGCTCACCACCGCCCGGGGTTATCCCGCACACGCCCACATACACCACCACTAATACGATGGCGTCTGCGTGCAGGCGCTCGTTTTACGCAAAGGCTGGCGCTAAAGAAAACGGCGGTGTGAATATGCGCGCACACCTCCGCCTCGCCGTCGATGCGATTGTTGCTGCGTGAACACGCGCGTGTGTCGGTGGCCGTCTATGTTCAATACACGCGCACCCCATACACCCTAATTCGGCGCACCGTGGCACGACCGCACCCACGCCTGCAGCTCTACGTTCACTCTCTCGTGCACACCGTCTCCCCGCGCAGTCGCACCACACACAAATCGCAGACACCACGCCGACTATTACCGGCGCAAAGACACACTACCTGGACGGGGAATATTTCTTAGCCTGACTCTACCTATGAACTCAGTCACTCAAGCGTACTACCACGTACCTCGAAGCCGGACTCACGGTGTCGCACGGACGCTATCACTGCCTCGTAGCAGCACTCGCTGGCATCTCACAGAGGCTGCGAGCGGCTTGAGGAGACAGGGCAGGTAGTGGGTCTGGATGGCCCGGAGGTTGAAGACAACTGAACTAATCGTCCCGGGGCTCCCACCTTTATTCTCTGAACCTCAAAGGCCCGGGGTGACGTCGTACCGTGCAGCCAATCGGGCGCGTACCCGCTCCGTCTACATGGAGGGTTATGGAGTGTGCTGCTGCTGCTGCTCACCTATTGTTCTCCCGCGCTCATTAATTCTAACCTACTGGTCTTCCCTTCTGGCCTAATATTCCACCCTCCGCCTCTCTCAGTGTCGTGAGTAACTTATTGCGGTTGGCCCAGTGAACCTTTTACTTCTGCGCCCACACAATTTAAGCCAATTTTTGGGCACCGCAATGTAACTTGTCCTGGGAGGGTCGGCCAATCTCCTGGCACCAGGAAACCGTGGGACTCTCTCTCTAGGGGCCCTTCGGATTAAAACCCGATGTGCCAGGCAACCCCCCGTCAGGACACTACGTGGGTGCGCTGCGTGCGGGTGTGTGTTTACGGGAAGGGATCGTTTACGGAGTTGCACCGAGGTCGTGGCACCACACTACTACAACTACACAGTACTACAACTACACACTACTACTACTACTACACTACTACTACTACACTACTACTATTACACTACTACTATTACTACACACCACTACTACTACACTACTACTACTACACTACTACTATTACACTACTACTACTACACTACTACTACTACACTACTACTACACACCACTACTACTACACTACTACTACTACACTACTACTACTACACTACTACAACTACACACCACTACTACACACTACAACTACACAGTACTACAACTACTACACTACTACTACTACACTACTACAACTACACACCACTACTACACACTACAACTACACAGTACTACAACTACTACACTACTACAACTACACACCACTACTACAACTACACACCACTACTACACTACTACTACTACACTACTACTACTACTACACCACTACTACACTACTACTACACTACTACTACTACACTACTACTACACACCACTACTACAACTACACACCACTACTACTACACTACTACTACTACACTAATACTACACAGCTACTACTACACTACTACTACTACTACACTACTACTACTACACTACTACTATTACACTACTACTATTGCACTACTACTACACTACTACTACACTACTACTATTACACTACTACAACTACACACTACTACAACTACACACTACAACTACACACTGCTACTACTACACTACTACTACTACTACACTATTACTATTACACTACTACAACTACACACCACTACTACTACACTACTACTACTACTACACTACTACTACTACACTACTACTACACTACTACTACTACAACTACACACCACTACTACACTACTACTATTACACTACTACTACTACACACTACTACTAGTACACACCACTACTACTACACTACAACTACACACCACTACTACAACTACACACTACTACTACTACACACACTTCTACAACTATCCACAACTACTACTACAACTACACACTACTACTACTACACACTACTACTAGTACACACCACTACTACCACTACTACTACTACACACACACTTCTACTACTACACTACTACTACTACTACACACCACTACTACAACTACACACTACTACTACTACACACTACTACTACTACTACACTACTACAACTATCCACAACTACTACTACAACTACACACTACTACAACTGCACACTACAACTACTACACACACTACTACTACACTACTACTACACAAAACTACTACACGCCACTACTACACACTACTACACACTACCACTACTACAACTATACACTACTACTACACACTACTACATACACACTACTACTACACACTACTACACACTACCACTACTACAACTACACACTACAACTACACACCACTACTACAACTACACACAACTACTACACACCACTACTACAACTACACACAACTACTACTACACACTACTACACACTACCACTACACACTACTACTACTACACACACTACTACAACTATACACTACTACAACTACACACAACTACTACTACTACACACACTACTACACCCCACTAGTACAACTACACACTACTACACAATATTCCTCATTTGAGGCCAAGTCGGCCTAGGGGGAGGACCAGTATCAGCTGCTGTAGCAACAGTAGTATCAGCTGCTATAGCAACAGTAGTATGAGCTGCTGTATCAACAGTAGTATCAGCTGTTGTAGCAACAGTAGTATCAGCTGATGTAGCAACAGTAGTATCAGCTGTTGTATCAACAGTAGTATCAGCTGTTGTAGCAACAGTAGTATCAGCTGATGTAGCAACAGTAGTATCAGCTGTTGTATCAACAGTAGTATCAGCTGCTATAGCAACAGTAGTATCAGCTGCTGTAACAACAGTAGTATCAGCAGATGTAGCAACAGTAGTATCAGCTGCTATAGCAACAGTAGTATCAGCTGCTGTAACAACAGTAGTATCAGCAGATGTAGCAACAGTAGTATCAGCTGATGTAGCAACAGTCGTATCAGCTGATGTAGCAACAATAGTATCAGCTGATGTCTGCAGGTGGATTTCCGATAAACGACGTCACGGACACGGGAGGGGAGGGGGGGATTCGTGACGTGGTGCCAGAGGTGGTACCCTGGGTACTGAATCAGTTCTTGGGTAGAGGGGAGAGAAGCAGCGGAGATGGTGAAGGAGAGAGGTGAGGGTCTGAGAGAGAGGAAAGTGTGTGAGAGAGAGGGAAGTGAGAGAGGAGAGTGCGAGAGAGATTAGAGAGAGCAGAGATTGTGAACAGAATGGCGAGGGAGATCTAGGGAGGTGAGTGAGTGGAAGAGAGAGAGAGGGGAGAGAGAGGTGAGGGTCTGAGAGAGAGGCAAGTGTGAGAGAGAGAGAGAGGAGAGATTAGAGAGAGCAGAGATGATCGTGAACAGAAAGGAGAGGGGAGATCGAGGTAGGTGAGTGCGTGAGTGGGAGAGAACGAGAGAGAGCGAGAGGGTGAGCGAGAGGTGGGGGTTTATATAAAGCAAAGTTAAAAAATGTAAAAAAAAAACATTTTTTTAACGAAATGATGAACGAAGCAAAGTGCCGACTACACCGAACATCTTCTTGTTTCCACTGATCGTAAGAAAAAAAAGAGGGGAGAAAGAGAGAGGTGAGGGTCTGAGAGAGAGGAAAGTGTGTGAGAGAGAGAGAAGTGAGAGAGATTAGAGAGAGCAGAGGTCGTGAACAGAAAGGCGAGGGAGATCTAGGGAGGTGAGTGTGTGAGTGGGAGAGAGATGAGGGTCTGAGAGAGAGAGAGAGCAGAGGCAGAGATCGTCAAGCGAGTGAAGAGAGAGAGGGAGGGGCACACAAAGCAAAGCATTGAAAAATTAACCCGTAAAAACAAAGTTTTTCACTATAAATCCTTTATATGCGTGGCGGCTAGAGTCATCTCGTCCCCTGGCTTGAGATGGCTGCCACCTATGGGTCAGATGATTGCATGGCACCATTAAGCAATTGGTAATTAAATATAATATATTTGTCCTAAAAAGTGTATAATTTTGGAATTTTTTTCACGAACATTAATTGTCACGCACAACGAGTCTGTGTGGAAAATGTCAGCTCGATTGGATCACGGGAAGTGGGTTAAAAAACGACCGAAAGATTTGCATGGTCCTAAGCGCGCAAGCAAGCAAGTGAACTTAATATAAAGGATAAAAAAAAACCGAAATTATGAACGAAGTAAAGTGCCGATTACAACGAGCATTTTCTTGTTTCCTCTGATTGTAAAAAACAAAGAGGGGTGAGGGCGTGAGAGAGAGAGAGAGATCGTGAGAGGCGAGAGAAGTGAGTCTAAGAGCGAGAGAGAGAAAGCGGAAGAGGTGAGAGTCTGAGAGAGAGGTCGCAAACGGGTACCCGATACCCGTACCCTACCCGATACCCGTACCCTACCCGATACCTGGCTACCCGTACCCGGCCGGGTACGGGGGTACGGGTAGCCGTGAGTCACTGGTGAGTCACCGTTTGTCACTCATTTCCCAACGTCTTGTCTCTTCTCACAATTCAAGTTCCTAGAATCAACCCACCCGCGCCTGCAACATGGCTTCATCCCAGAGGTCGCAATCGGGTACCCGATACGCGTACCCGGCCGGGTACGGGTAGGGTACGGGGAAGGGTACCCGTTTGCGACCCTGGTGCGGCCGGGTACGGGTAGGGTACGGGTAGGGTACGGGTAGGGTACGGGTACGGCCGGGTACGGGTACGGCTACCCGTTTGCGACCCTGGTGCGGCCGGGTACGGGTACGAGGGGTAAGGAGTCAGAACCCGTTTGCGACCTCTGCTGGTCTGAGAGAGAGACGCAGATAGAGAGGCGTTCACACAGCTACTGGGCAAACTTGATTTCTTCCACAATTCCATCACATTTTTTCGTGGGAATTCCCTTCACCAAGAGTGAGTGTTTTGCTTTACGGGCATCTTGGCCACTTGTTTGTTTTCCACAGCAGACGGGTTTTTTTGGGGGTTAAATGTTGTTGTGTCGTTAAACCCGCCACCACCCGACACGGCCAATTGGTAAGGTTTGTGTCACGTAGACGAAACGTGTGGCCAACGTGTTACTAGTACAACACCGAGCGGTTGTGTTTGAGAGTAGTGTGTAGTGCGTAGTGTAGTGTATAGTGTAGTGTATAGTGTAGTGTGTAGTGTAGTGTGTAGTGTAGTGTATGGTGTAGTGTATAGTGTAGTGTGTAGTGTAGTGTATAGTGTAGTGTATAGTGTAGTGTATAGTGGAGTGTATGGTGTAGTGTATAGTGTAGTGTATAGTGTAGTGTATAGTGTAGTATACTAGTACAGCACTAATCGGTTGTGTGTTGGAGAGTAAACCTACTAAGACATTGACAATTATAGTGTAGTGTGTGTAGTGTAATATGTAGTGTATAGTGTAGTGTATAGTGTAGTGTATAGTAGTGTAGTGTATAGTGGAGTGTATAGTGTAGTGTATAGTGTAGTGTATAGTGTAGTGTGTAGTGTAGTGTGTAGTGTATAGTAGTGTATAGTGTAGTGTATAGTAGTAGAGTGTGTAGTGTAGTGTATAGTGTAGTGTGTAGTGTAGTGTATAGTGTGGTGTATAGTAGTGTAGTGTATAGTAGTGTAGTGTATAGTGGAGTGTAAAGAACAAAAACAACAGACCTGAGGCGGTCCGCGTGGAAACACTCAGGAAGTGTCAAGGCCTCTTGATTGATGCAGAGAAGCCTCAGGGAGGATTGGTCCCCCAGGTAGCCTCTAGCAGGGCTGTAGGGGCAAGTGCTGTTAGTAGCGAGTAGAGGAAACACAGAGACAAAGATCCCCCAGGTAGCCTCTAGCAGGGCTGCAGGGGCAAGTGCTGTTACTAGCGAGTAGAGGAAACACAGAGACAAAGATCCCCCAGGTAGCCTCTAGCAGGGCTGTAGGGGCAAGTGCTGTTAGTAGCGAGTAGAGGAAACACAGAGACAAAGATCCCCCAGGTAGCCTCTAGCAGGGCTGCAGGGGCAAGTGCTGTTACTAGCGAGTAGAGGAAACACAGAGACAAAGATCCCCCAGGTAGCCTCTAGCAGGGCTGTAGGGGCAAGTGCTGTTACTAGCGAGTAGGGGAAACACAGAGACAAAGATCCCCCAGGTAGCCTCTAGCAGGGCTGTAGGGGCAAGTGCTGTTAGTAGCGAGTAGAGGAAACACAGAGACAAAGATCCCCCAGGTAGCCTCTAGCAGGGCTGCAGGGGCAAGTGCTGTTACTAGCGAGTAGAGGAAACACAGAGACAAAGATCCCCCAGGTAGCCTCTAGCAGGGCTGTAGGGGCAAGTGCTGTTACTAGCGAGTAGGGGAAACACAGAGACAAAGATCCCCCAGGTAGCCTCTAGCAGAGCTGTAGGGGCAAGTGATGTTACTAGCGAGTACAGGAAACACAGAGGCAAAGATCCCCAGGTAGCCTCTAGCAGGGCTGTAGGGGCAAGTGCTGTTACTAGCGAGTAGGGGAAACACAGAGACAAAGATTCCCCAGGTAGCCTCTAGCAGGGCTGTAGGGGCAAGTGCTGTTACTAGCGAGTAGGGGAAACACAGAGACAAAGATTCCCCAGGTAGCCTCTAGCAGGGCTGTAGGGGCAAGTGCTGTTACTAGAGAGTAGAGGAAACAGGTCAATGTCCATGAAACCCCGTCACGGACACGGGAGGGGGAGGGGGAGCGGGGGAATTCGTGACGTGGCTTTAGTTATCAGAGACAAAGATCCCCCCCCCCCTCCCCATTGTAATATCGTTGTGCCAGGCTAGGTGCACTTTACGGCCACGTGAAGTGTCCATCTGTGGAAAAAAAACCCGATTTTTCCAGCGGCAGGCATCGGGTTTTTTTCTTTAATACAATTAAACCCGATTTCGGGGAGTTAAAACCTGGTTTAGTGAATACGAAACTCCGATAGGCTTAGGCTGCTTCCTCGTCGGTGCTGCTATCGTACTCGGGGGGGCCGTCGGGCACGGGGTAGTCGTAGAATGCGGCGGGCAGGTTGGTCTTGATGAACACAAACTTCTCCTCCACAATCGTGGGCGCCAGTGAGTTCCTTGGCTTGGAATGGATGAAGCCCATCGGTGAGAAGTTGGCGAAGTGCGGTTCTGCAATTAGAACCAATTAAACCGGATTTCTCCCAATCTCAATATAACAGAGAATTAAACCCGATTGTAAAAAACGCGACTGTGCCACCCTTGGAAGTGTCAAACGTCCGCTGACAGGAGGATATGGGACACACCAAGGTGCCACGGGTCGACTGACCGAGATGACGCACGCACAGGTATGCGCACACACACACACACGGATACACACAAACACATACAAGTATACGCACGCAGACATACACACGTGTACACATAGACACACGTGTACACACACACATGGACACGTGTGTACACACACACACACACGGACACACGTGTGGACACACACACGGACACACGAGTGCACACACAAACACACACGTGAACACACGTACACACACACACGGACACACGTGTACACACACACACGTGGACACTCATCTATACACACACGTGGACACACGTGTGTATACACATATGGACACACGTGTTAGAGAGTAAACCTACTAAGACATTGACAATTATAGTGTATAGTGTAGTGTATAGTGTAGTGTATAGTGTAGTGTAAGTGGAGTGTATGGTGTAGTGTATAGTGGAGTGTATGGTGGAGTGTGTAGTGTATAGTGTAGTGTATGGTGGAGTGTATAGTGTAGTGTATAGTGTAGTGTATAGTGGAGTGTGTAGTGTAGTGTATAGTGTAGTGTATAGTGTAGTGTATAGTGTAGTGTATAGTGTAGTGTATAGTGTAGTGTATAGTGTAGTGTATAGTGGAGTGTATAGTGTAGTGTATAGTGTAGTGTATAGTGGAGTGTATAGTGGAGTGTGTAGTGTAGTGTATAGTGTAGTGTATGGTGTAGTGTATGGTGTAGTGTATAGTGGAGTGTATAGTGGAGTGTATGGTGGAGTGTGTAGTGTATAGTGTAGTGTATAGTGTAGTGTATAGTGTAGTGTATGGTGTAGTGTATGGTGTAGTGTAAGTGGAGTGTATAGTGTAGTGTATAGTGTAGTGTATAGTGGAGTGTATGGTGTAGTGTAAGTGGAGTGTATAGTGTAGTGTATAGTGTAGTGTATAGTGTAGTGTATAGTGGAGTGTATAGTGTAGTGTATAGTGGAGTGTATGGTGTAGTGTAAGTGGAGTGTATAGTGTAGTGTATAGTGTAGTGTATAGTGTAGTGTATAGTGTAGTGTAAGTGGAGTGTATAGTGTAGTGTATAGTGTAGTGTATAGTGTAGTGTATAGTGTAGTGTAAGTGGAGTGTATAGTGTAGTGTATAGTGTAGTGTATAGTGTAGTGTATAGTGTAGTGTATAGTGGAGTGTATGGTGTAGTGTAAGTGGAGTGTATAGTGTAGTGTATAGTGTAGTGTATAGTGTAGTGTATAGTGTAGTGTAAGTGGAGTGTATAGTGTAGTGTATAGTGTAGTGTATAGTGTAGTGTATAGTGTAGTGTATAGTGGAGTGTATGGTGGAGTGTATAGTGTAGTGTATAGTGTAGTGTATAGTGTAGTGTATGGTGTAGTGTAAGTGGAGTGTATAGTGTAGTGTATAGTGTAGTGTATAGTGGAGTGTATGGTGTAGTGTAAGTGGAGTGTATAGTGTAGTGTATAGTGTAGTGTATAGTGTAGTGTATAGTGGAGTGTATAGTGGAGTGTATAGTGTAGTGTATAGTGGAGTGTATGGTGTAGTGTAAGTGGAGTGTATAGTGTAGTGTATAGTGTAGTGTATAGTGTAGTGTATAGTGTAGTGTATAGTGGAGTGTATAGTGTAGTGTATAGTGGAGTGTATAGTGTAGTGTATAGTGTAGTGTGTAGTGTAGTGTATAGTGTAGTGTAAGTGGAGTGTATAGTGTAGTGTAAGTGGAGTGTATGGTGGAGTGTATGGTGTAGTGTATAGTGGAGTGTATGGTGGAGTGTATAGTGTAGTGTATAGTGTAGTGTGTAGTGTAGTGTATAGTGTAGTGTATAGTGGAGTGTATAGTGTAGTGTATAGTGTAGTGTATAGTGTAGTGTAAGTGGAGTGTATAGTGTAGTGTAAGTGGAGTGTATAGTGTAGTGTATAGTGTAGTGTATAGTGTAGTGTATAGTGGAGTGTATAGTGTAGTGTATAGTGTAGTGTATAGTGGAGTGTATAGTGTAGTGTATAGTGGAGTGTATAGTGTAGTGTATAGTGTAGTGTATAGTGTAGTGTATAGTGGAGTGTATGGTGTAGTGTATAGTGTAGTGTATAGTGTAGTGTATAGTGGAGTGTATAGTGGAGTGTATAGTGTAGTGTGTAGTGGAGTGTATAGTGGAGTGTATAGTGGAGTGTATAGTGGAGTGTATAGTGGAGTGTGTAGTGGAGTGTGTAGTGGAGTGTATAGTGGAGTGTATAGTGTAGTGTGTAGTGTAGTGTATAGTGTAGTGTATAGTGTAGTGTATAGTGAAGTGTATAGTGTAGTGTATAGTGGAGTGTATAGTGGAGTGTATAGTGGAGTGTATAGTGGAGTGTATAGTGTAGTGTGTAGTGGAGTGTATAGTGTAGTGTATAGTGTAGTGTATGGTGTAGTGTATAGTGGAGTGTGTAGTGTAGTGTAAGTGTAGTGTATAGTGTAGTGTATAGTGTAGTGTATAGTGGAGTGTATAGTGTAGTGTATGGTGTAGTGTATGGTGGAGTGTATAGTGGAGTGTATAGTGTAGTGTATAGTGTAGTGTATAGTGTAGTGTATAGTGGAGTGTATAGTGGAGTGTGTAGTGGAGTGTATAGTGGAGTGTATGGTGGAGTGTATAGTGTAGTGTATAGTGTAGTGTATGGTGGAGTGTATAGTGGAGTGTATAGTGGAGTGTATAGTGTAGTGTATAGTGTAGTGTATAGTGGAGTGTATAGTGGAGTGTATAGTGGAGTGTGTAGTGGAGTGTGTAGTGGAGTGTATAGTGGAGTGTATAGTGTAGTGTGTAGTGTAGTGTATAGTGTAGTGTATAGTGTAGTGTGTAGTGGAGTGTGTAGTGGAGTGTGTAGTGGAGTGTATAGTGTAGTGTGTAGTGTAGTGTATAGTGTAGTGTATAGTGTAGTGTATAGTGAAGTGTATAGTGTAGTGTATAGTGTAGTGTATAGTGGAGTGTATAGTGGAGTGTATAGTGGAGTGTTTAGTGTAGTGTGTAGTGGAGTGTATAGTGGAGTGTATAGTGGAGTGTATAGTGGAGTGTATAGTGTAGTGTATAGTGGAGTGTATAGTGTAGTGTATAGTGTAGTGTATAGTGTAGTGTATGGTGTAGTGTATAGTGGAGTGTGTAGTGTAGTGTAAGTGTAGTGTATAGTGTAGTGTATAGTGTAGTGTATAGTGGAGTGTATAGTGTAGTGTATGGTGTAGTGTATGGTGGAGTGTATAGTGGAGTGTATAGTGTAGTGTATAGTGTAGTGTATAGTGTAGTGTGTAGTGGAGTGTGTAGTGGAGTGTATAGTGGAGTGTATAGTGGAGTGTATAGTGTAGTGTATAGTGTAGTGTATAGTGGAGTGTATGGTGTAGTGTATAGTGGAGTGTATAGTGGAGTGTATAGTGGAGTGTATAGTGTAGTGTATAGTGGAGTGTATGGTGGAGTGTATGGTGTAGTGTATAGTGTAGTGTATGGTGGAGTGTATGGTGGAGTGTATAGTGTAGTGTATAGTGTAGTGTATAGTGTAGTGTATAGTGGAGTGTATGGTGGAGTGTATAGTGTAGTGTATAGTGGAGTGTATAGTGTAGTGTATAGTGTAGTGTATAGTGTAGTGTATAGTGGAGTGTATGGTGTAGTGTATAGTGTAGTGTAGAGTGGAGTGTATAGTGTAGTGTGTAGTGAAGTGTATAGTGAAGTGTGTAGTGTAGTGTAGAGTGGAGTGTATAGTGTAGTGTATAGTGTAGTGTATAGTGTAGTGTATAGTGTAGTGTATAGTGTAGTGTGTAGTGAAGTGTATAGTGAAGTGTATAGTGGAGTGTACAGTGTAGTGTGTAGTGAAGTGTATAGTGTAGTGTATAGTGTAGTGTATAGTGTAGTGTATAGTGTAGTGTATAGTGTAGTGTATAGTGGAGTGTGTAGTGGAGTGTATAGTGGAGTGTGTAGTGTAGTGTATAGTGTAGTGTATAGTGTAGTGTATAGTGGAGTGTGTAGTGGAGTGTATAGTGAAGTGTGTAGTGGAGTGTATAGTGTAGTGTGTAGTGAAGTGTATAGTGAAGTGTATAGTGGAGTGTATAGTGTAGTGTATAGTGTAGTGTGTAGTGTAGTGTGTAGTGTAGTGTAGAGTGGAGTGTATAGTGTAGTGTGTAGTGAAGTGTATAGTGAAGTGTATAGTGGAGTGTACAGTGTAGTGTGTAGTGAAGTGTATAGTGTAGTGTATAGTGTAGTGTATAGTGTAGTGTATAGTGGAGTGTACAGTGTAGTGTGTAGTGAAGTGTATAATGTAGTGTATAGTGGAGTGTATAGTGTAGTGTATAGTGGAGTGTATGGTGGAGTGTATGGTGTAGTGTATAGTGTAGTGTATAGTGTAGTGTATAGTGTAGTGTGTAGTGGAGTGTATAGTGGAGTGTATAGTGGAGTGTACAGTGTAGTGTGTAGTGAAGTGTATAGTGTAGTGTATAGTGTAGTGTATAGTGGAGTGTATGGTGGAGTGTATGGTGTAGTGTATAGTGTAGTGTATAGTGTAGTGTATAGTGTAGTGTGTAGTGGAGTGTATAGTGGAGTGTATAGTGGAGTGTATAGTGTAGTGTATAGTGTAGTGTATAGTGTAGTGTGTAGTGTAGTGTATAGTGAAGTGTATAGTGAAGTGTACAGTGGAGTGTATAGTGGAGTGTATAGTGTAGTGTATAGTGGAGTGTATAGTGTAGTGTATAGTGTAGTGTATGGTGGAGTTTATAGTGGAGTGTATGGTGTAGTGTATAGTGTAGTGTATAGTGGAGTGTATGGTGTAGTGTATAGTGTAGTGTATAGTGGAGTGTATGGTGTAGTGTATAGTAGTGTATAGTGGAGTGTATAGTGTAGTGTGTAGTGTAGTGTATAGTGGAGTGTATAGTGGAGTGTATAGTGGAGTGTATAGTGGAATGTATAGTAGTGTATGGTGTAGTGTATAGTGTAGTGTATAGTGGAGTGTATGGTGTAGTGTATAGTGTAGTGTATAGTGGAGTGTATGGTGTAGTGTATCATTTAGTGTATAGTGGAGTGTATGGTGGAGTGTATGGTGTAGTGTAAAGACCAAAAAAAACAAAGGTGGCGGGGAGTGGTGTTGGCCACCCACCATCTCTGTGCCATAGGCACTGCTACTACTCGCTACTAACATCACTTGCCCCTACAGTCTGTTACAGGCTATACGGGGGGATCTTTGTCTTTGTGTGTGTGGTCAGGTGAGTAGTGAATGAGAAGGTTGTGGTGTGTGTCTGTGTTTTTATGTGTAGGTGTGAGTGTCTGTGTGTTTGTGTGTAGGTGTGTGTGTGTCTGCCTGAATGTGTGCCTGTGTGGGGAGTGGTAGTGTAGTGGTTAGCGCGCTGCTCTATGAATCCAGCGGCCCGAGTTCGATTCCCGTTCATGGCCAACACCAGTGGCGATTTTCTGAACCGACTAGGCCTCCAATGAGTACCTGGTGTGGAGTGTAAACATCGCCACTTACACCCTCGTGAGTGGTGTGGTGCTGACCACCCACCCCCTCGTGTGTTGTTCCGGCCTTTCATAGGTGCTCGTGAACAGCACTTGCTCCTATACGGGGGGCCTTTGTCTTTGTGAGTGTGTGAGTGCACATGGCCTGGCACAAGCGTCGTGGTGACGTCACCGCCACTCAATGGCGAATGGCGGTTGTTGTTGTTGTAGTGAGTGTGAGTGGGTGTAGGTGAGTGGTGAGTGTGTGTCTGTGTGTCTGTGTGTGCGAGTGGTGAATGAGTCAGTGAGCACTTGCCCCTACTGTCTGTTAAGAGGCTGTACGTGGGAATATTTGTCTTTGTGTGGTACTATGCAGGTTGCAGCTGCTGTCATTCCCATTGGCTCCCCACAACTACTGCGTGAACTATGACGTCACAATGGATGGCCACTCTCGTCATGGCCGCCATCTTAGGCATCTCACTCGGACCCGTGGTGGCTAAAAGTGAGTACAGTACGTGTGTGTGTACACGTGTGTGTGTACACGTGTGTGTGTACACGTGTGTGTGTACACGTGTGTGTGTACACGTGTGTGTGTACACGTGTGTGTGTACACGTGTGTGTGTACACGTGTGTGTGTACACGTGTGTGTGTACACGTGTGTGTGTACACGTGTGTGTGTACACGTGTGTGTGTACACGTGTGTGTGTACACGTTTGTATGTGTCGTGAGCGGTGGTGCAGCGTTTAGCGCACTGTGCTACGAACCTGTCTTACTCGAATTGCAAATGTTGTTGTCGTGTTGGTTTAACTCTCTAACACGCACACGACCGGTTAGTGCTAAAGTGTTTGCTAATTGCCTACGTTTTGTTACATCCAGGAGTTGTAAAGGTGTTCAAACTTGTACATGTATAGTAGTGTGGTGTTTAGTATAGCATATACCATTGTAGTGTATTGCAGTGTATAGTTTAGTGTATGTTGAACATCTTTCACACCACCGTACGTAGGCAGCCACACTAATCGGAGGTGCGGGGGGAAGGCAAACAAATGAAACACAACAACAAGCAGTTCTAAAGACATGCGTTCTCAGTGTAGTATAGTGGTGTAGTGCAGTATATTGTAGTGTAGTGTGTAGTGTAGTGTACTAATGTAGTGTCTAGTATAGTGTACTGTATAGTAGTGTGTATTAGTGTAGTGTATAGTAGTGTGTAGTAATGTATATAAGTGTATAGTAGTCTGTAGTATTGTGTAGTAGTATGTATTGTAGTGTATAGTGTGATAGTGTGGGTGAGCGCTGTTGTGCCAGGGTTTGCGAAGTGGTTGAGGTTAAATTTCGATTTAAAGCTTTCGTGACTGCAGGGATTCATCTTCTTGATTCTTTCGGTAAAGTCATCACGTAGAAGGGAAATAATAAATCAATGAAAATAAAACATAATAAAATCATTCTCACGACGTTTCGGCCACAACGCAAGCAGCCGTCCTCAGGTGAAGAACAGGTCTGTCGGGAAGACGTGATTTTACCGAAAGAATCAAGAAGATGGTTGAGGTTACGTGAGGTAAGGAGGTTAGGGGGGAGACTCTACCAACATCTCACCACCACCTTCTGGAAGCAACAACGGCGCCACTCACTCTGGGCTTGACTTGGGGTGGGATGTAAATTGGCCAGTCAGGACAGGCCACGTGACGTGGGGTGAAGGTGGCAGTCGATGGCGCTATAGGTGTTGCCAACAAAAATTCAGGTGTAATACAGTATAGTGTAGGAGTGTATAGTAGTGTAGTGTATATCTTCTTGGTTCATTCGGTAAAGTCACGTAGAAGGGAAATAATAAAATAATAAAAATTAAACATAATAAAATACAATGCTCACGACGTTTTGGCCACAACGCAAGCAGCCATCCTCAGGTGAAGAACAGATCTGTCGGAAAGACAGCGTCTGAATGACACACCCCAGGCTTGGCAGCGTATATTTAAGCTGCTGGTTTGGAGGGGGAAGGGCGCCTTGAAAAAGGCATTTGCATATCAAGAGGAATTTAGCATATTTATGGGAAATACAGATATGGGATTATTCACTACTTGTGGAATGCGTAGGAGGTTGGGGGGGGGGGGTTCAAAGTCATATTATGCTCGTGCATTATGTAGGATTAGCAGCATCAAAGGGAGGGAGTAGGGTTAGCAGTAATAAAGAGAAGGAATTTTAATAGTAAGGAGCTGCAGCAGCTAAACCACCACGTAAAAAACTAAAATATAAACTACATCAGTATCATCAATATACTAAATATCCTCTACAATAAGCTGAGCTACTAACAGTAAGTCATACATTACAATTCTACGTCGCAAACAATATAATATGCCTCCAGCTAAACTTGGGTGAGTGGTTAAGTGAGTGGTTGGGTGAGTGGGTGGGTGGTTGGGTGGATGGGTAGTGTATAGTGAAGTGTATAGTAGTGTGCCCCCCAAAAACCAACCCCTCATCCACCTCGTGGGAGGTGGTAACAGACGAGGTGAAGTATGGTTGAGTGAAATTTCGATTTAAAGCTTTCGTGACTGCAGGGATTCATCTTCTTGGTTCTTTCGGTAACGTCACGTAGAAGGGAAGTAATAAAATAAAAATAAAACATAATAAAATAAAATAATTCTCACGACGTTTCACCTGAAGACGGCTGCTTGCGTTGTAGCCGAAACGTCGTGAGAATTATTTTATTTTATTATGTTTTATTTTTATTATTTTATTACTTCCCTTCTACGTGACTTTACCGAAAGAACCAAGAGTATGGTTGAGTGGTTCGATCACCCTGGCCACTTCGGTAATCATGAAGGCCTCTCTGGGCTCACCTGGAAACGTGCTGACCAACGTTGCTCCAGTAAGCCACTTAGGCTAAGGGAGTAAACCTGGATACCAAGTGGCCAACCGCCCACCCTGGTGGGGCAGATGAGCTGCGGTCCAGATGGCCAATGGCACATGGCGGAGGAACCACTGGATGTCCGGTGCTTCAGGACAAACCTTCCAATCGCCTCCGTTTCTTGCCTTGCCATTGGACCCAGGCTTGGCTCCTGGCTCAGCTCTGTGCGGTAGCCCGGTGTGCAACAGACACTGCACGTAAATTCCTTCACGCACTGGCACCCTCCAGGAACAGTGCCATCTAACCCGCACACTACATACACAAAGTCCTTGGGCGATTGGCAAGCGGCAAGTGGAGCGCACGCCTTTGCAGCTAGAAGCTGCAAGTCACAACCCAGCACCAAGTCACAAGGAGTCAGCTATTAGAAAGTCGTCATGCACTCGGTTTCGGCAGGAGTGCATCCCGGCAGCTGTAGCTGTGACTGAGCATTCCGCAAGGAAACATTCTGGTCACCCCAAACCGGGGAGAGGGCTAGCTAAGGTGCCCTAAACGTAGTCTGCCGAGCAACATCCTGTCTGGCTGACCGCGACCAGAGGGAGCATCAATACTTACGGTCGAAACAAGAAGAAGTATAACCTAAACATTGGATCCTGGAATGTCAGGACCCTCACCAACAACCCAAATTCGCACTATCCAGAGCGCAGAACGGCAAATGTGGCATGCGATCGGGGACGATTTAAAATCCATATTGCCGCCCTCAGCAAAAGCTGTCTGGCTGATGAAAGGAAATCTGACAAAGGTAAGTGGAGGCTTCACCTTCTTTTGGAAGGGTAAACCTGCAGATGAACCACACCTGCATGCCATAGGTTTTGCAATCGACAACAAGCTCATCAACAACCTAAGTGACTCCCAATTGATATCAATGAGCGTTTTATGACCCTATGCCTGACCAACACTTAACCATCATCGGCACCTACGCACCAGGACTGGACTCGGAGGGAGACACCAAGGAGATCTACTACAGCCAACTCAACCAAATTACTCAGACTACACTGAAAACTGATGAGCTGATTCTTCTCGGCATTTTGGGAGAGACTACCAAATGTGGAATGGCGTAATCGGGAAATAGGGACTTGGAAAGTCCAACTCTAATGGTTATCTTCTAGTAACAACCTGCTCTCAACACGACTTGAAAATCACCAACACTCTCTTCAGGCAGATGAATAGGTTTAAGACCCCCATGGTGCCACCCTCGATCACACCAATGGCATTTACTGGACTACGTGATTTCCAGGAAGCTTAATAGCAAAGATGTCCGCATTACTCATGCCATGATCAAGGCAGACATTTGCTGGTTTGATTACAGACTAATTCAATTAGTGATAACTATCGAACTAGCCCACAAATACATCAACCGAACAAAGCTACGGAGGAAAATATTCATTATAATCAGACTTTAAGACCCAGCAGTACAGGCTTACTGAAATAATTGTCTCAAAGACTCAGAGCCAACGAGGCTTCAGGAAATGTTGAGGAGTATTGGACAAAACTGAAGACAACAGTACGAGCCAGCTGTGGTTTGATGACAACGACAATGAAATCCCGGCATCTTGACAAGAAGTGGAAAGCATTCATCGCCTGGCAACAACACAAACACTCTAGACAGAATAAAGCAAGCATACAAGGAGGCCAAATCTGAAGCAAAGACCGAAATCTGGGAACTGAACGACAACTGGTTCAGAAACAAATCTATAAAAATACAAAATCTTGCAGATGCCAAGAACTCATATTCATTTTTTAAGGCAAACAAAGTCTTCTATGGACCATCAAGATAGAGCCTCGCACCACCCCAGTCCAAGGATGGGACAGAAATCTTCAAAGGCAAATATTTAATTAACTTCCGCTGGCAAGAACACTTCAGCAGTCTATTCAACCGCAACGCTGTTTGAAGTGGCCAAAGCTGCCAAGCAGATGAAATAGAACAAAGCCAGTGCACCAGACCTGTTGAGATTTACAAACATGGAAGACAATGCCTACTAAAACACGTGCACTCTCATTGATGGCCAGGATCTGGAATGATGAAGACCTTTCCAACAAACTGAAAGATGCCATCATTGTCACCATCTTCAAGAAAGATGACAAGTCAGACTGGTAGGCACAGAGGAATGTCTCTTCTTGTCACCGCTGGCAAAATACTTGCAAGAATTCTACTAAACAGACTTCTACCCTTTGCTGAAAAACTCCGTTCTGAATCCCAGCGGCTTCCAATCCAGCAGGTGAACTTCAGGCATGATCTTCTCAGCCCGTCACATCCAAGAGAAGTGCCAGGCACAGAGACTACTACTGAACATGGCCTTCTTCAAACTGACTAACGCTTTCGACTCTGTTAATCGTGAAACACTATGGAGAATCCTTCTAATATATGGCTGCTCAACAAAATGTGTCTTCTGCTTGACGGTATGAAGGCTGTCTTCCTCTCGGATGGTGAAACCACAGAGCCAATCGAGGTAAGGACTGGTGGGAGGCAAAGCTGTGTTATTGCACCGACTCTTTTCTCCATCTTCCTTGCCAGAATGCTTCACTTGACAGGGAGCCGACCCACCAGAGGCATACATATCTACGTATAACACAGGACCGACCTGCATGGAGAAGAAAAGTACAGGACGGTGCAGTCCTCTGTGAGAGTAGGAGACGCTCTTGTGCTATCTTGAAGAGGCAGCAGCGCAAATCTACCAAGGAAGGACGTGTGGCTGCACCTCAGAGCTCTACATCCTCCCTGACCTGCTGTCCAGTGTGCCACAGGGAATTCCGGGCTCGGATTGGCCTCTTCAGCCATCTGTGCACTCATCAAAACCCAACAAAATGACAAAAGTGCCTTGGTCATCATCAACTTTGATGGACGAACAAGAAGAAGAAGGACAGACGGGAACATATTCAACACCAACCGTTTCAAAGCCAAGTCGAAAATCTCAATCACAACGGTTGTTGAATTCTAATATACAGATGGTGCCCAAGTCAGCGCCTGCTCAGAAGCTGACCTTCAGGCCATCGTCAACATGTGTACAGAAGTATACTCTTAGGTTTTTTCGGTAAAGTCACATAGGTAAAAATAAAAATTAATAAAAGTAATAACAGAAATAAAATAAAATAAGAAATCACGACGTTTCGGAGGAAACACAAGTCTCCGTCATCAGGTGGGACCGTCACAGCCAGATTTACTGTATCAAGTGATTACTGTATCACTTGATACAGTACATCTACTGTAGCTGTGACGGTCCCACCTGATGACGGAGACTTGTGTTGCCTCCGAAACGTCGTGATTTATTATTTTATTTTATTTATATTATTACTTTTATTAATTTTAATGTATTTTTTACCTACGTGACTTTACCGAAAAAACCTAAGAGTATGAATCCTTGCAGTCACGAAAGCTTCAAATCTAGAAATATTTACAGAAGCTTACAGCATGATGGGTCTAACACCCTACCAGCAAAACAATGATCCTTTTTCAACAAGCTCTGGGAGCACACCTACCACCCCCTAAAATCATTACCAACAAGGAAATACTATAAAACGTTCCCAGTTTCCCATACTTAGGCAGCCATCTTTCCAGAAATGTCTTAATTGATTATGAAATACACCATCGGATTGCTCGAGCAAGTGCTGCCTTCGGCAAGCTTAAGAACAGGATCTTTGAAGACCACGACATTGCCACCGAGACCAAAGTGTTTTTTTTTTATAATTCTGTGAGCATTCATATCCTGTTATATACGGTGCAGAAACCAGGGCCGCCTATCACAAACAAATCATACCCCTCGAAGAAAGTAATTAACGCTGCCTCGGGTAAATAATAAACATCAGCTGGGAAGAAAGACAAACTAACATCATTGTCCTGGAGTGATCCAACTCATCTAATACAGAAGCCACCATCATGAAGCACCAACTCAGATGGGCAGGCCGCCTCGTGCGGATGAATGACTCGAGACTTCCTGAGCAGCTCAGGGATGGATCCCGTGCCCCTGGAGGCCAAAAGAAGCATTTCCATGACAACCTTAAATACACCTCAAGCGAAGCTGCATAGAACCAAACAACTGGGAAATCGATGCCCTTGATAGAGCATCATGGAGGGCCGAAATGAACAATGGAACTCAACACTTTGAGTTCGAAGAGAGTTGATAGCCAGGAAAAGAGCACGCCGCACAGTACACACACCGGAGGCAGAGTCAACAAGTCCGAGCTCCAGGATGAACCATCCCTGCCCCCCACTTCGTCAAGATCTGCAGCTCAAGAATCGGCCTGTTCAGCCACCTCCAGACCCGAGGCCAGCCAGGCCCACCTCACAACCCGGACAAGCGACACCTGTGTAGTGACATAGAATCAGTCACGTAGCAGCATAGCGCTGGTTGCTGGCAGGGAAGGGGATCTGCAGCTTACGGCAGAGAGGGATCTAAGGGAAGGGTCACGGAAGGGGCACATCGAGAACCCGCTAGAAGGTTCCAGAAGGGGGCATGGCCGGGGGCAGAGCCAGGCCACGCTGGCAGTATAAGAGGGGTATATTCTTAGGTTTTTTCGGTAAAGTCACGTAGGTGCTGTGACTGTTCCACCTGAAGACGGAAGCTTGTGTTGCCTCCGAAACGTCGTGATTTTTATTTTATTTTTATTTTACTTTTATTAATTTTTATTTTTTACCTACGTGACTTTACCGAAAAAAAGTAAAATTAACCCGTAAAAACAAAGTTTTTCACTCTAAATCCTTTATATGCGTGGCGGCTAGAGTCCTCTCGTCCTCTGGCTTGAGATGGCTGCCACCTATGGGTCAGATGATTGCCTGCCACCATTAAGCAATTGGTAATTAAATATTATTTATTTTTTCCTAAAAAGTGTAAAATTTTGGAATTTTTTTCACGAAAATAAATTGTCACGCACAACAAGTCTGTGTGCAAAATGTCAGCTCGATTGGATCACGGGAAGTGGGTTAAAAAACGACCGAAAGATTTGCACAGTCGTAAGCACGCAAGCAAGCAAGCAAGTGAACTTAATTTTTAAGGATTTAAAAACAAACCTAAGAATATGAATCCTTGCAGTCACGAAAGCTTCAAATCTAGAAAGTATATGAGGGGCCCCGGGAGGGGAGCTCAGGGCTGTCGTGTGGAGTGGGATTCCCCGTCGCGCTGCTGGAGACTTCGCCGCCGTCTCCGTCTTCACCATCTCGGCGTCGCCAGTCAGGCAGTCTTCCAGCTGTCCAGGAGTCGGTAGTACTCTGTGATCTGTGTGATTTGTCTACGCACGGGGGCGCTGTGTCGATGCGTGGAGTCATTATCCACCACGGCTTGATTTGCGCGCTTGGGCAAAGTGTCCCTAGGCATAGTTAATACATTCTAAATTTCGTTAAGGCTCGCTCCATATTTCGGTTTGGGCTATTGTCAATATTTATGCCGCAGTTAAAGCATTGATTGAAAGTCTGCATTGGTGACTCTTTACTATTGAGGGAATCGCATGGGAGGGAAAATGGATCCGAACTCCTTTTTCTTTCCCATATTAATAAAAAAGAACAACCCTCACATGTAGTAGTGTAGTGTCTAGTGTACAGCAGTGTAGTATATCATGGAGTATGTGTAGTGTGTGTAGTAATATTGATCTTCTTTTGCACCGAACGTAGCCAACCACGCTAATCGGAGATGCGGGGGAAGAACAACAAACTAAACACGACATCAACAACAACAAGCATGTCTAAAAAAGAGAGCTCTCAGTGTAGTATACACTGAGAACTAGTAGCAGGTGTGTGAGGGAGCCGTCCCCTCACTCTGCTTTGTGCAACCCCTACAGTGTAGTGTATAGTGTATTGTGTAGTCGTGTAGTAGTATATAGTAGTGTATTGTGTAGTGGTATTTAGTAGTGTAGTGTGTAGTAGTGTAATGTCTAGTAGTATAGTAATATACAGTAGTGTAGTGTATAATAGTGTCGTTTATAGTAGTGTACATTGTAGTGTATAGTGTAGCATATAGTAGTACATCGTGTAGTATATACTGTAGTATCTGTATTGTATAGTAGTATAACGTAGTATCTGTAGTATATATGTGTAGGACTTGAAATATAACGCGCCACGCATTCTGTTGTTCTGTTGCTATGCAAGCGAGCAGTGTACAGTGGGGGGTATCTGAGGACGGGGTTGTTGTTGTCGGGGCATGAGGGAGACGTCGTTAAGAGACGCGACAGGCGTTAGGGGTAACCGAGGACGCAGGCCGGTGATTGGTTAGGAGGGTGAGTAGCTAATGACCGGCGCCGCTCTGGCGGCAATAACAAGGTCACGTGAGGCTGGGGGCGAGTAGCAAAGTGGGGGGTGAGATAATTGATTGGGACTGATTGGTGCGGGGATAAAAGGCGCAGCGTAACGGAGAGACGAGAGTCTTGGTTGGAGTTGGAGTGATTGGTGCCCGGGAGAGAGGAGCAGCAGTGAGTAGGGATAGATATGATAAGGGTAACAGTGGATAGAGAGAACACAGAGTACGGTAGCAGTGGATAGAGAGAACACAGAGTACGGTAGCAGTGGATAGAGAGAATACAGTGTAAGGTAGCAGTGGTAGCAGTGCTTTGGAGGAGTACAGAGTAGGGTAGCAGCGGAGTAACATACCTTGGGAGAGAAGGAGAGAGAGCGAGCGGAATCGCGGAGCGGAGCGAGCGGAGAGACTTAGAGTGTCGTTGATGGCGGATGGTGCAACGGAGCGAACGGGGAGACACGGAGCGATGATGAGGAGGAGGAGGTGTGAAGTCTGAAGCGTGAATAAACGGAACGAGAAAGACAACGGGAGTACGAGTTCTACATATGTAAGTCGGTAGAACTTCTGTGGCACCATGCATAGCCGACCGCGCTACCCGCAGGTGTGTGAGGAAGCTCTCCCCTCACTCTGCTCTGTGCAACCCCTACAGTGTAGTGTATAGTGTATTGTGAAGTCGTGCAGTGTGTAGTGTGTAGTAGTTTCGTGTGTATATACACTATGGGAAACTCATTTGCCAGTAAAAATATGATTATTGGTTTTTTACCCTTATATCTGGCAACAAAACTGACACATTTTTACAAGGAGTCAATTATATTTTTACTGGCAAATGAGGTTCCCGTAGTGTAGATGTCTTTGAGTTGTGCGCCTTTTGGCGTCATCTGGTCCAACCCATGTGAGACTAGGCTCTAAGGAAAGCTGTCTCGGGTGTGGACCAATCAACTTCAAGGACAGTGCACATTATCAGAGTTGTGTTTTTTTGTTGGCATTATGACTGCAGGTATTGTGGTCTATGCAAACATGACTCCTTGTCAAAAGGTGTCAGTTTTGTTGCCAGATAGTAGTATATAGTAGTGTATTGTGTAGCAGTATTTAGTAGTGTAGTAGTATATAGTAGTGTAGCATATAGTAGTATATAGTATCTTCTTGGTTATTTCGGTAAAGTCACGTAGAATGGAAATAATAAAGAAATATGAATAAAACATAATAAATTACTTTATTATGTTTTATTTTTATTATTTTATTATGAATAAAGTACTTTATTCAGTTTTATTTTTATTATTTTATTATTTCCATTCTACGTGACTTTACCGAAATAACCAAGAAGATGAATCCCTGCAGTCACGAAAGCTTTAACTCGAAATTTAGTATATAGTAGTTTAGTAGTATGTAGTAGTAGAATATATAGTCGTGTATAGTGTCTATATATGTGAGTATATAGAACTAACCGCTCTGTGCAACTACCTCACACAGAGGAGGAGAAGACGACCAACTGGTGGAATTTCTGCGCAGGTAAACGATGACCTCACCACGTGATCACTTGTGTGGTGACGCTGCAATGACGCTGTATGATGGCGATGCTCTCTAATGGTGATGGTGATGCAGTAGTGTGTAGTAGTGTATAGTGTAGTATATAGTAGTGTAGTGTGGAATAATGTAGTGCATAGTGCAGTATATTGTAGTGCAGTGTGTTGTAGTGTATAGTAGTGTAGTATATAGTGTAGTATATTATGTAGTAGTGTATTGTATAGTGTAGTATCTAGTAGTGGATAGTAGTGTAGTGTACAGTATAGTAGTGTAGGATATATTAGTGTAGTTTGTAGATGTACAGTGAGGGAAAAAAGTATTTGATCCCCTGCTGATTTTGTACGTTTGCCCACTGACAAAGAAATGATCAGTCTATAATTTTAATGGTAGGTTTATTTGAACAGAGACAGAATAACAACAAAGAAATCCAGAAAAACGCATGTCAAAAATGTTATAAATTGATTTGCATTTTAATGAGGGAAATAAGTATTTGACCCCCTCTGCAAAACATGACTTAGTACTTGGTGGCAAAACCCTTGTTCGCAATCACAGAGGTCAGACGATGTGAAAAAGGAATAGCGCTTGCTCACCGCGGGGCTTACGGCGTGGTGCCTGGCTATTTTTAAATCCTTTATATTAAGTTCACTTGCTTGCTTGCTTACGACCGTGCAAATCTTTCGGTCGTTTTTTAACCCACTTCCCGTGATCCAATCGAGCTGACATTTTGCACACAGACTCGTTGTGTGTGACAATGAATTTTCGTTAAAAAAAAATTTCAAAAATTTTACACTTTTTAGGGAATTTTTTTAAAATATTTAATTACCAATTGCTTAATGGTGGCAGATAATCATCTGACCCATAGGTGGCAGCCATCTCAAGCCAGAGGACGAGAGGACTCTAGCCGCCACGCATATAAAGGATTTATAGTGAAAAACTTTGTTTTTACGGGTTAATTTTTTTAAATCCTTTATATTAAGTTCGCTTGCTTGCTTGCTTGCACGCTTACGACCGTGCAAATCTTTCGGTCGTTTTTTAACCCACTTCCCGTGACCCAATCGAGCTGACATTTTGCACACAGACTCGTTGTGCGTGACAATTTATTGTCGTGAAATTTTTTTTCCAAAATTTTCCACTTTTTAGGAAAAAAAAAATTTCACTAACACAATCATATATTTTTCTTAAACACAGAAAATTATTCAAGAAAAAAACAAAAATGTACAATATAAACAATCATACAAAAACTGAAAACCTTATAATCCTTATATACGACTTTCCTAATATTTAATTTAAAATACCAATGTGATAGAAATGAAACTCTTACTCAAGAAAAACAGAAATGAATAATAAAATAAAACCGATGCCACTCATATAAAGGATTTATAGTGAAAAACTTAGTTTTTACGGGTTAATTTTTTTGGTTACATAAACTCCACCGTTGGAGAGCCACAAACCCACAAACCCCGCCACAATTTTTGACTTTTATATAGATGTGTCAACTCATCCTTGATAGCAACTTCCTTTGATTTAAAGCTTTCGTGACTACCGGGATTCATATTCTTGGTTATTTCGGTAAACTCACGTAGAAGGGAAATAATAAAATAATAAAAATATGAAACAATAAAAATTCTCACGACGTTTCGACTGCAACACAAGCAATCATCATCAGGTGTGAAATCCACAGCAAGAAAATTTCAAAAATTAAATTTAAAACATTTCTAATTTTCTTGCTGTGGATTTCACACCTGATGATGATTGCTTGTGTTGCAGTCGAAACGTCGTGAGAATTTTTATTGTTTCATATTTATATTATTTTATTATTTCCCTTCTACGTGAGTTTACCGAAATAACCAAGAATATAGCAACCTCCTTGTTCAATAATCACCTTGGAAATATTACATCAATAATGTTTGTGTGCTGACAACTAATATTTATATTCCTTGCTTCTTTCTCTAAACTCACGTACATAGAAAACTGTTATTTTCATAATCACCTTGCACATATTCAAATATTTTTGTTTGTGTGCTCACAACTAATATTTTTTAATTAACTTGGTCATTATTAATACACTTATTATCGTGTCAACTCACGTTGATAGAAACCTCTTTTTTAATACAGTAATCACCTTGCAAATATTACATTAGTAATGTTTGTGTGCAGACAACTAATATTGATCTTCCTTGATTCTTTCGCTAAACTCACGTACATAGAAACCTGTTACTTTAATAATCACCTTGGAAATGTTCAAATTTTAGTTTTTGTGTGCTCACAACTAATATTTATGATTTAACTTGGCCATTATTAATATATTAATTATTGTGTCAACTCACGTTGACAGAAACCATATGTTTAAATACTCACCTTGTAAATATTACATAAATTATGTTTCTGTGCAGCAAAATAATATTTATATTCCTTACTTCTCGATTTAAAGCTTTCGTGACTGCAGGGATTCATCTTCTTGGTTCTTTCGGTAAAGTCACGTAGAAGGGAAATAATAAAATAATAAGAACCAAGAAGATTAATTCCTTACTTCATTCGCTAAACTCACGCACATAGAAACCTGTTATTTAAATAATCATCTTCGAAATATTCAAATATATTTGTACGTGTGCTCACAACTAATATTTTTTTTATTAACGTGCTCATTATTAATATATTTATTATTGTGTCACCTCACGTTGATAGAAACCTATTTTTTGTATATATCTCCTTGCAAATATTAGATTAATATTTTTTTTGCTGACAAATAATATATCTAAATTTACTTGGTCACTATTAATATATTTTTTATTGTGTCTAAGTCCTTGTGTGCGTGTGGGTCCATGTGCGTGTCTGTCACCATGTGTGTGTGACTACGTCCCTGTGTGTGTGTATCAGTCAATGTGTGTGCGAGTCGATGTGTGTGTACATGAGTTGATATATCTGTA
Organism: Lethenteron reissneri; assembly: GCF_015708825.2. Taxonomy (NCBI): domain Eukaryota; kingdom Metazoa; phylum Chordata; class Hyperoartia; order Petromyzontiformes; family Petromyzontidae; genus Lethenteron; species Lethenteron reissneri. The sequence continues at coordinate 405,909 of NW_026891604.1, forward strand.
GGACTCGTACTCGGATTGTCTTTCTCGTCCCGTTAATTTGCTCAAGGTCCACACCTTCTCCTCATCACCCCTCCGTGGCCACCCTTTCGCTCCGCCACGCCATCCGCCATCAACGCGCTCTATGTCCCTCCGTTCTCTCTCCAGCTCTCCCAGGGTCCGTCGCTCCGCTGCTACCCTGCTCCGTATCTTCTCTGATGCACTGTGCTACCACTGCTACCACTCACTCTGTCTCCTCTATCCGCTGCTACCGTGCTTGACCTATCTCTCTCCCCACTGCTACCGTTATCGTATTCTCTTACTCCTGCTCTCCGCTATTCCGGGCACCATCACTCCAGCTCCCCATCGCTCCAGCTTTCACCAAGACTCCGACCAAGACTTCCACAAAAGCTCCCCGTTGCTGTGCCTTTTATATCCACCCCAATTAGTCCTTATTAATTATCTCACCCCCCGATTACCCCTCGGCCCCCAGGCCCCCAGCCTCACGTGACTTTGTTATTGCCGCCAGAGCGGCGCCACTCGTTAATCACTCACCCTCTTAACCAATCACCGGCCTGTGTCCCCGGTTGCCCTTAACACCTGTTATGCCACTTAACGTGTCTCCTCTCACGCCTCAGCAACAACAACCTCGTCCTCAAATACCCCCACTGTCCACTTGCTTGTCTGCCTAGCAACAGACCCACAGAGCGCGTGGCGCGTGTATTTCAGGTCCTACATATCTGTGTGTCAGTCGATGTGTGTGTGTGTGTTAGTGAATGTGTGTGCGTGGTGCGTGTGTGTGTGTACACAACTAATATTTAACTCATAATCAACGATTTTTGGGTTTAGATCGCGTTTATTTATAAATGTGTCATAACCCTCCACCACCCGACACGGCCAATCAGTAAAAAATGTGTCACGTTGACAAAGACAAATAGTTCACTGCTTTAGCCCACCGGTGTGTTGAAGCAACAACATTCACAATTTGAGTACGACGTTTCGCTGGTAATTACAACCAGCATCATCGGGCAATTCGCCAGAATGGTGAGGCTCTCCTGTGTCTCCCGTTCTTATATAGAGCAGCAGCAGGATGACGTCATCATTAACTCATTAACTCATCAGGTGCAAAGATTCAAGGGGGGAGTGATTGTAATTATATACTAGATTAGTAATCAGGCTATTGTTACGATGCGAGTTGTAGATTAGTAATCATTTGGAATGTGTTTTATTGTGATTATGCTACATTAGTAATCTGTTAGTGGTTGTTTCCCTTATAAGTAATTGTAATGTATCTTATTTAATAATACGCTAATAATATAAGGGAAACAACCACTAACAGATTACTAATGTAGCATAATCACAATAAAACACATTCCAAATGATTACTAATCTACAACTCGCATCGTAACAATAGCCTGATTACTAATCTAGTATATAATTACAATCACTCCCCCCTTGAATCTTTGCACCTGATGAGTTAATGAGTTAATGATGACGTCATCCTGCTGCTGCTCTATATAAGAACGGGAGACACAGGAGAGCCTCACCATTCTGGCGAATTGCCCGATGATGCTGGTTGTAATTACCAGCGAAACGTCGTACTCAAATTGTGAATGTTGTTGCTTCAACACACCGGTGGGCTAAAGCAGTGAACTATTTGTCTTTGTCAACGTGACACATTTTTTACTGATTGGCCGTGTCGGGTGGTGGAGGGTTACGACACATTTATAAATAAACGCGATCTAAACCCAAAAATCGTTGATTATGAATAACATTGGTCGCGAAAGCCTACGTGTTAAACTAATATTTAACTGTTAGGTTATTACACTTTTTACGTAATAATGCGTGTCTAAGTCCATGTGTGCGTGTGAATCCATTAGTGTGCGTGTGAGTTGATGTGTGTGCCATTTGATGTGTGTGTGTGTGTTAGTCAATGTGTGTGCATGGTCTGTGTGTGTAGACAATTAATTATTTCAAATTTTGTTAGTACATTTTCTAATATTTATGTGTGTGTCTAAGTCCATGTGAGTCGATGTGTGTGTCTGCATCGATGTGTGTGTGAGTCGATGTGTGTGTGAGTCCATGTGTGTTTGTAAGTCTATTTGTGTGTGCGAGTCGCTGTATGTGTGTACGTCGACATGTGTGTGTAACTCCATGTGTGTGTATCTAAAGTAATGTCTGTGTGAGTGAGTCCATATGTGTGTGTGTAAGTCGATATGTTTGTGTGTGTGGGTCAATGTCTGTAAGTGTGTGTAAGTTGATGTGTTTGTGTGTGTGGGTCAATGTCTGTAAGTGTGTGTAAGTCGATATGTTTGTGTGTGTGGGTCAATGTCTGTAAGTGTGTGTAAGTAGATGTGTTTGTGTGTGTGGGTCAATGTCCGTAAGTGTGTGTAAGTCGATATGTTTGTGTGTGTGGGGTCAACGTCCGTAAGTGTGTGTAAGTCGATGTGTGTGTCTGTCTTTTTCGCTCGGGCAACGCCGGGTAATTCCCACTAGTAGTGTATATATATATGTGTGAGTAAGTAGAACTAACCTGTCTGTGCAACTCCTCCATACAGAGAAGAAGTCGACCAACTGGTGGATTTTCGGCGCAGGTAAATGATGACGTCTCCACGTGATCACTTGTGTGGTGACGCTGCGATGATGCTGCTTGATGGTGATGCTCTCTAATGGGGATGGTGTGTGATGGTGATGCAGTAGTGTGTAGTAGTGTATAGTGTAGTATATAGTAGTGTAGTTTGGAATAATGTAGCCTATGCCAAGCACGAGGCTTACGACGTGGTACCCGGCTAATCTTTTTACGTAAACCTCATGGTTTACGAGCCAAATCCTTCGCAAGCGTGCTTACGCAGACAGACAGACAAACAAAAAATGCCTTTTATATATAAGATACTGTGTATATCTGTGTATGTGAGTATGTAGAATTAAACTCTCTGTGCAACTCCCCCACACAGAGAAGAAGTCGACCAACTGGTGGAATTTCTGTCCAGGTAAACTTTGACGTCACCCCGCCTCCACGTGATCGCTTGTGTGGTGATGCTGCGATGACGCTGTGTGATGGTGATGGTGTGTGATGGTGTAGTGTATAGTGTAGTGTATTGTAGTGTACAGTGTAGTATATAGTTGTGGAGTGTATAGTGTAGTGTATTGTAGTGTACAGTGTCGTATATAGGTGTGTTGTAGTGTGGTAGTGTATAGTAGTGTAGTAGTATAGTAAATAGTAGTGGAGTAGTATATAGTAGTACACTACTATATACTAATGTGTTGTAGTACATCGTAATGTAGGAGTAAATAGTAGTGTAGTGTGTTATAATAGTATAGTGTAGTGTATTTGTGTAATGGGTTCAGTATTAGGTGCACACACACAGCTTGGAGGCAACACTATTTATTAAACGGTAAGTAATATAACACCGTACATGAGGTGGTGACCACCTTCCTCAACTCGCTAACACTCTGGGAACACGACACAGAGTGGACCAGGCAGGCGACGGGCTGCCTGGTCCAGAACGACGACCCGGGACTTGAGGACCAATGATGTCGTCTTCACTTCGGAGTTCAACAGCCTCGCTCAGCGTTCACACCCCGCTTATATACCCTGCACAGGCCACGCCCCCCTGCCCAGGCCACGCCCCCTTCACAGGCCACGCCTCCCTGCAAGGCCACGCCCCCTTCCCAGGCCTACGCCCCCTTCACAGGCCACGCCCCCTTCCCAGGCCACGCCTCCCTGCAAGGCCACGCCCCCTTCCCAGGCCACGCCCCCTTCCCAGGCCACGCCCCTTTCCCAGGCCACGCCTCCCTGCAAGGCCACGCCCCCTTCCCAGGCCACGTCTCCCTTCCCAGGCCACGCCCCCTTCCCAGGCCACGCCTCCCTGCACAGGCCACGCCCCCTTCCCAGGCCACGCCCCCTTCCCAGGCCACGCCTCCCTGCACAGGCCACGCCTCCCTGCACAGGCCACGCCTCCCTGCACAGGCCACGCCCCCTTCCCAGGCCACGCCTCCCTTCCCAGGCCACGCCTCCCTTCCCAGGCCACGCCTCCCTTCCCAGGCCACGCCTCCCTTCACAGGCCACGCCTCCCTTCACAGGCCACGCCCCCTTCCCAGGCCACGCCCCCTTCACAGGCCACGCCCCCTTCCCAGGCCACGCCCCCTTCACAGGCCACGCCCCCTTCCCAGGCCACGCCCCCTTCACAGGCCACGCCCCCTTCCAGGCCACGCCCCCTTCCCAGGCCACGCCCCCTGCACAGGCCACGCCCCCTGCACAGGCCACGCCCCCTTCCCAGGCCACGCCCCCTTCCCAGGCCACGCCTCCTTCCCAGGCCACGCCTCCTTCCCAGGCCACGCCTCCTTCCCAGGCCACGCCTCCTTCCCAGGCCACGCCTCCTTCCCAGGCCACGCCCCCTTCCCAGGCCACGCCCCCTTCCCAGGCCACGCCTCCTTCCCAGGCCACGCCCCCTTCCCAGGCCACGCCCCCTTCCCAGGCCACGCCTCCCTTCACAGGCCACGCCCCCTTCCCAGGCCACGCCCCCTTCCCAGGCCACGCCCCCCTGCACAGGCCATGCCCCCTTCCCAGGCCACGCCCCCTTCCCAGGCCACGCCTCCCTTCCCAGGCCACGCCCCCTTCCCAGGCCACGCCCCCTTCACAGGCCACGCCCCCTTCACAGGCCATGCCCCCTTCCCAGGCCACGCCTCCCTGCACAGGCGACGCCTCCCTTCCCCCACCTCACGGGAGGTCTGGGTCCCTCCACCACGTGACCCCCCAGGCCACCCCCTTGGGGCCCCCAGCCCTCGTACGGGCCGACACAGAAGTGACGTCCTATGTCACTAAAGTAGTAACGACTCTGACGACGATGTGATGAGAGACACTTTCTTGGGACACAGCCACAATAAGGGACCCTAGCGCTTCGTGCTTTTGTCTTCAGTTTGTAATTTCCTCCGAACGTCCCCACTCCTCGTGCTCTCCCCTTTTTAAATCCTTTATATTAAGTTCACTTGCTTGCTTGCTTACGACCGTGCAAATCTTTCGGTCGTTTTTTAACCCACTTCCCCGTGATCCAATCGAGCTGACATTTTGCACACAGACTCGTTGTGCGTGACAATTTATTTTCGTGAATTTTTTTTCCAAAATTTTACACTTTTAGGATTTATTTTTATATTTAATTACCAATTGCTTAATGGTGGCAGGCAATTATCTGACCCACAGGTGGCAGCCATCTCAAGCCAGAGGACGAGAGGACTCTAGCCGCCACGCATATAAAGGATTTATAGTGAAAAACTTTGTTTTTACGGGTTAATTTTTTAAAATCCTTTATATTAAGTTCACTTGCTTGCTTGCTTGCGCGCTTACGACCGTGCAAATCTTTCGGTCGTTTTTTAACCCACTTCCCGTGACCCAATCGAGCTGACATTTTGCACACAGACTCGTTGTGCGTGACAATTTATTGTCGTGAAATTTTTTTTCCAAAATTTTCCACTTTTTAGGAGAAAAAAAATTTTTCACTAACACAATCATATATTTTTCTTAAACACAGAAAATTATTCAAGAAAAAAACAAAAATGTACAATATAAACAATCATACAAAAAATGAAAACCTTATAATCCTTATATACGACTTTCCTTATATTTAATTTAAAATACCAATGTGATAAAAATGAAACTCTTACTCAAGAAAAACAGAAATTAATAATAAAATAAAACCGATGCCACTCATATAAAGGATTTATAGTGAAAAACTTAGTTTTTACGGGTTATTTTTTTTGGTTACATAAACCCCACCGTTGGAGAGCCACAACCCCACAAACCCCGCCACAATTTTTGACTTTTATATAGATGTGTCAACTCACCTTGATAGCAACTTCCCTTGATTTAAAGCTTTCGTGACTACAGGGATTCATATTCTTGGTTATTTCCGTAAACTCACGTAGAAGGGAAATAATAAAATAATATAAATATGAAACAATAAAAATTCTCACGACGTTTCGACTGCAACACAAGCAATCATCATCAGGTGTGAAATCCACAGCAAGAAAATTAGAACTTTTTTTAAAAAAATGTTTTTAAAATTTTCTTGCTGTGGATTTCACACCTGATGATGATTGCTTGCGTTGCAGTCGAAACGTCGTGAGAATTTTTATTGTTTCATATTTATATTATTTTATTATTTCCCTTCTACGTGAGTTTACCGAAATAACCAAGAATATAGCAACCTCCTTGTTCAATAATCACCTTGGAAATATTACATCAATAATGTTTGTGTGCTGACAACTAATATTTATATTCCTTGCTTCTTTCTCTAAACTCACGTACATAGAAAACTATTATTTTCATAATCACCTTGCACATATTCAAATATTTTTGTTTGTGTGCTCACAACTAATATTTTTTTATTAACTTGGTCATTATTAATACACTTATTATCGTGTCAACTCACGTTGATAGAAACCTCTTTTTTAATACAGTAATCACCTTGCAAATATTACATTAGTAATGTTTGTGTGCAGACAACTTATATTGATCTTCCTTGATTCTTTCGCTAAACTCACGTACATAGAAACCTGTTACTTTAATAATCACCTTGGAAATGTTCAAATTTTAGTTTTTGTGTGCTCACAACTAATATTTATGATTTAACTTGGCCATTATTAATATATTAATTATTGTGTCAACTCACGTTGACAGAAACCATGTTTAAATACTCACCTTGTAAATGTTACATAAATTATGTTTCTGTGCAGCAAAATAATATTTATATTCCTTACTTCTCGATTTAAAGCTTTCGTGACTGCAGGGATTCATCTTCTTGGTTCTTTCGGTAAAGTCACGTAGAAGGGAAATAATAAAATAATAAGAACCAAGAAGATGAATTCCTTACTTCATTCGCTAAACTCACGCACATAGAAACCTGTTATTTAAATAATCATCTTCGAAATATTCAAATATATTTGTACGTGTGCTCACAACTAATATTTTTTTTATTAACGTGCTCATTATTAATATTTTTATTATTGTGTCACCTCACGTTGATAGAAACCTATTTTTTTATATATCTCCTTGCAAATATTAGATTAATATTTTTTGTGTGCTGACAACTAATATATCTAAATTTACTTAGTCACTCCTTCTTCTCATTCTTCACCTGAAGACGGCTGCTTGCGTTGTAGCCGAAACGTCGTGAGAATTATTTTATATTTTATTTTTATTATTTTATTACTTCCCTTCTACGTGACTTTACCGAAAAAACCAAGAAGATGAATCCCTGCAGTCACGAAAGCTTTAAATCGAAATTTACTTGGTCACTATTAATATCTTTTTTATTGTGTCTAAGTCCTTGTGTGCGTGTGAGTCCATGTGCGTGTCTGCCACCATGTGTGTGTGTGTCTACGTCCGTGTGTGTGTGTGTGAGTCGATGTGTGTGTACATGAGTTGATATATCTGTGTGTCAGTCGATGTGTGTGTGTTAGTGAATGTGTGTGCGTGGTGCGTGTGTGTGTGTGTACACAACTAATATTTAACTGTTAGGTTATTACACTTTTTACGTAATAATGCGTGTCTAAGTCCATGTGTGCGTGTGAGTTGATATGTGTGTGCCATTTGATGTGTGTGTTAGTCAATGTGTGTGCATGGTCTGTGTGTGTAGACAACTAATTATTTCAAATTTTGTTAGTACATTTTCTAATATTTATGTGTGTGTCTAAGTCCATGTGAGTCGATGTGCGTGTCTGTGTCGATGTGTGTGTGTGTGTCCACGTGTGTTTGTAAGTCCATTTGTGTGTGTGAGTCGCTGTATGTGTGTACGTCGATATGTGTGTAACTCCATGTGTGTGTATCTAAAGTCAATGTCTGTGTGAGTGAGTCGATATGTGCGTGTGTAAGTCGATATGTTTGTGTGTGTGGGTCAATGTCTGTAAGTGTGTGTAAGTTGATGTGTTTGTGTGTGTGGGTCAATGTCTGTAAGTGTGTGTAAGTAGATGTGTTTGTGTGTGTGGGTCAATGTCTGTAAGTGTGTGTAAGTCGATTTGTTTGTGTGTGTGGGTCAATGTCTGTAAGTGTGTGTAAGTAGATGTGTTTGTGTGTGTGGGTCAATGTCTGTAAGTGTGTGTAAGTCGATTTGTTTGTGTGTGTGGGTCAATGTCTGTAAGTGTGTGTAAGTTGATGTGTTTGTGTGTGTGGGTCAATGTCTGTAAGTGTGTGTAAGTAGATGTGTTTGTGTGTGTGGGTCAATGTCTGTAAGTGTGTGTAAGTCGATTTGTTTGTGTGTGTGGGTCAATGTCTGTAAGTGTGTGTAAGTTGATTGTTTGTGTGTGTGGGTCAATGTCTGTAAGTGTGTGTAAGTTGATGTGTTTGTGTGTGTGGGTCAATGTCCGTAAGTGTGTGTAAGTCGATGTGTCTTCTTGGTTCTTTCGGTAAAGTCACGTAGAAGGGAAGTAATAAAATAATAAAAATAAAACATAATAAAACAATTCTTACGACGTTTCGGCCACAACGCAAGCAGCCGTCCTCAGGTGAAAACCAGGTCCGTCGAGGCGACAGACGGACCTGGTTTTCACCTGAGGACGGCTGCTTGCGTTGTGGCCGAAACGTCGTGAGAATTGTTTTATTATGTTTTATTTTTATTATTTTATTACTTCCCTTCTACGTGACTTTACCGAAAGAACCAAGAAGATGAATCCCTGCAGTCACGAAAGCTTTAAATCGAAATTTAAGTCGATGTGTGTGTCTGTCTTTTTTGCTCGGGCAACGCCGGGTAATTTCCCCTAGTAGTGTATATATATATGTGTGAGTAAGTAGAACTAACCTGTCTGTGCAACTCCTCCATACAGAGAAGAAGTCGACCAACTGGTGGAATTTCTGTCCAGGTAAACTTTGACGTCACCCCGCCTCCACGTGATCGCTTTTGTGGTGATGCTGCGATGACGCTGTGCGATGGTGATGGTGTGTGATGGTGTAGTGTATAGTGTAGTGTATTGTAGTGTACAGTGTCGTATATAGTTGTGTTGTAGTCTGGTAGTGTATAGTAGTGTAGTGGACCAATCAACTTCAAGGACAGTGCATATCATTATCATTATCAGAGTTGCTGCTTTTTGTTTGCTTTTTTGACTACTTGTGTTGTGGTTATTGCAAACATGATGCCTTGAATAAAGGTGTCAGTTTTGTACCAGTTTAAAAGGGTAAAAACCTACTACTATAGTGTAGTAGTATATTAAATAGTAGTGGAGTAGTATATAGTAGTGTAATGTGTTGTAGTATATAGTAATGTAGGAGTGTATAGTAGTGTAGCGTGTTATAGTAGTGTACAGTGTAGTATATAGTAGAGTTGTAGTGCAGTAGTATATAGTTGTGTAGTAATATAGTAAATAGTAGTGGAGCAGTATATAGTAGTGTAGTGTGTTGTAGTATATAGTAATGTAGTAGTGTATAGTAGTGTATAGTGTAGTGTATATGTAACGACTCTGACGACGATGAAATGAGAGACACTTCATTGGGTCACAGCCACAATAAGGGACCCTAGCGCTTCGTGCTTTTGTCTTCAGTTTGTAATTTCCTCCAAACGTCCCCACTCCTCGTACTCTCCCCTTTAATACTCCTTGAGCTCCCTTCCTAGAAACTTTTGTCCTAGTTTCTCTCTGAGTCAGTCCCTCTCCTTCCCCTCTAACTGATCCTCTCTTTCTTTCCCCTGGTCGATCCTCGTTCAAAACCGTATTCCTCCTATCCATTCCACGTGATCGCTTCTGTGGTGACTCTGTGATGACGCTGCTTGATGGTTATGCTGTTTAATGGTGATGGTGTGTGATGGTGATGCAGTAGTGTGTAGTGTCGTGTGTAGTACTGTATAGTGCAGGGGCGGTTTCTTCATTAGGGCGATTGGGCGACGCACCACCAATGTCATTCAACCACAGTCACGCTAGCCGTCACTGTCAGCCTCTGGATATAGTCCAATCAGCGTCATGTCACGTTCTGTGGAGTACCGCCTCTTTTGGGGCGATTTCACTCCGGCTGAGAATCGCCCTGAGTGGCCCCATAGACTTACATTCAAAGATGTTTTTTTTCGAACGGGGGCGCTGCAATGCATTCTCTATGGCTTCCGGGAGGGCATGCCCTAACGTGCTTACGTCATCATACGTGCTTACGTCATCATACGTAAGCACGTTTCATCCAACAATACAATTTATCGCTACCTAGTGGAATCTTTAATAAAATAAACTTGAGTGGTTTGTTTTAATAGTGAGTATATAAACAAACAAGATGTATTGTAAGAGTCACTTTATTTTTCATTAATATTAAAGAAGTGAAGTTGCCTTTACATGCTTAAGCTGTTAATTTATCCATTACATGGGTGGACCTTATCCTTATCAATCATCCAGACATTTGCCCCCCCTGAGAGATTTTGCAGGAGCCGCCACTGGTATAGTGTAGTATATAGCAGTGTAGTCTATAGTAGTGTAGTGTGACTAATGTAGTGCGTAGTGCAGTGTATAGTAGTGGAGGGTGTTGTAGTGTATAGTAGTGTAGTATATAGTGTAGTAGTGTATTGTATAGTGTCGTATCTAGTAGTGGATAGTAGTGTAGTATACATTATAGTAGTGGATGATATGTTAGTTTAGTTTGTATAAGTATATAGTGTATCAGTGTATAGTAGTGTAGTATATAGTAGTAGAGTGTGCAGTGGTGTGTAGTGTGTGGTAGTGTATAGTGTAGCATACAGTAGTGTAGTATATTATAGTGTGTAGTCGAATACAGTTGTGCAGTGTGTTGTAGTCTAGTAGTATAATATACTAGTGTAGTGTGTAGTAGTATATAGTATTGTAGTACTATATATATAGTAGTGTAGTAGTGTGTAGTAGTATATAGTGTATACTGTGTATATCTGTGTGTGAGTATGTAGAACTAACCTCTCTGTGCAACTCCCCCATACAGAGAAGGAGAAGTCGACCAGCTGGTGGATTTTCGGCGCAGGTAAACGATGACGTCACCACGCCTCCACGTGATCACTTATGTGGTGACGCTGTGATGACGCTGCTTGATCGTGATGCTGTGTGATGGTGATGTTGTGTGATAGTGTATGATAATTGTTATGTAGTGTATAGAGTAGTGTGAAGTAGTGTACTTTTTAGTAGTGTAATATATAGTAGTGTAGTGTATACAGTAGTGTATAGTAGTGTACAGTGTAGTATATAGTTGTGTAGTAGTGTATAGTAGTAGAGTGGTATAGTAAACAGTAGTGTACAGTGTAGTATATAGTGGTGTAGTAGTGTATAGTAGTGGAGTGGTATAGTAAATAGTAGTGGAGTAGTATATAGTGGTGTAGCGTGTTGTAAGCTATGTTTGTTTGTTGAAGTACGGAGTTAGCCTGCTAACTTTATCTAAATTGTCTTATGGTTATTATTGTTCGACTTGCATCCCATTGGGATTTTTGCACACAGCGTTGATATACGGTGCTTTTTTTTCTGGAAGATTTTACTGTTTTTTTCTGGATGTTTCTGTTGCGCATCGTCGCTTTAAGATGTTCTTTGTTCATGTTTTTGTTTGTTGCGGCTGCACCCGAGTCAAGAGCCTCATGGCTCACAGGGCTATACCTAATAAATGAAACTGAACTGAAATGTAGTAGTATATAGTAGTTTAGTGTGTTCTAATTGTATATAGTGTAGTATATACAGTGAGGGAAAAAGTATTTTATCCCCTGCTGATTTTGTACGTTTGCCCACTGACAAAGAAATTATCAGTCTATAATTTTAATGGTAGGTTTACTTGAACAGTGAGATACAGAATAACAACAACAAAATTCAGAAAAACGCATGTCAAAAATGTTATAAATTGATTTGCATTTTAATGAGGGAAATAAGTATCTGACCCCCTCTCAATCAGAAAGATTTATGGCTCCTAGGTGTCTTTTATACAGGTAACGAACTGACATTAGGAGCACACTCTTAAACGGAGTTCTCCTAATCTCAGCTTGTTACCTGTATAAAAGACACCTGTTCACAGAAGCAATCAATCAATCAGATTCCAAACTCTCCACCATGGCCAAGACCAAAGAGCTCTCCAAGGATGTCAGGGACAAGATTGTAGACCTACACAAGGCTGGAATGGGCTACAAGACCATCGCCAAGTAGCTTGGTGAGAAGGTGACAACAGTTGGTGCGATTATTCGCAAATAGAAAAAAACACAACAGAACTGTCAATCTCCCTCGGCCTGGGGCTCCATGCAAGAACTCACCTCGTGGAGTTGCTATGATCATGATAACTGTGAGGAATCAGCCCAGAACTACACGGGAGGATCTTGACAATGATTTTAAGGCATCTGGGACCATAGTCACCAAGAAAACAGTTGGTAACACACTATGCAATGAAGGACTGAAATCCTGCAGCACCCGCAAGGTCCTCCTGCTCAAGAAATCACATATACATGCTCGTCTGAAGTTTGCCAATGAACATCTGAATGATTCAGAGGACAACTGGGTGAAAGTGTTGTGGTCAGATGAGACCAAAATGGAGCTCTTTGGCATCAATTCAACTCGCCGTGTTTGGAGGAGGAGTAATGCCGCCTATGACCCCAAGAACACCATCCCCACCGTCAAACATGAAGGTGGAAACATTATGCTTTGGGGGTGTTTTTCTGCTAAGGGGACAGGACAACTTCATCGCATCAAAGGGCCATGTACCGTCAAATCTTGGGTGAGAACCTCCTTCCCTCAGCCAGGGCATTGAAAATGGGTCGTGGATGGGTATTCCAGCATGACAATGACCCAAAACACACGGCCAAGGCAACAAAGGAGTGGCTCAAGAAGAAGCACATTAAGGTCCTGGAGTAGCCTAGCCAGTCTCCAGACATTAATCCCATAGAAAATCTGTGGAGGAGCTGAAGGTTCGAGTTGCCAAACGTCAACCTCGAAACCTTAATGAATTGGAGAAGATCTGCAAAGAGGAGTGGGACAAAATCCCTCCTGAGATGTGTGCAAACCTGGTGGCCAACTGCAAGAAACGTCTGACCTCTGTGATTGTCAACAAGGGTTTTGCCACCAAGTACTAAGTCATGTTTTGCAGAGGGGTCAAATACTTATTTCCCTCATTTAAATGTAAATCAATTTATAACATTTTTGACATGCGTTTTTCTAGCATTAAAATTATAGACTTATCATTTCTTTGTCAGTGGGCAAACGTACAAAATCAGCAGGGGATCAAATACTTTTTTCCCTCACTGTAGTAGTAACTACTCACTCTATAGTAGTATCTACTGATTCTAGTAGCTACTGACCGCAGTAGTAGTAGTATCTACTGACTGTAGCAGTATTGGCTGACTGTAGTGGTATATACTGACTGTTTTAGTATCTACTAACTCTATATACCAGTATCTACCAACTCGATAGCAGTATCTACTATCACTACAGTAGTGCATACTGACTGGTGGTACCTGCTATCACAACAGGAGTGCATACTGACTATGGTAGTTACTGCTTTAACTACAGCAGTGCCTAGTGACTGTGGTGGTACCTGGTTTCACTACAGCAGGGCATACCGACTGTGGTGTTACCTGCTACCATTACAGCAGTGCATACTGACTGTGGTGGTACCTGCTATCACTACAGCAGCGCATACCGACTGTGGTGGTACCTGCTTTCACCACAGCAGTGCATACCGACTATGGTGGTACCTGATATCACTAAAGTAGTACAATGCGGACTCTATATCAGTATATATCGACTCTACAGCACAAAGTACTCACTTGACAGAGTGCCGTGGTAAGGCCTAGTCCAGTGCAAAGCTCCCGGCCTCGCCTAGATTGCCCAGCCAGCCGAGGCTGGGTGCTTGGACGCTACCCCCGCCCGCGCTACAATAATACTATCTAAGCGCTATAATATTAGTATCTACCGACCCTATAGTAGTCAGTGTACACATTGGGGTGAGGGGGGGAAAGGGAAAGAAGAGAACATGACACTTTGATGAATTTACATCAGCAACGCGTGTATTTTTTTGCATTTTGAACGCGAAGGAGAAATCCCCCCCACCATCCACTGATGACGCGCATGCGTTGCCAGGGGCAACGCCCGTGCACAAAAACGCTATTTTAACTAATTTAAAGGTGACGGACATGGAAAAGGAATAGCCTATGCCAAGCACGAGGCTTACGACGTGGTACCCGGCTAATTTTCGCAAGCGCGCTTACGCAGACAGACAGACAAACAAAACACGTTCCTTCGGAGTGGGCAGGTAGGAACTTGGTTGGACAGCGCATTCATGCACGACAGACAAATATGCACGACAGACAGACAAATAATCCCTGGTGGGCAGTGTGGAACCTGTTGTTCCTACCTGTGTACAAGATAACTTGACTTGAGGTAGCCAGGCAGCCAGCCAGGTAGCCAGCCCCCTTAACTATCGGCCCCTCCCCCTTCCTTAGGCCCCTCCCCTGACCCCCCCTCCCTCAGGCCCCTCCACTGACCCCCCCTCCCCTGACCACCCCCCCCATATCCTTAGGCCCCTCCCCTGACCCCCCTTCCCTTAGGCCCCTCCCCTTACCACCCCCCATATCATAATGATAATTGGTTCTTTACCCTTCTATCTGGCAACAAAACTGACACCTTTTTGCAAGGAGTCATGTTTGCATAGACCGCAATACCTGCAGTCATAATACAAACAAAAGAACATAACTCTGATAATGTGCACTGTCCTTGAAGTTGATTGGTCCACACCCGAGACAGCTTTCCTTCGAGCCTAGTCTCATATGGGTTGGACCAGATGACGCCAAAAGGCGCACAACTCAAAGACAATGCACCATCAGAGTATGAGAGCTCGGGGCAAGCATCTACACTACGGGAACCTCATTTGCCAGTAAAAATATAATTGACTCCTTGTAAAAAAAAAATAATGCAAACAAAAAACACAACTCCGATAAAAGGCGCCTTTTCACGTCATCTGGTCCAACCCATATGAGACTAGGCTCGAAGGAAAGCTGTCTCGGGTGTGGACCAATCAACTTCAAGGACAGTGCACATTATCAGAGTTATGTTCTTTTGTTTGTATTATGACTGCAGGTATTGCGGTCTATGCAAACATGACTCCTTGCAAAAAGGTGTCAGTTTTGTTGCCAGATAGAAGGGTAAAGAACCAATTATCATATTTTTACTGGCAAATGAGGTCCCCATAGTGTAGACCCCCCATATCCTTAGGCCCCTCCCCTGACCCCCCCCCAGGCCCCTCTCCTGACTCCCCCCTTCCTTAGGCCCCTCCCCTGACCCTCCTCCCTTAGGCCCCTCCCCTCTCCGTACCCGGCAGTAGGTCTCCACCAATCAAAGAGATGTTTATATTATATATTTATTTATGCAACGACAGACAAATAATCCCTGGTGGGCAGTGTGGAACATTGTTTCTTACTGTAAAATGCCTTTTATATATAAGATACTGTGTATATCTGTGTGTGTGAGTATGTAGAACTAACCTCTCTGTGCAACTCCCCCACACAGAAAAGAAGTCGACCAACTGGTGGAATTTCTGTGCAGGTAAACTTTGACGTCACCCCGCCTCCACGTGATCGCTTGTGTGGTGACGTTGTCATGACGCTGTGATGGTGATGGTGTGTGATGGTGTAGTTCTAGATTTGAAGCTTTCGTGACTGCAAGGATTCATACTCTTAGGTTTTTTCGGTAAAGTCACGTAGGTAAAAAATAAAATTAAAATTAATAAAAGTAAAATAATAAATCACTATTTTATTTTTTTCTATCAATTTTATTTTTTACCTACGTGACTTTACCGAAAAAACCTAAGAGTATGATGGTGTAGTGTATAGTGTAGTGTATAGTAGTGTAGTGATTAGTTTTGTACAGTGTAGTATAGTCTATACAGTAGTGCAAAGTTTTGTACAGTGTAGTATATAGTAGTGGAGTGTATACAGTAATGTATAGTAGTGTACAATGTAGTATATGGTTGTGTTGTAGTGTAGTAGTGTATAGTAGTGTAGTAGTATAGTAAATAGTAGTGGAGTAGTATATAGTAGTGTAGTGTGTTGTAGTATGTAGTAATGTAGTATATAGGTACTTGTTGTATATGTTGGGTATGAAAATTTGTTATGTTGTATGCGTGCGTGGGTGAAATTATTATGTTGTATATGTGGGTTATGAATATTCAGTGGAAATAATAATAATTAAATGAAATTTGGCCAAATGTGTAATTATCCGGAAATATGTTAATTTATGTAATTACGCACATTTTAATTATGCCAATTCGAGAGGTAATCGTATTAATTATGCGAGTGGGTGTAATTATGATAATGCAAGTCGTTATGATAACCAGACCCCGGTTCACCCCGTTATCGCTTTAACATTTACTGAGTATGTATTAGTGTGTTTATTAAGGTCACCAAGTTCAAATCTCAACGCAGAAGCAGATCTTATGCATAGATTTCAGGAAAGAATCACACAACCACTTCTGTATTGATCAATTTATTACTAATTCAACCTTAACTATGATATAGTATGCGAACTCTCAATCCCGGAACGTCAATACGGCATCAATACAGTATCATCAACGATTGTCTGATTTCACTTTGACAACTGCACATGGATCCCGCATAACGCGATGGTTGTTAGTGGGAGAGAGAGTCGTTAAAACATGCAAATACTATGCTAAGAAAACCTTAACGTTAATGAATGATTATACTCAATATTGTTCACGCAATACCGCACTCCTTATTGATCATACGCAACCCTTATCACGTTGTTAGCACCTTGGGTCACGGGACAGTTGAATATTCTGTAGAGGATGCGAGTACGGGCGGCGATTATGACTGAAAGATACTTGAAAGATTATACGGCGATAAAGAAAAAACACAATCAAAAACAGTTATTATTCTTAAAGGCACCAATCTCAACAGATACATCGGCAGGTTATCTGACAACAGAACGGCTCGGAGTAAGGGCCTGCGACGGTGCTCCTTTTCCGAAGCTCGTTATCTTATACCAAGTTTACTAATTGGGGACCAGATCACCTGATAAGGGTCCGGTGGGCCACCACTCCCCACGTGAGCGTGGCTCGGCGGAAGGAGGTGCCAAGAATCAGTTCGTATTGATGGATCTGTTGGGAATTTATGCGATTAAGAGTACAGCCCACTAAATATTAAAGATAAAAATTAAGAATACTCTTATAAGAGACGGAGGGCCATCACTCGGTCTCGTTGTGATGCTTTCCAGCCACGGATGGCTTATGGGTTCGAGTGTTTTTGAGTGGTAAGAGTTGTCTTGAATAGTCAGTGTTCGGAGTCGATTCTTTAGGTCAAACAGACGCCTGGTGGTCGTGTGGTGAGGGGGCGGTGCGCGTCATACGTATCAGTCGATCCCCTGTCACCGTGGCGAATTGGTTCGGATGGCTGTTGATACGCTGTCGCAGTTCGGAACCCGGTCGGTAGGTGGCGCCCACAACCCGCTCGCAGCTCGCAGCTCTGGGTCGTCGCCAAACTGCGATGCTCACCACTCCGGCGGCAGCAGAGACCTCCGGCTCGGCAGAGGTTGACGAGCTGAAGATGAGTCGAGCCGACCCGCTGGTCGCAGCTCGCTCCTGAGTCGACCCTCCCGGTCGAGCTCGCTCCTGGGTCGACCCGCTGGTCGCCCTCGCTCCTGAGTCGACCCTCTGGTCGCACTCCTGAGTGGACCCGCTGGTCGCACTCCTGAGTCGACCCTCCCGGTCGAGCTTCTGAGTGGACCCTCCCGTCGCACTGGTTTCCAATGCTCAGGATCCGTTCCTTTATGCCGAAAAATCCCCCTGGATCCCGCCCACAAGGCGGGGCTTCCGATTTTTGCTGTGTCAGGATCTGTCCGTAGGCAGGTGTGTCCATGTGTGTGTCCGTACGTCCGTGTGTCCTTGTGTGCATCACTGACGGTATATTCCGTTGTCACACTCCCTCCATAAAACCCATGAGCAAACAATCAGATGTTACAAATTGCCTCGAAGTCGTCTCTCTGTCTGGGTGCAATTTATCTCTTGTCTGGCCTTCTTCATGAACCCAAAACACAGACGTTACAAATCGTCTCATAGGCGTCTTTGTTCGTGTTGCACAACCTGGAGGGAGGGGCAACACTCTCTCCGACCCGGCGCACAAAGAAATGGTTAAAAGTTTTAAGTTAACATTTGTCCCTTACTATTTCACAGTTATGATTCTGTATGTAACCTAAGGTCTGTCGTTTCCCATCGTGGTGCTTGACTCCAGTGGAGGTGTTTCCCCGAGCGTATACACACTCCTATCCCGCGCTGCGGGGATACAAAGACGGCCGGGATCTCCCTTTCTCTCCGACCCTGGGTTTAACATTGTTTTTTTTTTTTATTATGTATTTATATTCGACCTGGTGGTGATTCATCCCGTTATCCTGGCTTTTCCATAAGTTTTACTTTTGTCTTTTCATGCATATACTTATTACTATTAATTTATTTCCGATATCTTAGGTTAAGGGGTAAGTTTCTTGATCCTAGGAATTCGTATTCCTTGGTGCCTGCATGGTTATATAAGCGGAATATAGTTTACGGTGAATAGCGTTAACATTGATGTTATGTGCGATATTATGTATTGTGATGTCTTTAACTTAACTTGTTTGTCAGAGCTTTACTGACACGAAGTTGCATTTCATAGCCCGCAGTCTTTGCCCCACCCTATCTCTGCTCGCCGTTGTTGTTGCCTGCCGTTAATTCAAGGCCTCATTAATTTCCGTCACTCCTGAGTAGGTGAGGGCGGTTGAACCTTGGAGTCGGTTCTGGTTTTTGTCTGCCTGCTTCTTCTTGTGTCCCCTGACCCCGGGAGTTATTATTCTACTTTATGGCCTGTCGAAGCCCCACTCGCTGTTGCTGGGCTGGTGTTGTTCCCGGCTTTTTGCTTACGTTTGCAGTTCGCCGTGCTCTTAATTTCCTTCCCTCGTCAACCTTATATCGACTATTCGCTCCTGTCTGGGTGCGATTCAATTTTGACTTAGGAAGGTTCTGATTGTCATATGCTCCGGGTCGAGTTGTATAGAAAGTATTAAAGTATGGAAATAACATTTCATATTGACTTAATAATGGTGATGGTTCAGTAGGCGTAACTTGTGGCCTGGTTTAATTGGAGTGGGTGTGAATATCAATAACTTTAGCCTACCCTGTTGTCAAATTCCGACTTTAACGTTACTTTAATAGCAATACAGAATAATTGAGCTTTTTGTCTTAACTAGGCGAATGCGAACTTCTGGTGACCCCCGCAGCCTTGTTACTCAGCTGGGTCTTGCCCGCCTTGAGAGATATACAACTCTCTTTTAAATCAGCTCCTCCCCTGTCCAACCTTCTGCTCTGGGAGTGTTATTCTTAATTCCAGGTCCAAGGCCCCCTCACATCCAGACGCGCAGGGTTGTTTACATCAGCTCCCCCCCTGTGCACGTGTTCTAACTAGCTCGGAATCCCTGAACACACAATCAGTGATGATTCCTGGCTTTCTGTGGTTGTGATTTAGACAAAGGCGCCTCTGTTTTCTTCCATTGCCTTTGAGTTGACACTGCCCTATTATTTGCCCATGTGCTGAGGTCATAGAATTCGTTTTGACTTCAGTAATATTAACATTCAGTATTGGATTAGCAAATGGGCAATGGTTCATTTATGTAGCTCGCAGCCTGGTCTCCAATTTGAGCGAGCGCGAGGATCGATAATTTAGCCTACTCTGTTGTTGAATTTCGAATTTTGACGTTACTTTAAAACCATGCAGGATAGTTGGGCTTTTTGCCTTAACTATGTCTGGCTGACACTCCCACTGTCTCTGCCCTTGCACGGGTGACATGTGCCCGTTCATCAGGCCTTATCTTTCCTTGAAGCAAGGTTGCAAATTCTGCCATCCTAGCCCTCCTCCGGTTCATTACTTAACAACACCTGGTGTTTTGCAGTTTGCTGCTTTGGTGTGTTTCACTCATTAAAAACAAGTAAAAAGATAATATATATAAAAATCATCAAATATTATTAATCTCAATTATGGAAGAAGGGTTAGGATACAACATTCCGCCCTTTTAAAAATGACCAGTGGTCAAATGGCCACGGGTTATTTTTAAAAAAAAAATGTATACCCTTCTTCCATCATGAACCATCGATTGTCCTCAAGTTTTGCTGCTATTCCTTACAACGCGTGCGTACGTGTCACAACTTAACATGGTTATATTTGAATTGAGCAAAGAAAATTAAACAAGCGTTAAACATCGATATTGCGTTACATCGGTTCTGATACATCATGACTCCGACGAATATTCATTTTTGTTTTTGTTAAATCCTGGGAAACGCTAGGTAGCGGTTTCGAACGCATTTATGCGTTACCTTCCTCATGTTGCCTCGTTCACCACTTATCACTTCGATAATTCGATCACGGTTTTCGGGTTCGTTTTTGTAGTTTCCTCTCTCACTCTCTGTGTCGTGGGAGTGTGTGGTGAAAAATTGTGCTGCACATAACCAGAATTCGCACACACGACCCACTTTGACACTTGGTTCGAGGCATTCGCTCTCTCTGCGATTACATGCACATTTGCCGAGTCAGTGTGTCGATTTAATTCTGTCCCTCGTAATGTTGCCCTCTTTGTTTTTACTAGTGTGTTGGATTTCAACACCATTCCCGATACGTCATGGACATTCGTCTCCATTTTAGCACTCCGATCCACATAATTTTTGGTTTCCCTTGGATATTTTCCATTCAAAGGCTCATGCCTGCGCTCCTCAGGGCGTGTCCCTGCTGTCTGTTTTTGTACTGTCCGATCACGCTTCAATGCAACCCTGTCCTTGTATTCGATCCGCGCGTCATTTACGGGAGCACTGTCCACGTTTTTGCCCGCCCTGTCACTTGCAGCCTGCCTGTATTTCACATTGAGCGCCGGGTTTAACACCTCGGCGGGTGTGGCGCGTATGGGCTGCCCGCTCTCAATCACTGTGGATGGTTCATCACGTATTTGGACCGTATTCTGTGTTATTCCTCTATTCCCTCCTGGTATAGCCGGTGGAGGAATTGGTCGGAATTGGATCGATTGTGTTTGACCTCCCATCCTGCGATTCTCGTGAATGTTCGCATCCATACCTCCGCGGTATGTGTAACACCTTCCCGCTAGGTGGTTATCTTCCCATCTCTGTGCGTAATTTGAACCTTGCGTGTGTCGTGGGATGGGGTGTTGATATGGTTCTGCTCTGAACCTCTCCCTCCTACGATTCTCCTGCACCCTTGGCCCAGTGTTTTTTCCCATTTGGGTGCCAAATTTTTCCTGGATTGTTACTTCGCCATCCCTGTGGGTAATCTTGACCTTGCGCATGTCGGGGCATGGGGTGTTGGTATGGTTCTATTCTGAACCTCCCCCTCCTGCGATTCTCCTGAATGTTCGGCTTTGTGCCGCTCTCATTCTCGTGCCAACCTCTCTCTGGGTTATTTTGCCATGTGTGCGTGCGTTTCTGCTGCTCTCTGCATGGTGGGACTGCTCGGTGATTTTTATTCCTCTCTGAGAGGCTGGGTTCCTCATCCCTCTCCCTGTGTTCTGGATCCGAATTATGATTCTTAGCTCTGTATAACCATGCCATGTACGCCTTGCTCTCTATGCGGCGTAAGGATGCGGTTTCTGGATTCAAAACCATTCTCACCCTTTCTGTAATCTCTGGGCTCAAGGATTCAAAAAACATAATTTTGAACATTTTATCCCCTTCGTGGTATTGATTCACATCGCCTGCGTAATACGCTCTTTTAAATTGGACGAGGTAGTCACGTGGATCTTGGTCCATGCCCTGGGTCATCGATTTTACAGCATAAAACCCCTCAGTGAGTGTCGAATATTCTCCAAACTTCCGAATCACTGCCAGGCTCAATTGTTTAAAATCATTTCTAACCTTGTGTGGTAGTGACTTTACCCATGGAATAGATTCTTTATGTAAGGTCCGTTTCAACAAACTCGCTTTTTCATCCCGTCTCCTCAGCCCTCTAATCATTGCCTCCTCTTCCACTGTCGCGATATGTGTGTGGATATCCATAGTCTTATTGTGGGGGTCAAAATCGGGAATTCTGACTAGAGCCTTGTCCATCAACTTAAGGGTTTTACTGGTGAACAGGTATTCCGAAAGTTGATTGCTGACAGCGTCATCATCAAACAAGTTATCATCAGGCAATCTGTCACTTTGGTCTGTGCTGTGTCTCTTGTGTTTAAGTGGTGTGCATTTTCTGTGTGCGCGCCCAGGGCCGTGTCGCTCGTGTTGCCATTTCCCTTCAGTTTTTGCCTCTGCCCTTAGTGTACCATGTCCTGGCGATTTTACTTTAACTTTTGTGCGATCAATCCCTGGACTCTGTCCACGTACCCAAGAGAGTGATTTGATGTTACTTCCATATTTATTCTGTGGCTCAACGTCTGTGAGTTTCGCTGGTGTCGCGAGCTTTGATTTCTCCTCCCTCTCGAGGGTGTGAGGACATTTCTCGTCGTTTATTAGAGACGATTTCTCTCCCGTTTCCTTTCCAAATTTTCCCTCATTCCACAATCCCTGTCTGTATGCCTGTGTGAGAAGGCATGAGTCCTGTCCTGCCTTCTCTGCAGTTTTTGCATCGTGTTCGCCTTCGTTACTTTTTATCCAGTCAATTAGTTTCCCCCGAGGTGTGTTCGTGTTATCGATACAGCTCCCTTCCCATATGTCTCTCTGACTGTACTGCTTTGTAACAGATTGGTCGGTACGTTTAAATACGAGCTCCCCGTATCCCGTAACCCATTCAAATATTATTCTTAATCCTAGCATCTTAAGTATGGCAAGAGTTACCTTAATATTTCTTTTCAGAGTGCATATAAACAATTGTATCACAGGATGCGTCAGTTCAACTCGAGCAAATAATCTCAGCCCAGCTGTCTTTGTTATACTCTGCTACTCTGGTATTTCCCTTCAGAGCGCGTTTTGTTTGTATACCCCCGTTTACAATCACAAGGCAACGTTAGTTCACAACACTTTGATTAACACATCAGTGATTCGTTCCTGAATTCATGCACAAACTGTCTGCGAGAGATCCCGGAAGACGAGCCCCCATTATGTTGTATATGTTGGGTATGAAAATTTGTTATGTTGTATGCGTGCGTGGGTGAAATTATTATGTTGTATATGTGGGTTATGAATATTCAGTGGAAATAATAATAATTAAATGAAATTTGGCCAAATGTGTAATTATCCGGAAATATGTTAATTTATGTAATTACGCACATTTTAATTATGCCAATTCGAGAGGTAATCGTATTAATTATGCGAGTGGGTGTAATTATGATAATGCAAGTCGTTATGATAACCAGACCCCGGTTCACCCCGTTATCGCTTTAACATTTACTGAGTATGTATTAGTGTGTTTATTAAGGTCACCAAGTTCAAATCTCAACGCAGAAGCAGATCTTATGCATAGATTTCAGGAAAGAATCACACAACCACTTCTGTATTGATCAATTTATTACTAATTCAACCTTAACTATGATATAGTATGCGAACTCTCAATCCCGGAACGTCAATACGGCATCAATACAGTATCATCAACGATTGTCTGATTTCACTTTGACAACTGCACATGGATCCCGCATAACGCGATGGTTGTTAGTGGGAGAGAGAGTCGTTAAAACATGCAAATACTATGCTAAGAAAACCTTAACGTTAATGAATGATTATACTCAATATTGTTCACGCAGTACCGCACTCCTTATTGATCATACGCAACCCTTATCACGTTGTTAGCACCTTGGGTCACGGGACAGTTGAATATTCTGTAGAGGATGCGAGTACGGGCGGCGATTATGACTGAAAGATACTTGAAAGATTATACGGCGATAAAGAAAAAACACAATCAAAAACAGTTATTATTCTTAAAGGCACCAATCTCAACAGATACATCGGCAGGTTATCTGACAACAGAACGGCTCGGAGTAAGGGCCTGCGACGGTGCTCCTTTTCCAAAGCTCGTTATCTTATACCAAGTTTACTAATTGGGGACCAGATCACCTGATAAGGGTCCGGTGGGCCACCACTCCCCACGTGAGCGTGGCTCGGCGGAAGGAGGTGCCAAGAATCAGTTCGTATTGATGGATCTGTTGGGAATTTATGCGATTAAGAGTACAGCCCACTAAATATTAAAGATAAAAATTAAGAATACTCTTATAAGAGACGGAGGGCCATCACTCGGTCTCGTTGTGATGCTTTCCAGCCACGGATGGCTTATGGGTTCGAGTGTTTTTGAGTGGTAAGAGTTGTCTTGAATAGTCAGTGTTCGGAGTCGATTCTTTAGGTCAAACAGACGCCTGGTGGTCGTGTGGTGAGGGGGCGGTGCGCGTCATACGTATCAGTCGATCCCCTGTCACCGTGGCGAATTGGTTCGGATGGCTGTTGATACGCTGTCGCAGTTCGGAACCCGGTCGGTAGGTGGCGCCCACAACCCGCTCGCAGCTCGCAGCTCTGGGTCGTCGCCAAACTGCGATGCTCACCACTCCGGCGGCAGCAGAGACCTCCGGCTCGGCAGAGGTTGACGAGCTGAAGATGAGTCGAGCCGACCCGCTGGTCGCAGCTCGCTCCTGAGTCGACCCTCCCGGTCGAGCTCGCTCCTGGGTCGACCCGCTGGTCGCCCTCGCTCCTGAGTCGACCCTCTGGTCGCACTCCTGAGTGGACCCGCTGGTCGCACTCCTGAGTCGACCCTCCCGGTCGAGCTTCTGAGTGGACCCTCCCGTCGCACTGGTTTCCAATGCTCAGGATCCGTTCCTTTATGCCGAAAAATCCCCCTGGATCCCGCCCACAAGGCGGGGCTTCCGATTTTTGCTGTGTCAGGATCTGTCCGTAGGCAGGTGTGTCCATGTGTGTGTCCGTACGTCCGTGTGTCCTTGTGTGCATCACTGACGGTATATTCCGTTGTCACACTCCCTCCATAAAACCCATGAGCAAACAATCAGATGTTACAAATTGCCTCGAAGTCGTCTCTCTGTCTGGGTGCAATTTATCTCTTGTCTGGCCTTCTTCATGAACCCAAAACACAGACGTTACAAATCGTCTCATAGGCGTCTTTGTTCGTGTTGCACAACCTGGAGGGAGGGGCAACACTCTCTCCGACCCGGCGCACAAAGAAATGGTTAAAAGTTTTAAGTTAACATTTGTCCCTTACTATTTCACAGTTATGATTCTGTATGTAACCTAAGGTCTGTCGTTTCCCATCGTGGTGCTTGACTCCAGTGGAGGTGTTTCCCCGAGCGTATACACACTCCTATCCCGCGCTGCGGGGATACAAAGACGGCCGGGATCTCCCTTTCTCTCCGACCCTGGGTTTAACATTGTTTTTTTTTTTATTATGTATTTATATTCGACCTGGTGGTGATTCATCCCGTTATCCTGGCTTTTCCATAAGTTTTACTTTTGTCCTTTCATGCATATACTTATTACTATTAATTTATTTCCGATATCTTAGGTTAAGGGGTAAGTTTCTTGATCCTAGGAATTCGTATTCCTTGGTGCCTGCATGGTTATATAAGCGGAATATAGTTTACGGTGAATAGCGTTAACATTGATGTTATGTGCGATATTATGTATTGTGATGTCTTTAACTTAACTTGTTTGTCAGAGCTTTACTGACACGAAGTTGCATTTCATAGCCCGCAGTCTTTGCCCCACCCTATCTCTGCTCGCCGTTGTTGTTGCCTGCCGTTAATTCAAGGCCTCATTAATTTCCGTCACTCCTGAGTAGGTGAGGGCGGTTGAACCTTGGAGTCAGTTCTGGTTTTTGTCTGCCTGCTTCTTCTTGTGTCCCCTGACCCCGGGAGTTATTATTCTACTTTATGGCCTGTCGAAGCCCCACTCGCTGTTGCTGGGCTGGTGTTGTTCCCGGCTTTTTGCTTACGTTTGCAGTTCGCCGTGCTCTTAATTTCCTTCCCTCGTCAACCTTATATCGACTATTCGCTCCTGTCTGGGTGCGATTCAATTTTGACTTAGGAAGGTTCTGATTGTCATATGCTTCGGGTCGAGTTGTATAGAAAGTATTAAAGTATGGAAATAACATTTCATATTGACTTAATAATGGTGATGGTTCAGTAGGCGTAACTTGTGGCCTGGTTTAATTGGAGTGGGTGTGAATATCAATAACTTTAGCCTACCCTGTTGTCAAATTCCGACTTTAACGTTACTTTAATAGCAATACAGAATAATTGAGCTTTTTGTCTTAACTAGGCGAATGCGAACTTCTGGTGACCCCCGCAGCCTTGTTACTCAGCTGGGTCTTGCCCGCCTTGAGAGATATACAACTCTCTTTTAAATCAGCTCCTCCCCTGTCCAACCTTCTGCTCTGGGAGTGTTATTCTTAATTCCAGGTCCAAGGCCCCCTCACATCCAGACGCGCAGGGTTGTTTACATCAGCTCCCCCCCTGTGCACGTGTTCTAACTAGCTCGGAATCCCTGAACACACAATCAGTGATGATTCCTGGCTTTCTGTGGTTGTGATTTAGACAAAGGCGCCTCTGTTTTCTTCCATTGCCTTTGAGTTGACACTGCCCTATTATTTGCCCATGTGCTGAGGTCATAGAATTCGTTTTGACTTCAGTAATATTAACATTCAGTATTGGATTAGCAAATGGGCAATGGTTCATTTATGTAGCTCGCAGCCTGGTCTCCAATTTGAGCGAGCGCGAGGATCGATAATTTAGCCTACTCTGTTGTTGAATTTCGAATTTTGACGTTACTTTAAAACCATGCAGGATAGTTGGGCTTTTTGCCTTAACTATGTCTGGCTGACACTCCCACTGTCTCTGCCCTTGCACGGGTGACATGTGCCCGTTCATCAGGCCTTATCTTTCCTTGAAGCAAGGTTGCAAATTCTGCCATCCTAGCCCTCCTCCGGTTCATTACTTAACAACACCTGGTGTTTTGCAGTTTGCTGCTTTGGTGTGTTTCACTCATTAAAAACAAGTAAAAAGATAATATATAAAAATCATCAAATATTATTAATCTCAATTATGGAAGAAGGGTTAGGATACAACATACTCCTCCACTAAGGGCAACTGTTCCCCCCTCACTTGGAGAGCACAATCCACCATCTGTCGGGAATGAACCATGATCTCAGGTTTGGAGGTGCTCCCAGCCTTCACACTCAGCATCAATCAGTTCAAGTGCATGCTGGAGATCACAGGCTGACGAGGCAAAGAGAGCGACGCCACCTCCATAACCCGTACTGGAAACTCTCCATAGCTCGCCTGCACCTTGATATCCTGTCCATGAAAATCACAAACAGGAGTGGAGGCAAGACGTATCATTGGCAGAGTCCAACACCCACAGTGAACAAATTTGATTTAATACCAAGACTGCGGATACAGCTGTAGGGGTGTTACGGAGGGGCTGTTATACAATGGAATCAGATGGGAAAGAAACACAGTGGGCGTGGCTATGTCGGTGCATGGGAAGGTGCTCCCAGCGACGTCCGCATCGGGCAGTCTGGGGGGCTGACTCGGAGCTGGGATCCCCCGGGGCCCCACCCCTCAGCGGGGGTTTTGGTATAAAAGGGGATGAGCCGGAGGGCTCAGGTAGAGATGTTGAAGCTAACCAGTGAAGACTGAAGATCGTCGTAGATAGAGCCCTGGACTCCCCTGGATCGCCGCCCTTATCAGGGCCGAACAGGATAGAGCCAGCGGCGTGGTCCCGAGAATCAGAGCCGGTGCGCTTGTAAGAGCTGGTCTGGGACTCCGGGTACCGTGAGCCCGACTTACCAGTGTCGGGCTAGCTAGCCTCCCCTAGCCCGTTAGTGGAGGACCCAGAGGTAGGCTAGGCGTAGCTAGAGAGTGTATCCCCAGTTAGACTGGTGAGGGGGCCGATACCCCCTCCAGTGTTGTATGTCAGTGTTGTGCTGTACCGACACGGAATACATACGTGTGCCTCCAACCCCGGCGTCCAAGTCTCCTGGAACACTATTACACAGCTCTAACTCCGGATAGCACACAAAAGCGGCACCAGTACATCATACTCCCGCAGCACCTCCCACAATACATTCCGAGGAACATAGTCATATGCCTTCTCCAAGTTTACGAAGCAGAGGTAGACTGGAGAAGCATACTCACATCACCCCTTAAATATATGTGAGAGAGAAAAGAGTTGTCTATTGTTCCATGACCATGATGGAATCCACATTGTTCCTCCTGAATCTGAGGCTTGACCACTGGGTGTAGCCTCCTCTTCAGCACTCCAGCTAAGGCTTTACCTGGCACGCCGAGTAGTGTGATCCCTCTGTAGTTGGAGCACACCCTCTTGTCCCCTTTCCTAAAAATGGGGACCACAACCCCAGTTTGCCAATCCAAAGGTACTGTACTCGCCCTTCCATGCACAATTGAAGAGGCGCGTTAACCACGACACTCCTACACTGTCCAGTGCTTGTGTAATGGGTTCCGGAGACACTTGTAGAGGTAACTTCTTTATTACAATCCAACAGCACTCCAACAGTCCTGATACTCTGTTACAGCCTAGGTACACAGCCTAGGTACACTACTCTGGCTACGCTCTGGAACTCGCCCTCACAAGGACGTAGAGTCGGGAGTTCCAGAGTCCCACCACTGGCTCTCACAGCGTCCCAGGGTCCTGAGATGGCTGGTCTTGGGTCTTGGGTCTTGAGCTACGACTGGCCCTGATCGGCCAGGGAGCTGCCCTTTTATGCCTCGTCCCCAACGAGGGGTGGGGTTGTGTGCGCCCCCAGATATCCCACAGAGCACACACAGCCCCCCCGTTGGTGGCGCCAAGGGGATTAAGCGTCTGGGTTGTCTGGGATCCTAGCGCCTGGCGCCGACGGCTTATCTGCCTAGGGTCCCAGAGCCCCCAGCAGGCCCTCCCCTCTTATGTCACTACACTAGAAACAACTCTGCACGATTCTCGTCCACCCCAGCAGCCTTGCCGCTACAAAGGTCCTCAACCGCCGCAGCAACTTCAGCAGCCATGATGGATCTGACCCCCCCCACCCCCAGCTGTTTCCAGGGCTGCCTCCTGAAAGGAGGGCATCTCCACCTGGTTGAGGAGCTCCTTAAAGTGTTCCTTCCACTTCTCGACTATCTCCTCAGTTGAGTTCAATGTTACGCCACCCTGACTGAGAACAGTCTGGGCCACGTCCTGTCGACCCCTCCTAAGGCGTTGGACGGTTTGCCAGAACAGAACTTTGAAGCTCCCCGCTAGTCCCTCTGCAAGGCCTCTCCAAACTCCTCCCGTACCTGGGATTTTGTTTCAGCAACTGCTACTGCTGCTGCCCTCTTGGCGATCCGGAAACCTCTCAATTGAGTTGGGAAACCTTTATCTGAGCACAGCTCGGAAAGCATCCTTCAACTTGACAGCTTCCCTCACCACCGGTGTCCACCAGTGGGTCCAAGGGTTGTCACCATGACAGTCACCAAAGTTCAAAGTTCATTTATTAGGTAGAGCCCTGTGAGCCATTCGGCTCTTGAATCGGTCGCAACCGCAACAAACTAAAAACAAAAACATGAACAAGAAAACATCTTAAAGTGACTATGTGCAAACAGAAAATCCAAGTAAAGACAGCAAAATATTGCCTTTAGGCTACAGCTGTCTGTAGCTGCATCCACAAACGAGGTCCTGAACATCATCCACTCGGACTCAATGTCTATGACCTCCCCTGGAGTGTAGGATACATTTCCTGGAGGTGGAAGTTGAAATCTTTCTGCACTGTTTCTTCCGGCAGACATTCCCAGGAAACCTACACTATTCGTTTTGGCCTTCCACGTCTATCTGGTCGGTACCCCAAGCATCGGATCCAATTTGCCACCAGGTGGTGATCAGTTTACAGCTCTGCCCTTCTCTTCACCCGAGTGTCCAGAACATACGGCCTTAGGTCCGATGATACAACTATAAAGTCAATCATTGACCTTCGGCCCAAGGTGCTCTGGTACCAAAGTACACTTATGAGCATCCTTGTGTTCAAACACGGTGTTTGTTATTTACATTCCATGACTCGCGCAGAATTTTAATAACATCTCACCATTCGGGTTCAGATCAGGGGGGTGGGGGGCATTCCTCCTAATCACGCCTCTCCAGGTATCTCCATCATTTCCCACGTGAGCATTGAAGCCACCCAGTAAGACTGTGGAGTCGGAAGGCAGCACTCTGTTGAGCACTGCACCCACCGTCTCCAAGAAGGCCAAATACTGCTGTTTGGTGCATAAGCACAGACAACAGTCAGAGCTTTCCTTTCTGAAACCCAAAGTCTCATTGAGGCAACCCTCTCATCCCCTGGGACAAACTGCAACTGAACAGCATCCAGCCGGGGGCTTGTGAGTATCCCCACATCCGCACGGGGCCTCTCACCAGGGGTTACTCCAGAATAGGAGAGAGACCACTCCCATCGAGAAGATTGGTTTCAGTGCCAATACCGTGTGTGGAGGTGAGAACGACTACGTCTCGTCGGTACCTTTCTACCTCCTCCAATCCCTCCCCCTGCAACACACCAGAATCGCATCCGCACCGCACCCTGCATCCTGCAGATGGTGGGCCCACAGGACGGCACCACGTAGCCATTTCAGGCTGAGCCTGACCGGGTTCTGTGCGTCACCCGGCCGACCAGCGCTTGCCGGAGAATACCACCACAGGCCTGGCTCCAGGGGGGTGTCCCAGTGGGGTGTCCCGGTGTACCTTGTCCGGGCGACGTTCTCTGATTTTTATTTCCCAACCAATCATAACAGGCTATATAGTGTCGTAGTATATAATAGTATAGTAGTGTAGTGTGTTATAGTGTATGTTCGTTTCGTGTGGAGTAGTGTATAATAGTGTGTAGTAGTGTGTCATGTGTATTCTGTAGTGTATAGTAGGGTGTAGTAGTATAACGAGTCTCGGACACTTCTTGTCTTTCTTCTTTATTTATTAGGGCGCAGAACACATTCCTGCAGAGGGAACTGGTAGGAACGTTGGGTTGCTCGGTCAATGGCCAGGGTCGACGGCGGCGTGGTGTGTTCCGTAAATATGCCCGACTGTGAGGGTGGGCACAAGCCGGCGTGAGTAGGTTAAACGTTGAGTTTTATAAGGGCACCACGGGGTGACCAGCCCCTCCCCACACAGCCCCTCCCCACCCTCCCCACCCAGCCCCTCCTCAACCTCCCCTCCCCACCCAGCCTCTCCCTCCCCACCCAGCCCCACCCTGCACAACGGATGGACGGACACAATAATCCCCTGTGGGCTGGTGGAACCAGTGGGTTCCTACCAGTATAACATACTCTCATATCCTACAGTACTTAGCTTTGACTAGCATACAGTACTGGGCTAGAATAACTACAGACACTTGGGCTAGGACAACACCCAAGCAATGACCGCATGGAGACAGCGACGACACAGAGACACCATTGGAACCTCATTTGCCAGTAAAAATATATATATATTTTTACCCTTCTATCTGGCAACAAAACTGACACCTTTTTTTTTTACAAGGAGTCATGTTTGCATAGACCACAATACCTGCAGTCATAATGCAAACAAAAAACACAACTCTGATCATGTATGTGCACTGTCCTTGAAGTTGATTGGTCCACACCCGAGACAGCTTTCCTTAGAGCCTAGTCTCACATGGGTTGGACCAGATGACGCCAAAAAATGTGTCAGTTTTGTTGCCAGATAGAAGGGTAAAAAAAAAAACAATTATGACACAGAGACAGCGACGGCCCATCGACAATGGCGGCATAGAACCGGTCTATCCCAAATCCCAGGGCTGCCCCTGAGCTCTCTCAGCCTCCGCCTTATATTCCTCCCCGGCGTGGCCTTGCCCCACCCTCGGCCACGCTCTCTTTCCCGAACTGGCTCAGCCAAAGCCGAACATCCCCCTATGATTCCCTCCTGTAATTATCCCTCATGACCACCTGGCCATGCACTGTCCCTATCCCCTTATTATCTCCACCCACGCACCGTCTCTCTTTTTCTGCACTGTCCCTACAGTGGCGTAGTGTGTAATAGTGTGTAGTAGTGTATATTGTAGTATATAGTAGTGTAGTATATACTAGTTGTAGATTGTAGTAATATATAGTAGTACTTAGTAATTTAGTAGTGTATAATGTCGTAGTATAGTGTGTAGTATATAGTAGTGTAGTAGTACATATGTAGTGGTCATTGTAATGTAACACGCCATCACCACTACTGCCCTGGTGTTGCGCCAGCCATGGGCCAACAGAGGGCAACAGCAAGTCCGGCCTGTGCCAGGCAACGCCGTTAAGCGCGGGAACCCAGAGGGCGGTTAGGAACCGGAAGAACACACCCCAGGCCCCCAATGGGGGTTGGGGGATTACGCAATAGTCCAGGTCCCTCAAGAAGGTTCTAGAGAGTAGGCGTGGCCAGGGTCGTTTATGCCATTTATTGTGAAAATTCTGTCACAGTTCCTATGATTGCTTTTTCATTGCTTTCATGGCTTTATTTTGGTGATTTCGAAGGGTGTGTTGGTTTGGCCATGTTTGTGTTGTTGTAGTACAGAGTTAGACTGATGGCCTTAATCTAAGTTGTCTTGTGGTTGTTGTTGTTGTTGTTGTTTGACTTGCATCCCACTGGGATTTTTACACACAGCGTTGGTGTACGGTGTTTTTTCTGCAATATTTTGCTGTCTTTTCTTGGATTTTCTGTTTGCACTTAGTCACATATTCACTTTAAGATGTTTTATTGTTCATGTTTTTGTTTGTTGCGGTTGCGGTTGCACCCGATTCAAGAGCCGAATGGCTCACAGGGCTATAACTAATAAATGAACTTGAACTTGACTCTGGCCACCGTATATAAGCCGGACCTCTGAACGGGTTGGGCTGTCGTCGTCAAGCTGAAGACCCGAAGAGCCAGCTTAGAATAGGCACCCTGGCAATCCCCGGACCCGTCGTCCATCTAAGGGCCGCGTCTGAGTGGTTCAGTGGCCGGGACCTGAGGACCTTGGCTGGGTCGGGTTAGGCTAGCCTGCCCCAGTGCCAGAGGTCGCAAACGGGTTTTGATTCTTTACCCGTACCTGTACCCGGCCGCACCAGGGTCGCAAATGGGTACCCGTACCTGTACCCGGCTGGGTACGGGTACCCGTTCCCTACCCGTACCCGTACCCTACCCGAAATGAGTGACAAACGGTTACTCACCAGTGACTCACGGCCTACCCGTACCCGGCCGCACCAGGGTCGCAAACGGGTACCCGTACCCGTACCCGGCCGGGTATGGGTAGCCGGGTATCGGGTAGGGTACGGGTATCGGGTACCCGATTGCGACCTCTGCCCAGTGCTCCTAACCAGAGGACTGAGATATAGAGTGGTCCTAGTGATAGAGAGCACGATAGACTGGAGGCTGGACTTCCCCAGGTATCAGGTGGAAGGGGCCGTTAGCCCTTCGTGTTAGGGACCATGTACTGTCATTATTATAAAAATACGTGTTGCCTTCAGTGAAGACTGGGTCTCCATCATTACCACTTCAAATATAGTAGTGTAGTGTGTATTAGTTTTTCGTAGTTTAGTAGCGTATCATAGTTTAGTAGTGTGTAGTGTATAAGTATATTTAGTAGTATATTGTGTAGTATATCGTCGTGTAGTAGTACATTTAGTAGTATAGTATATAGTAGCATAGTATATAGTAGTGTAGTGTGTAGTAATATATAGCAGTATAGTATATGGTAGTATATAGTGTAGTGTATATATATGTGTGAGTATGTAGAACTAATTGCTCTGTGGACCCCCCCCCCCCACACACAGAGGAGAAATCGACCAACTGGTGGATTTTCAGCGTCGGAGGTAAACGATGACGTCACCACACCTTCACGTGATCGCTGCTGTGACGCTGCGTGATGCTGTGTGATGATGATGCTGTGTGATGGTGATGCCATAGTGTATAGTGTAGAGTAGAGTAATGTAGTGTGTAGTTTAGAGTATAGTGTATACTGTAGTGTATAGTTGTGTGCAGTGTAGTGTATACAGTAGAGTATAATAGTGTACGGTGTAATGTACAGTGTTATGTACAGTTGTGTAAAGTGTAGTGTACACCGTAGTTGATAGTAGTGTAGTGCATAGTGTAGTGTGTTGTAGTGTATAGTAGTGTAGTAGTATATATTAGTTTAGTAGTGTATAGTTTAGTAGTAGTATTTCTTGTAGCATAGCATAAATAAATATATATTAGTGTGTAGTGCAGTAGTATAATTAGTAGTCTTCTTTTTCGTATGGATGCGAAGCAGCAGCTTAAATATGTAATTTAGATTAGTTATCGACTCACTTGTTTGATCAGATGCAGAGTTGATCTTGTCCTGCTCCTCCTTTAAAGGAGTGAAGACATCACCTGTCTAATGTGATCCATCGTTTGGCATTGGTGGCTCCACTCGCAGGCAACCAAATATTTGATGGCACCATTTGTCCATCAGGTGGCCGCATCAGTTCATGATCGACCATTGGCGGAATGAAAGGGTGAAACAACGGGAAAGTTTCGAAGGCAGGGTCCTGTACGAGACGTTTATTTTTGACGTCGACCACAGTCCAGACTGGCTTCCATCTTTCGCCTTCATTTATATTTGTGGCGTGGAGTGAGGCTGCTCAGATCCAGAATGGGTGACGTGATTCTTGGTGAAGAGGCAGCACTGGGTGTATGTCCCGATGTATCGGAAGGTGCGGCGGGTTAACGAGAATGTTTTAGTACTCGTTGATGGCCGCTGCTTCGCGACAGATTTGCGGCGGAGTGACGTGGGGTGAGCACCGGTGTAACAGGCCGTAGTATACCCCCAGACCGTAGTATACCCGCGGGGTTAAAACGGCCTAGGCTAGATAATACTCTGGGGTATATTATGGCCTAGGCCAAATCATACCCCCATGATAGTAATAGTGTTGACCGATATATATATGAATTACTAAATTTTTCCAACATTTTATTTAAAACTGTAAACACATAGACTTTGATTGCTTCAACCAGAAAAACTTTAATAATAATAACCCTAACCCTATCCCTAACCTTATCCTTATCCCTAACCCTATCCCTAACCATAACCCTAAAAATGCTTCAATTGATCAAATTGAGATTCTTACTTCCATTGATACGCTTTTTAGATATCGATTGAAGTTCGTTTGTACTTTCACATGGGGAATATTCTGGCCTGGAGGTGTATGGTCTGGCCCAGTCTAGTTTAAACCCCCGGGGGGTAATGTTTAACCTAGGACACTTTATCCCCCCGGGTATACTCTGGCCTGGCTAAACTACACCCGGGTTTAATCGGGTAAGGGGTTATTTTAGCCTGTTACACCGGGATCCACTGGGTCAGCGTTGACTTCAGTGTACCTGAGATGAAAATCCCATGGACAGCCAAAACCACCAATACACAAGTTCTGCAAGATATGGGCACTGACAGGCAACTGCTGAAGACCATCATTAGCAGGAAGTGTTACTACCTAGGCCACATTGCCCGAAACGACCACAAATACCAGCTATTAAAGCAAATCCTGGAAGGAAAAATCGAAGGGAAAAAACGACCAGGACGGCCAAAAACGACATGGCTCACTCAGTAACATCAAAACATGGCTACAATTAACAACAGCAGCACAAACTCTACACGCCGTGCTAGACCGGGACCAATATCATCGTGAAGTCGCACACGCCGTTAGGCAGCACTAAAGAAGAAGAATAACTCGAGTGCGAGCATTGCTTCCCCACACTGGTGAGCAATAGTCTCCCGTCGAATGCACGAGGTCGAGTGTGGCAGTCCATGGTGTTTGCGCATCACAGCCACAACTAGTTCCTGCCGGTTTATGGATAATGTTCGTGCGGGTTTTTATTTTGTTGCCCAACTGCTCAATGTGATCCAGCACCACTCCACGCATTTCGGGAGTGGGTCGTGGGTGACGGTTTTACCACAAAACTCGATCTTCAGCGTACTTTTTGCGTCTGCGTTGTTGAGATGGAATCCTGAGGACACTGTCTTGGTCATATTTGGCTTACGTCACCAGGAGTAGAAATCATCTTCCAAATTCTCCAGGTCAGTGTTCAAGATGTCTTGAGTGGCGCTGAGTGTCGTCGCCCGGCTGGCCAGTGCTAGGTCATCTGCATAAATTAACTTGCGGTTTAATGTGGCCAGCATGTCACTGGTGTAAATATGAAATGGGGCTGGTGCTAATACCGACCCGTGCAGTTGGCAATTTTTTTGAGTTCGTGGGTCGCTGAACTGGTTTCCAAGATGGATGCGAAATTGTCAGTCGCTGAGCATAGTGGTGATCAAGCAAGCCGTTCTTTCACACTTGATGGTGTTGGCGAGTTTAAAGAGCTACACTGAACGCATTTCTAAATCATCTCACCTCGCAAAACCCATCCATCCAGTTCACAATGGAAGTGGAAGCTTACAGAACTCTACCATTTTTGGATATTCTGCTCAGACGGGGTCGTAATGTTAAAATAACACGCAGTGTTTACCGAGATAAAACGCATACTGACGCCTATCTGAATGCAGAGTCACACCATCATCCCGCCCAGAAATCTGCTCTCATCAAGACTCTCGTTCATCGGGCTAAGAAAGTGTCAGATGGTGATAGTCTGAGAAGTGAAATAAAACATGTTAAAGAAGCACTACAATTGAACGGTTACAATGATGCACAAATCAACAGGGCATGGAATGCCAAAACCAAATCAAATAACATGAACATTGAAACTGCCCAAGTAATAAAAATGATGAAAATACCTTCTTGGTTCTTTCGGTAAAGTCACGTAGAAGGGAAGTAATAAAATAATAAAAATAAAACATAATAAAATAAAATATTATATTATTTTATATTATTATATTATTTTATATTATATTATTTTATTTTATTATGTTTTATTTTTATTATTTTATTACTTCCCTTCTACGTGACTTTACCGAAAGAACCAAGAAGATGAATCCCTGCAGTCACGAAAGCTTTAAATCGAGATAAAAATACCGTACATTGCGAGAGTAACTGGTAAACTAACCAGATGTTTGGAAAAAAAACAAAACATCCGTGTCGGGTTTGGCATGGTACATAAAATACAGAAATTCATATCTGGTACAAAATATGCATTATCGAAGCTATCAACAGAAGATACGTACCGGACTAATTGTACTTGTGGCAAATGCTATGTCGGGCAAACAGGACGAATGATCAGCACGAGACAAAAAGAACACCAAATAAATATTAAATACTCCCAAATACAACTGTCAGCAGTAGCAGAACACGCGTGCCCACAAGGACACTCCATTGATTTTGATGTTGAAGTTACGTGCAAAACTAGTTACTACTGGTCAAGACTAATTGTAGAATCTATAGAAATTGAAAGAAATACAAAAAATTGTAACCGTTCGGATAGCTACCGACTTATTGTTGCGTGGAAGCGAATAATCAAATCAGACATTGTTTAAATGCATGCCTATACAGGCTACCATACTTCAATAGGGATTACCCTTGGTATGGCTATTTTAATAGAGGAAGGACTAGTTTAGTAACTAGTGTAGTTAGCCTGGCGGTCACCACCATAGGTTGTTATTCTGTTAAGGGGGAAAGTTACCCCGTGTGTTGGAACTGAATAAATGTGTTGCCTCCAAGTCTACTTTTGCGACTCAGTTGAACCCATTACATATAGGTTAGTAGTGTATAGTAGTGTAGTGTGTAGTAGTATATAGTAGTGCAGTGTGTAGTATATATCAGTGTAATAGTATATAGTAGTGCAGTGTGTAGTAGTATATAGTAGTGTAGTAGTGTATAGTATTACTTGTGTTGGACATGAAGAAAAAAACATGCTCTGGTAATATGTGGCATTGTCGATTTAAAGCTTTCGTGACTGCAGGGATTAATCTTCTTGGTTCTTTCGGTAAAGTAACGTAGAAGGGAAATAATTAAATAATAAAAATAAACATAATAAAATAAAATTCTCACGACGTTTCGGCTGCTTGTGTTGTGGCCGAAACGTCGTGACAATTCTATTTTATTATGTTTTATTTTTATTATTTTATTATTTCCCTTCTACGTGACTTTACCAAAAGAACCAAGAAGATTTGGCATTGTTTTTGAAAATGGTTGGTCCACAAACAGAGACAGCTTTCTCTAGAGCCAACCAGTGTTAGATCAGACGAGGCCAAAAGGCGAACAGCACTGGTCTACCACTGGTTGAGACAAGTACTGTGTGTGGTTAATGCAGACTTGATTCATTGCAAAATTCCTGTTTGTTGTTTTAACATCTTAACACCTCCTGTTGTATTGTCAGAATGGGTACAACCTATTTTTATGTAGTGTGTAGTGTAGTATATATATGTGTGTGAGTATGTAGAACTAACCGCTCTGTGTCACCCCCACACAGAGGAGGAGTTGACCATCTTGTGTTATGTTGGCGTCTTGGCACTCGGAGGAGGTAAGCGATGACGTCACCACGCCTCCACGTGACGACGGTGTGTGATGGTGATGCTGTATGATGCTGTGTGTGATGGTGATCGTCTGTGATGCTGTGTGTGATGGTGTGTGATGGTGATCGTCTGTGATGCTGTGTGTGATGGTGATGCTGTGTGATGCTGTGTGATGGTGATGTTGTTCGTGATGCTGTGTGATGGTGATGCTGTGTGATGGTGATGCTGTATGATGCTGTGTGATGGTGATGTTGTTCGTGATGCTGTGTGATGGTGATGCTGTATGATGGTGATGCTGTATGATGCTGTGTGATGGTGATGTTGTTCGTGATGCTGTGTGATGGTGATGCTGTGTGATGGTGATGCTGTATGATGCTGTATGATGCTGTGTGATGGTGATGTTGTTCGTGATGCTGTGTGATGGTGATGCTGTATGATGCTGTGTGATGGTGATGTTGTTCGTGATGCTGTGTGATGGTGATGCTGTGTGATGGTGATGCTGTGTGATGGTGATGTTGTTCGTGATGCTGTGTGATGGTGATGCTGTATGATGATGTGTGATGGTGATGTTGTTCGTGATGCTGTGTGATGGTGATGCTGTGTGATGGTGATGCTGTATGATGCTGTATGATGCTGTGTGATGGTGATGTTGTTCGTGATGCTGTGTGATGGTGATGCTGTATGATGCTGTGTGATGGTGATATTGTTCGTGATGCTGTGTGATGGTGATGCTGTGTGTAATGCTGTGTGATGGTGATGCTGTTCGTGATGCTGTGTATGATGGTGATGCTGTGTGATGGTGATGCTGTGTGTAATGCTGTGTGATGGTGATGCTGTTCGTGATGCTGTGTATGATGGTGATGCTGTGTGTAATGTTGTGTGATGATGATGCTGTGTGTGATGGTGATGCGGTGTGATGCTGTATGTAATGCGGTGTGTGATGGTGATGCTGTGTGATGGTGATGCGGTGTGATGCAGTGTGATGCTGTGTGTAGTGTGTGGTTGTGTGTAATGCTGTGTGTGGCTGTGTGATGCTGTGTGACGCTATGTGTGGCTGTATGTGATGCTGTGGGTGATGTGAGTGAGGCTGTGTGTGATGCTGTGATGGTGATGCTGCTGCGACGCCATACATCCATCACAGACATAATTTCAACCGTGATGACGGTTACAAACTGAGTAATCATTGGAAAGATGTGATTAACCATGCAAAAACGATTTAACTACACTTATTTGCCAATCTTATTTGACAGACAACCATCACAGTTTTACCATGTTTAGTGGTGGTTTCCCTGTCACAGGTTGAGTCACAAACCGCACCTCTCCATAACAAAAGCTCAGTCTTTTGTTATGCAGTCTATTCTTAGTCTTAAGCCTCACCTTACCATATTAATAAAAAGTATGCGGCCCTTGCCCCACCACCTTCTCCAACCATTATATAAACGGAGTGGTAGCTCCTGCAATCTCTCATTCACTTGATACAGCTGTCGTGGCTGTGACGGTTCCACCTGAAGACGGAAGCTTGTGTTGCCTCCGAAACGTCGTGATTTTTATTTTATTTTACTTTTTAATGTTTTTACCTACACGGTGACTTTACCGAAAAAACCTAAGAACATACATCCACGTGTTCATTTGTGTGATGGTGTTTTTGTTATCATCATCGATGTTGTCGGCTCGCCTCCTCCCTCCTCACTGTTGTTATCTTTGCTGTTGTTCCCATTTTTGATGTTGTTGTGAGCCAGTGGGCGCAGTTGTTGTGGTCACTTGGGTAATAGGCGCCATGGGCTTCACCGCCGAAGGGATCGCCGCCGGCTCCATGGCCGCCTGGCTCATGGCGCGGGAAGCGGCAGCCAACGGAGGAGGGGTGGTGGACGGAGGGGTCGTGGCCACGCTGCAGTCCATCGGTACGGAGGCGCAGGGCCTTGGAGTGAAGGGCTTCTGGCCAGGGCTGTTAGGGGGCAAGTGCTGTGAGTAGTAGCGAGTAGAGGAGACGCAGAGACAAAGGCACTCCCAGGTAGCCTCTAGCAGGGATGTAGTGGCAAGTGCTGTTGTAGTAGCGAGTAGAGGAAAGACAGAGACAATGTCACTCCCAGGTAGCCTCTAGCAGGGATGTAGTGGCAAGTGCTGTTGTAGTAGCGAGTAGAGGAAAGACAGAGACAATGTCACTCCCAGGTAGCCTCTAGCAGGGATGTAGTGGCAAGTGCTGTTGTAGTAGCGAGTAGAGGAAAGACAGAGACAATGTCACTCCCAGGTAGCCTCTAGCAGGGATGTAGCGGCAAGTGCTGTTGTAGTAGCGAGTAGAGGAAAGACAGAGACAATGTCACTCCCAGGTAGCCTCTAGCAGGGATGTAGCGGCAAGTGCTGTTGTAGTAGCGAGTAGAGGAAAGACAGAGACAAAGGCACTCCTAGGTAGCCTCGATCAAGACGTAGCCTTGCCTGCCGGAGGAGCTCACTGATAGGACTTAGTCGAGATATTTCAAGGTTTTGTGAGCTCCTGACACAATCCATCCTGGTTAAACCCGGGATGGATCGTAGACAGGACAGCCAGAACTTTTCTAATCGGTGAAGATGTTCTATTAGGCAAGTCCACGTTTCGCAAGTGTAGAGAAGGGAGGGCATGACCGTGGCCGAGAAGACCTGAAGCTTTGGGTGGAGCGACAGACCAGGTAGCTTCCACGCAGCGTTACATAGCTGATGAAAAGATATTGCCGACGACTAATTCGGAGTGAGACCTCTGCTGTCAAACCAAAGCTGGTCATAAGCACACTGCCCAGGTATGTAAAACTCTCCACACTCTTCACAACTGCCCATCACTAATGTGGAGTTTAGGTGGTAGAGTTTTTGATGGTACAAAATACCCAGGCAGGTGCTTAGTTTTTGTGAGGCTGATGACAAGACCACACCCCTTAGTGGCATGCTCCAGGTCTAGCAGCAGCACCTCTAACTACTCCTCTGACTGAACAGCAATCACCAAAACATCATTGGCATACGTAACATGGTGGACCAATAGGGACCCATCTCTAGACTGCACCTGGGCATTGATCAGCCTCCCATTGCATTTGTACCAGATGGAAATTCCTCCAGAACAGCCCTGGAAGGCTTCTCGAATTACGTTTTCGAAAAGATGTTGTGCACCCCAAGGTGAACAAGGAATGGCTCCAATTCCCAGGCACATAGCTTGAACCGGGCCTTCCCAACATCATGAAGGTCCTTAATGATTGTGAGCAGAGAATTAGGGACTCCAACAGCACGAAGAACAACCCACAGCCCAGGTCTATTGATGGCATCATAGGCCTTGACCAGGTCAATAAAGCAGAGATGTAGGTCTTGTTGGAATTCCCTAAACCTCTAATGTAGAAAACGAACAGAAAACATGGCATCTGTACAGGACCATCCTGGCCCACAACCACATCGGAGCTCTGCAGGCCTTTCAGCGTGCCTGGCAAGGCGATGTTGAATAATCCTTGCCAGGACCTTGTGCGGTCCCCCTTATTAACGAATGGGACCACCAGGGCATCATTAAAATCCTGTGGAACCCGTCAAGTGGTCCAAGCTGTTAATATGATGTCACGCAGGGTGGTTTGCACACAAACCCCACATTCCCTCAGCATTTTGCTTGGGATATCATCTCTTCCCAGCGCTCTTTCTGGTTTCAGACTAAAGATCGCCTTCTGTACTTCCTCAAAAGGATTGCACCTCAGCTAGACACTCACAGGGGGTGACTACTTTTACAATATTTGAGGCACAGCATGCTCAGCAGGGTCATCCCCACTTTGTCCCATGATGTTTTCTGGACTGAAGGATTTCCCTTCTCCCAGGATCTCACAGAAATGTTCAGCAAACCTGCAACCTTGTTCCTGGTGGCCGGAGATCAGATCGCTGTTCAGTTCTTTAAGGATAGTGATAGGTGTGGTACTGCAAGTTATTTTTTGATGGAGTTAAGGAGTGATTTATGATCACAGGCTACTGAGGCAGAGCTCATCTTCTCAGAAACCCACGATCACCACTCATCCTTGCGGCGTCGCATGGCTCTCCGAACCTCTGAGCGAAAGCTGTGGTAAGCCTCCTCATTCTCCGACGTGGGATGCTTTAGACAGTAGGTGTGGGCCTGTTGCTTTTTCTCAGCCAGCCGCAATACTTCCTCCATCAGCCAGGGTCTCTATGGAGGTCTGGACCGTGTACCCTAAGTAGCCATTGCAGCTGCATGAACTACAGTCGTAAACCTTGCCCATTACCCATTGGCTTCAGGAGAAGGGGGCATGATGCAAACCCCAGCTGCAAGCGATGATGACATTTTCGCTTCTAACTTTCATCAGCTAGCTAAGACCAGATCACTGTGGGTTTGAATGGGGTCCTAGATGGACACCCACCACCAGAGTGGAAGAATTGCAGGTGCATCTTACAGTTGACAAGCCGATGGTCAGTGGACATATCAGCTCCACGGTAGGACCTGGTGTCAAGGACATGGGTCAGCATCTACTGTTCTGTCACTATATAGTCCAGCAGATGTTCTTGCTTGGACCTGTTGTGCATCCATGATGTTGTGTGGATGTGTTGTTGCCAGATCAGCCCCCTACTGTTGTTATTGAGCTGATTTGGCACATGCCTTCCAATCACTCCAGCCCAGGTGCCACTCGAACATTAACATCACCCAACAGGATGACTCTATCCCGAGGGGCCATTTTAGCTAGCACCTGTGACAGGAGATCATAGATGGCATCTGACTCATCAGTCATGCCTGCATCCTTCCTCTGATGTTCATCTCCGCTGGGGGCGTAAGCAACTACTACCACCATTCCTC
The DNA here is from genome assembly GCF_015708825.2 of Lethenteron reissneri. Lineage (NCBI taxonomy): Eukaryota > Metazoa > Chordata > Hyperoartia > Petromyzontiformes > Petromyzontidae > Lethenteron > Lethenteron reissneri. The sequence goes on from NW_026891604.1 coordinate 448,977, forward strand.
ATCTCTTTTTGATCGGGAGGTAAGTCCACAGTAGCCTGGGGCTTACAGCTTCCCACACATCACTGCCATGGTCCCACACCACACTGATTATTTTATTCAGAAGAAGAGCCACTCCCAGTTGTTTGGCAGTCTCCTGTCTTAAGTAGAAGACTGCCACTCCTCATGGTGACTGGACTTTCTGAATGCTGTATAGATCCAGGCAGTACTTGTCCAGCTCCTGAAAGAGGAGTGGCAACCTCTCTTTCGCAGTGAGTGTTCGAACATTCTACATGGCCACCGTCAGTGGGTTTTTGTCGTTTCTGGAGGAACCCCGAGGGTGCCGGGATCAGTCTCCTGGCTCCGTCAAATGGGGTTTGGCCAGGAGACATCTTGGACAACAGTCCCCCCAGGGGCCTCCAGCACAAGCTTAGCTAGATATTATCCCGTGTGTTTGTGGAACTTGAATTGAAGGTGGAGGTGGTACCAGCATCTTGCACCTGTCCGGAGCCCCCATTAGCCGCTGTGGTGGCTATAATTGCCATGAGGGGTATTGCCGATTTTGGGATTGGCCATTCCCCCATGCTCACCACAGCATTGCCGTCCGGCACAGAGGACGTAGGGAGTTGTTTTTGCCGGAATACCCACACACTCAGAGACGCATACAAAGGTCCCCCAGATAGCCTCTAGTTGGTCAATAGGGCAAGTGCTGTTAGTAGTAGCGAATAGAGTAGACACAGAGACAAAGGTACCCCCAGGTAGCCTCGAGCAGGGATGTAAGGTGGTAAGTGCTGTTAGTAGTAGAGAGTAGTGGATTCGACACAAAGGCAAAGGTACCCCAGGTAGCCTCTAGTAGGGCTATAGGGACAAGTGCTGTTAGCAATAGCGAGTAGATTAGACACACAGACAATGGTACTCCCAAGTAGCCTCTAGCAGGGCTGCAAGGGCAAGTCCTGGCTATTGTACACCTTTACAAAGGTAACCCCAGGTAGCCTCTCGTAGGGCTGTAGGGGCAAGTTCTTGCTAATGTACACACACTCAGAGACACAAAGGTCCCCCAGGTAGCCTCTGGATTTCCGCGGTGGCGAGATGTTAACTCTCCCCCCCCTCCTTTCCGTCCTCCCCCCTTTCTCCTCTCTATCCGTTCCTCGCTTCACCCCCTCCTCCTCCCCCTCCACCCCCCCTGTCCCTCTGCTACCCTGCCCCCTCTCTCTCCCCCCCTGCCCCTCCCCTCCTCCTGCCCCCTGTAGGAGTTGCTGGGCTGAGTATTCCATCTAAGATCATCGTGTGGACAGCCGGAGTAGCCATCACCAAGGTGGTGGTGGACCTCTGTTGTTGCGTCTTGAAACATTTATAAAAAAAATTTAAATTTAAATGAAGATTGGGAAATTGCGTAATTATCGGAAATTATGCTAATTAGTGCAATTATGCGTATCAATTATGCTAATTAGGGATGTGATCATATTTGGTTATGTGAAATTATTCCATTATGCTAATGTATACAGTTCTTATAATTAAGATTATTATGCATGATCTCAGGAAGACACCACTCAGATACTTCTGTGTTAAGCAATTAAAATTCAAAACAAAAACATAACACTCGAATATGCGAACTCTTAAGCTTGGAATTGTCAACACAGTACCACTGGGGATGTTCTCATTGATCCGTACATTTAACCCTCAATGATCACGTTGTTAAACTGGGTAACCGAACAATTGATTAATTCCTCAAAGTAAGGCGAGCATATACGGTGATAGGAAAAAGTTCTTAAACGACGACATTCATACGAATGGCAATTTTTTAAAATTATATCCCGAAGGCAAAAGTATACGTCAATAGATTCATCGGCAGGATTATATTATTAACGAAATGTCTTGGAACAATGGTGTGCGGCAATATGCCTGCTTCCGCAGATGCTTATCTTTTGGCTAAGGCTTCAATTAATTCGTGGGCAAGATTCTGTGATCAAAAGAATGGTTGAACACAATATTCTCCCTGTGAGCGTGTAGATTCGTAACGAAGGTTTCAAACGTTTAGTTTACATCGATGAATCTATTGGTATTTTGTATGCAATTAAAAAGAAAATTACCGACTAATGTACTGTAATTCTAGATTTTAAGCTTTCGTGACTGCAAAGATTCATATTCTTAGGTTTTTTTTCGGTTAAGTCACGTAAGTAAAACATCAAAATAAAAAAATAAAAAATAAAAATCACGACGTTTCGGAGGCAACACAAGTCTCCGTCATCAGGTGGGACCGTCACAGCCGGATTAGCTGCATCAAGTGAGGCAATGATTCAAGATGTAATCCCTTAAAAAGGCAAGTTGAGGGGGAGGAGAGGGGGGGGGCTCATCAGAATGTGGTAGCCAATGAATGGAACGCATCGGGAGGGGGAGGGGGGGGGCAAAAGAATGCGCGTCGGCGTGGACGCTGTTGGTGTCTCGCACCCCCAGGGTGTGCGTGCTGCACCCCAGACTAAGAAGAGCCACTGGGCTTAGAGTGTGGAGCTGCCTGTGCCGGTTACCAACAGCGTGGCCGCTATTGGTACCAGAGCACTTGACGCCGTCTGGCTTCACGGTCCACCAACCCTCACCCACGATGCCCGAGTGCTGAGCGGCCCAGCCACTCAAGTAGAGGATGTCCGTGCACTGACAGTCCCAGGGGTGTGGAGCGGAATGATCTATAACTCTGCACATAAAGCACTCAGCCTGACTAGAACAACAACAACAACAACCTGCAGCTTCCACTCCTCCATTAGAACAACGCCCACCTCTTGTCTCCGAGACCTGCATCTTCATCATCACCACCTCTGCCACCCAACTATGAGCAGGCCTACCCCTAATCCTGCCTCAACCCCATCACTACAGCTATCACCATCACTACCTCTACCCATATCACTTTCCCTATCACTATCCCTATCTCTACTCCAACGCTTATCACCACCCCGAACACCATTACTACCCCTATCACAGTAACTACCCCAATCACTACCACTACACCATCCCCTATCTCTACACCATCCCCTATTACTACACCTACCCCTATCACTAGACCTAACCCCTATAACTACCCCTACTCCAATCACTACATCTATCACCATCACTACCCCTATCACTACACCTACCCCTAATCCTATCTCAACCCCCATCACTACACTGCACGTCGGCGTGGACGCTGTTGGTTTTGCACAACGCAACGGGAGGGGGAGGAGGGGCGGGGCCAAAGAATGCACGATGGCATGGGTGCTGTTGGTGTTGCACAACGCCAACGCATTAGACAGAGAGGGGGAGGCCTGATACACATGATAGAAAAAAAGAACGAAAATGTCCATGTTTATACCAATTCTGGCTGAACAATGAAGAGAGTACTGTTAAACACTCGGTAAAGTAAAGTAAGATAGTGCCTGTCAGATAAGATGGTCCAAAAAAGTGTAATTAAGTCTTTTTTGCGTGGTTGATAACATCTTTCCAATGATTACTAAGTTTGTACCCCTCATCACGGTTGAAATTATGTCTGTGTTTGTATATTTGTATGGCTTCGTGTACAAACCTTTGATGGTAGCCGGGAGGTTTGCAGAGAACCTTGGTCTCGGAAAAGACAATTTCATGAGAGCCCGCCGAGTTGTAGCAATGATCGGCAACGGCCGATGTACTGTACTTATAAACGACCGGATTCATATCACTCAATGAGCACCAATGTCTTCATGATCAGCTAATGGTTTATGCACTCTTATAATTGGTCTTCTTATTATCAGTCCGGGTATGTGTTTATGTATGTGTTGGTGGATTGTTTCCTTGATACATTCTTTGTGTTAAGCAGACGCCGGGTGATGCGTCGTGAGTTTGTGAGGATGGGGGAGGGGCATACAAACAGCTTGTTGCACATTCCTTCCCTTTATTAATGCTTTTTATGACTTTAAACCCCCCGCAAAACTTCCTACGCATTTCACAAGTAGTACTAATCGTATATTTGCATTTCCCATAAATATGCTAAAATTCCTCTTGATATGCAAATTATTTTGTCAAGGCGCCCTTCCCCCCTCCATCACAGCTTAAATAGACGCTCCAAGCCTGGGGTGTGTCATTCAGACTCTGTCTTCTCGACAGACCTGTTCTTCATCTGAGGACGGCTGCTTGTGTTGTGGCCGAAACGTCGTGAGAATTATTTTATTATGTTTATTATTTTATTATTTCCCTTCTACGTGACTTTACCGAAAGAACCAAGACGAAAATAAGTATAACCCGTAAAACTAAGTTTTTCACTATAAATCCTGTATATGTGTGGCAGCGAACTTAATATAAAGGATTTAAAAATGTATTCGCCTGTGGAGGACGCGGGGATCGATCCCGCGACCTTTGGCATGGGAAGCGAGGGCGCTACCAACTGTGCTACTCCGCCACGGCCTGTGGAGGGGTTACGCTCTGGTCTCTTACACTCTGACGTTCAGCCAAAGCCATGAATGAGTTCTATTTGAATATATGTAAAATACATTTTTTTTGCCTAAAAAGTGTACAATTTTGGGAATTTTTTTTCACGAACATTGTCACGCACAACGAGTCTGTGTGGAAAATGTCAGCTCGATTGGATCACGGGAAGTGGGTTAAAAAACGACCGAAAGATTTGCACGGTCCTAAGCAAGCAAGCAAGCACGCAAGCGAACTTAATATAAAGGATTTTAAAAAAAGCTTGTTGCTCACTCGCTCGGCGGAAGCCATGGTTACTAATTAACGTGACGGGAACAGACAGGGTCACGTTAGGGTAATTTGGGACCTAAGTGGTCGTAAATTGTAATTAGGACAGAGACAGACAGAGACATGTGCGGTGAGAGAGTGTTCGGGAAGAGGGGCGTTGCAGGGTCGTGAGGGGGATAAAAGCCGGCGTGGAACAGGGCTCTGGGCTGCTGTTGTGGGAGAACCAAGGGACTGCCGTTGCCGTCGTCATCTTGGAGCGGGTCGTCTTCATCGCCCTGGAACGGGCACCTTGTAGTCTTGGAAGTCGAGAGTTATATTGTCTCCGTGACTGCCACGCGTCGCTCCTGTGTAGCCAGCCAGCTACACAGGGAGCGTCGCGTAGAGTCACAAAAGTTACCCAAGTGTATATAGTCAAATTTCGATTTAAAGCTTTCGTGACTGCACGAGGCGCTCTTCCCCAAGCTTGGTGGTGCCCATTCAGACGCTGTCTTTCCGACAGACCTGTTCTTCACCTGAGGACGGCTGCTTGCGTTGTGGCCGAAACGTCGTGAGAATTATTTTGTTTTATTTGTATTATTTTATTATTTCCCTTCTACGTGACTTTACCGAAAGAACCAAGAAGATGTATTTAGTCACTCGCGGTTACACGTTAAGTTATCAGTGAGTCGGTGGACTTTATTCACAATAACAGATTCGTGATGGATGTCGTGATGCTGATAACGACACCCACATATGGCACTTGGCACTGACCACGTGACACGTCACTTCCCGTCGCCTGATGAACGTTAATGAATAAATGTCAAACACACAACTGCTTGCCGATCGATCTATCAATTGATTTCATCGACGGCCAATCTCCTTGATTGAAATCACGGAGCGCATTCATAGCGAGACGTGGAACTGTAGCGTCATCACTTCCCTTCGTTATCGACGCACTGCTCGCGTTGGTCACCCTGTGATGGGTTCAGTGCGTTAGTGAACTGACTGTTCAGGGTGCCAATGAACTGGCGGTTCACTCATGGCGATCATCAACAATAGAGCTGTGGGCGACAGCAGTGATGGTGGTGGTGATTATAAGATTCTACCATCTGATGTCAGCTGGGATTGCAGTGTTGTTGGTTTGAGGTCAGTGCCACGTGGCTTCTCATGGCGTCTGGGCCTTGCTCTACTGTGACGTGAGTGCCACGTGGTTTCTCGTTTGGTCGTGGTGGTGAAAGAGAACCAACTTGGACTGGAGACAAGGACTCCTTTATCATCACCATCAGCTGCAGCATCAACAATCTGTTTATATCTTCTTGGTTCTTTCGGTAAAGTCACGGAGAAGGGAAGTAATAAAATAATAAAAATAAAACATAATAAAATAATTCTCACGACGTTTCGGCCACAACGCAAGCAGCCGTCCTCAGGTGAAGAACAGGTCTGTCGATAAGACAGAGTCTGAATGACGCGTCCTAGGCTTGGAGCGTCTATTTAAGCCTAGGACGTGTCATTCAGACTCTGTCTTATCGACAGAAATGTTCTTCACCTGAGGACGGCTGCTTGCGTTGTGGCCGAAACGTCGTGAGAATTATTGTATTATGTTTTATTTTTATTATTTTATTACTTCCCTTCTACGTGACTTTACCGAAAGAACCGAGAAGATGAATCCCTGCAGTCACGAAAGCTTTGAATCGAATCTGCTTATGATATAATAATGAGGCGCTGTTATATAAAAATCTGCATTCAGAATGAGAATCAGGCACTGCTATATATAAATGTATTTGTGATTTCAGAAGAAGGCACTGCTAAATATAAATCTATATAATATATAAGAATAAGGCACTGCTATATATGAATCTATACAAGGTATTAGATTATCATTCTCCAGCCAACTGCGCCTGTTCAGACATTCTGTACCTCAGCCGCTGGATCTCTCGAAACCTCGCAGCCGTGAGGGATACCAATTACAAGACAGACCCCGACCAGCCGCGTTGCTCTGGTACCAATAGCGGATGTCCACTCACTCGGCACGGCAGCGAGCGGACAGCGCGGTGAGAGCCTCGACTGAGCTCGCAGTGCGGGGAGTCCTGGAGTGGTCACAGCAGCAGCTGGAAAACATTTTGAGTGCCAATATCTTATCTCTGTCAGTCTTTTTTACGTACAAGTCTCGATGTTGTTCTTTAAGATGCTCAGTGTTGTGTCTTGGTGCTTAAGATTTGCTTGCTTCTCCAGATGTTAGTGAATGCTGCCACTATCTGCTTTCGCCTTAAGAGATCTTCGCTTTTTACTTCTCCCATTCAGTCGTTGTCCCATGAAAGGAGACTTCCCAAGTATGCCAGGTAAGTCCCACTGAGCTATAATCCTCTTTGTGAGACGCGACCTTGCGGGTAACGGGTGTATAACAAAATCGCTGGTCACCCCACCCTTGAGCGAGTGCCTGTGGCCTGTGCACGATCTGTCATGAGTCTTCGGATGCTTTCAGATCAGGTCATGGATAGCGTAACACCTCCACCGCACCGCCTAAGTCTGCCTGGGGTCAAGGGCCAGCGACCCTTGAACCCTCTTCTCAGTTGCCACAAGAATCAAAGCCAAGCCTCCACAGGACGGATCAAAACAGAAACGAACTGCGTCTGCCCACCGACTATGAGACGAGGAACTGCGCTTCAGGCCTTCAAATGCCGAGCACATGGACATCTCCTAACTTCAGGGCACGCCTGGTAGGGACACAATCTTTAAGCTGCAGTGAACAGAATGATTATGCCGATTTAACGTACTAATATCTGATGTGGATACTGTCCGCAATTCCACCAAATATAAGAACAAAAATCACCAATGATAGCACGCCGAAGTGGCTTATCACGTGAAAATCGATAGCAGTGGCCACACACTCGGAACACACGTTGATGCTAAATGTGGAGGGAAAAACCGGAACACGCAGAGAAAAATCCACGCGACCACGGGGAGAGAGAGACACACAGACTCCAACTATACAGCAGGTGTAAGGGCTGGGATCGAACCCACGACCTCTTGTATACCAGGCCAGGTAGTTAATATCTCAAAGCCCTCACGAAGCCTCTCGTTACGTTCTAATGTGGCCCCTGAGTCGGAGGCGTTCTAACTTTCTCCACCTGTCACAGAATCGTGATCATGGTCGTGATGCTGATAACGACACCCACACGGGGCACTGACCACGTGACCCATCGTGCATCACATCCCGTCGCCTAATGATCATTTTAACAAAATCTGACTCAATGAGGCAGTAACCTCAAGAGTGGAAGGATAGCAGCACAGTCACCACCTACAAGAGGAGAGGGCACCAATCTGGTTGCAGAAACAGCCGCGGCCTATCACGTGTCTCTGTTGCTGTTAGGCGTGAGTCGTGTTCTTTCGCTTCACACCCCACAAACTCGGAAAACGTTCTTACAGAAACACAGCGCGTGCCTGCAGGAAAGGCCGAAGCACCTCTGACATGATTTTACTTGCAAAAAAAAATACAGGGGAAGTGCAGAGAGCAGAAAAAAGACCTCTCTACGTTGTCGTCAGACTCTGTCTCCCCGACAGACCTGGTCTTCATCCGAGGACGGCTGCTTGCATTGTGGCCGAAACGTCGTGAGAATTATTTAATAATGTTTTATTTTTATTATTTTATTATTTCCCTTCTACGTGACTTTACCGAAAGAACCAAGAATATGAATCTCTGCAGTCACGAAAGCTTTAAATCGAAATTGTATTATGTTTTATTTTTATTATTTTATTATTTCCCTTCTACGTGACTTTACCGAAAGAACCAAGAAGATGAATCCCTGCAGTCACGAAAGAAGCTTTACATCGAAACATCGCACCCAGCAGCAGGAAGTGCATCGACAGCGCAGACTCCAACACGCTGTACCGGAACCATCCCAGCCACCAGTCCCAGACATCACGTGTTCCGGCTGGGGCAGGATGTGTGGCTCCAGGATGGCGCTTCATCGCCAACAGCGATAGCCGCTAGCAAAATAATTTTCCAACAAACTACGGAAAGCAATTTCATCTTCGTATAGATGGACTGCCATAAGTAAGTAAGCATACAAGAAATAAAAATACCCCACTGATATATATGTAATGGGTTCAACTGAGCCACAGACATAGACTTGGAGGCAACACATTTTTTCAACTCCAACACACGGGGTAACTTCCCCTTAACAGAATAACAACCTATGGTGGTGACCACCAGGCTAACAACACTCATTGCAACGTAACTGCTACTACAGACCAGGTCCACGTGTTGGAGACTCGTTGAACAGAGAACGTCCACGAAAGTTTCTTCCAGGATTAACAACAACCCTGGTCCGTCTCGGGACCCGGCTTCTATTCTCTGCGGCGTAGCCAGCTCCGCCCTTGGCCACGTCCACCTTCCAGAATCCTCAGGAAGGATCTGGGTCCCAGTCACGTGACCACCCCTAGCCCCCACTTGGGGTCCCTTTGTAGACTTAACTGGTCACGTGTCCTCCCTGGTCAACCAGAGTGCCATGACCTCGAGTAACCTCATCCTTCGGCCGGCACTCACACACCCTCTCCTGTAGGGTCGGCACTGCACGCCAAGCGTGGTGCCATCCAGCGCTATCAATCAACGCTCACCGGGCCCCTCTAGGGCCGGTACTGCACCCACACCACTGTGGTGTCCGCGATGTCGTTACACCGCACGCCGTGACCCTCTCTAGGGCCAGCACTGCACGTTGACATCTCGCGATGTCACTGCGTATGTGTAGAGAAGTTCCCACGGACGCACTCGGAGACAGAGGTATGTTATGGGCTTTCGCCAAGGGTTTATTAACGGTTAACAATAACACAGACAAGGGTACACAACTCCCAGGGGCTAGGGGTTCTACTCTGAGTCCTGGTCCCTGCCGGCGAGCTCCGGTCTCTCTCTCGTGTCGGATCGTGGACTCTGCCGACTCCACCGACCGGAGAGAGAAGCACCTCTACGGCTACCACCGGCTTCTCCCCAGACTCACTATTCAATCTCTCTCTACCCCTGGTTCCCTCTTCACCCTGCTGACTCTACACGTTCCCACAGTGACCCCGCTTATGTCACGGGGTCTCCCTTAAGTACCCGAGGAGACGTGACGTCATCACACTGAACGGCACACCTGACGTCACGTCCCCATTTTACTCCTCTACATATGTATAAATCAATGTAATTTATAGGAATTAGGCACTGAGAAATATGTATAAATTTACATGAGATGAGAGCATGTGGGATATACGAATAAGGCACCGCTGTATGTAAATCTATACTCTTCTTGGTTCTTTCGGTAAAGTCGCGTAGAATGGAAATAATAAAATAATACAAATAAAACATAATAAAATAATTCTCACGACGTTTCGGCCACAACACAAGCAGCCGTCCTCAGGTGAAGAACAGGTCTGTCGAGAGAGAAGACAGAGTCTACAGCACCATATTTCTACAGCACCATATTTTAACACTAAAGCAGTCACTGACTCGCAACAACTTGCAATCATAAGTGACAGAGATAATTTTTTGTAATTTTTTATTTTATTTTTTACCTACGTGACTTTACCAAAAAACCTAAGAGTATGAATTCTTCACCTGACGACAGCTGCTTGCGTTGTGGCCGAAACGTCGTGAGAATTATTGTTTTGTTTTATTTGTATTATTTTATTATTTCCCTTCTACGTGACTTTACCGAAAGAACCAAGAAGATGAATCCCTGCAGTCACGAAAGCTTTAAATCGAAATTTAAATCTATACTGTTCAGACATCCTGTACCTCAGCCGCTGGATCTCTCAGCACCTCGCAGCCGTGAGGGATTCCAGTGACAATACAGACCCCGACCAGGCGCGCTGCTCTGGTACCAATAGCGGCTGTCCGCTCACTCGGCACGGCATCGAGCGGACAGCGCGGTGAGAGCCTCGACTGAGCTCGCAGTGCGGAGAGTCCTGGAGTGGTCACAGCAGCAGCAGCAGCTGCAATACATTTCGAGTGCCAATATCTTATCTCTGTCTGTCTTTGTTTAAATGTTCAATTCCCGCAGGCATACAGAGCTGCTACTGAACACACATGTTGTTCTTCCCTTCTACGTGACTTTACCGAAAGAACCAAGAAGATGAATCCCTGCAGTCACGAAAGCTTGAAATCGAAACACATGTTGTTCTTTAAGATGTTCAGTGTTGTGAATTGTAGCTTAAGATTTGCTTGCTTCTGCCAGACGTTAGTGAATCCTGTCTCATGCCTACGGCTTTTGGGAACCATTGTCCCTGTCTCTCTCCCTGTCTGTCTCTCTCCCTGTCTTTCTCTGTTTGTCTTTGTCTCTCCCTCTGTGTTTCTGTCTCTGTTTCTCTCTCTCTATCTTTCTGTGTGTGTGTCTCTCTCGCCCTCTGTACCAGCGTGCACGACACCCTCATGTTCACCTTCTGAAGCGCTCGCTCGTCACCGTGGCGTGCGCGATGACCACCACCGCCACGTGACTTTTCTTTCGTGTTGTGCGCGGTGCTTGTAGCGTCACATCGTGCGCATTTATAGCGTTTGTTTTATTTGTTTGATGGTGACTTTGTGTATTTCGAATCGGAATCGCCTCCAGTGCTGTTGCTGCTTGCGGCACTAAAAGTTGTTTAAAAGTCTGTCTCTTTATTTATATTTCTCTCTCTCCCTCTGTCTCTCTCGCTTTGTGTTTCTCTTTCCCTGTTTGTCTCTTTCTGTCTCTCTATTTGTGTCTCTGTATCTCCATGTCTCTCTGTCTGTCTTACGCCTTCCACTCCTGGACTTTTGGTTTCTCTTCATATGTTGTTATTTTGCCTTTTCCCATATTATTTATAACTCTATGTTTCGCTGCCTATGTGTATCTCTATATGTCTCTATGTGTATCTACGTCTCTCTACGTATCTCTGTGTGTCTATGTATCTCTGTATATCAATGTGTATCTCGATGTGTATCTTTACTATTTTAGGTATCTCTATGTATCTCTGTGTATCACTCGATGGTGCTGAGGGATATCTTGTTTAGCTCACCCAACAGCTCGTTATTCTCTTGATCCCTATCCCGATACAACTCGCTGTGATACTCAGTAGCCCCATCTCTGTGGGTCTCTCTTCTCTGTCCATCTTGCCGTCCCTGCCTTGTCTCGCTGTTCTACTGCAGCCTGATACTCTAAACTCGTGGCGACGTTGATTCTAAATGTGGAGGGAAAAAACCGGAGGACCCGGAGAGAAATCCACGCGACCACGGGGGGAGAGAGAGATGTAAAGTCGGATCATACAGCAGGCGTTGTCAGGGTCTGGGATCGATTCCATGGCCTCCTGTATATACCAGGAAAAGTAGTTAACATCTTTCTAGCCACCATGATGATGATGAGCGAGAGAAATACAAACCAAATATACAAGCGTCAGGATCGAGATCAAACCCACAACTCCCAGCACACCAGGCGAGATAGTTAACATCTCTCTAGCCACTGTGGCGCCCTGTGTATCATCGGCACAGAAACTGAGTTTTACACCGAAGCTTGAAATTACTTTGCCAAGAGGAAGAATCTCCATGCGGTGACGAGAACAGCGCCCAGAATAGACCCTTGGGGGACACCGCAAAGCGGAAGCTCGCTTGAGAACGCGACCACCGTTCATAGACACCGCAATGCGCCCGATCAGTGGGTGCAGAATTATTATCAGATGGAGCTCATTACACCACACAAACAGCCTCACTTGGTGAAATAAATATAGTCTTAGATGAGTCTGTGGGAGTCCATGTGTATCTGTTGGTCTCTACGGATCTCCATGGGTCTTTATGCATCTCAGTGTGTATCTCCGTGCATCTCTATGGGCCTCTATGGGTCTCCATGGGTCTATAATCGCTATGTGTATTTACGTGTCTTTACGTCTCTGTGTATCTCTGTATTCACTATGTATCTCTAAGTGTGTCTACCAGTCTCTATCGGTCTCTATGTGCGTGTAATGTCTCCGTAGTGTCATTGGTGTGAGTACCCTTGTGTAGAGACAGCACCATGTTGGAGGGACTGTAGGGGCAGGAGGCGTGGCCAGGGGGGGGGGCGTGGCCAAGGGGAGGGGCGCGTGGTCACGCCGTGAAGATAAAAGCCGAGCCCCGGGGGGGTAGCGGAGTCGGTCCTGGCTGAGAAGAATCCATCGTCGTCGGCGGTCTGGAGGTCTCGTGGACCAGGCAGCGTGGTGGCTCACCTGGTCCGATTTGCAGTCGTCTTTCCAGAATGTACATAGCCATCTGCTCCCAGTGTACATAGCAAGGTGTAGGAATGGTGGGTTGCCACCTTGTGCTGTTGTTCTGTTAAGGGTTATGTAATGTTGGTTAATGAACAGTGTTGCCTCCAAGCCTGAGTGTGCGCCGTGCTTGGACCCACTCCATCTATATGACGGTGATGGTGATAGCCGCCACTTGTTTGAGCTGCTATAGTTATTGATGGCCAGATCGCTTCTGAACACAGAGCTGCTACACAGCTCAGTGGGGAATTACACCGGGTAAGATAAATACGTAGTTTAGTTTTAGTATGGGTCTCTATGAGTATGGGTCTCTATGAGTATGGGTCTCTATGAGTATGGGTCTCTACGGGTATGGGACTCTATTAGTATGTGTCTCTGGGTATGGGTCTCTATGAGTATGGGTCTCTATGGGTATGGTTTTCTATTGGTATGGGTCTCTATGGGTATGGGTTTCTATTGGTATGCATCTCTATGGGTATGGGTCTCTATGAGTATGGGTCTCTATGGGTATGGGTTTCTATGGGTATGGGTCTATGGGTATGGGTCTCTATGGGTATGGGTCTCTATGGGTATGGGTCTCTGGGTATGGGTCCTAATGGGTATGGGTCTCTATGGGTATGGGTCTCTATGGGTATGGGTCTCTATCGGTATGGGTTTCTATTGGTATGGGTCTCTATGGGTATGGGTCCTAATGGGTATGGGTCCTAATGGGTATGGGTCCTAATGGGTATGGGTCCTAATGGGTATGGGTCCTAATGGGTATGGGTCCTAATGGGTATGGGTCTCTGAGTATGGGTCTCTAAGAGTTTGGCTCTCTATGGGTATGGGTTTCTATTGGTATGGGTCTCTATGGGTATGGGTCCTAATGGGTATGGGTCTCTATGGGTATGGGTCTCTATGGGTATGGCTCTCTATGAGTATGGGTCTCTATGAGTATGGGTCTCTGAGTATGGGTCTCTATGGGTATGGATCTATATGATTATGGGTCTCTATTGGTATGTTTTTTTTTGGTTATTGGTCTCGATAGTTATGGGACTCTGTGGGACTCCATGAGTTTGGGTCTCTGTGAGTCAATGGGTCTCTGTGTGATAATGATATCAGTCACATGGTTGAGCTGCTATCGTTTGTGGTGGCCGCGTGGATTCTGAACAAAGAGCTGCTACTCCGCTCAGTGGGACCTTCCACCTGGTGAGATAAAGAGTCAACACACTTCCAGACTGTGCAGCACGACCGGCTCTACATCACGCACTCCGTAGCACATTCACACCGCGACCTAGCTTCAGATATTTTCACTTCTTTAGCCCACCGGTGTGCTGAAGAGAGAATCAACAGCATTTTAAAATTTGAGTACGACGTTTCGCTGATAATTACAATCAGCTTCATCGATGCTATATTGGACAGACGGGACGTAACATCAGCGTAAGATTAAAAGAACACCAAAGAAACATTAAATTATCTCAAACACAACTGTCGGCAGTGGCAGAGCATGCTTGTCAACAAGGACACTCAATTGATTTTGATAACGTTGAAGTGTTGTGTAAAACTAATTATTACTGGCCAAGACTAATTAGAGAATCCATTGAAATTGAGAGAAACAGAAATAACTTCAGTCGCCCTGACAGCTACAAGCTTAGTGCGGCCTGGAAGGGTATTATTAAATAAATACAATTACAATTCCTTATAAGGGAAACAAATACCAATGAATAACAATTGAATGATTACCAATCTATATAATTACAAAACCCTCCCCCTCCTTGCCTCGAGTCACTGCACCAGATTAAATTAAATGATGACGCCACCCTGATGCTGCGCTATTTAAGAACGGAAGCAACAGGAGAGCTTCGCCATTCTTGCCCGATGAAGCTGATTGTAATTATCAGCGAAACGTCGGACTACTCACATTTTATAACGCTGTTGATTCTCTCATCAGTTCCCCGGTGGGCTAAAGAAGTGAATTATTTAGTCCTTTGAAAAACGTGACACATTTTTTACTGATTGGCCGTGTCGGGTGGTGGAGGGTTACGACACATTTATAAATAACGCGATCTGACCCCAAAAAACCTATATTATGTACTATATAAAATCGCAAATCTGTCTGTCTGTCTGTGTGTGTGTCTGTGTGTGTGTGTGTCGCCGGACTATACGCAGTTTCATTGGACGAAATGTGAGGGATTTGCGAGACGCGATTGGTCCGTTTGGTTTTCCACGGCGGTTGCCCCTGGCAACGGGTAGCGACGCATTCGCTGCGGGGTGGACGCCATTTTTAATTCCCGTTAAAAATATGCGCACGCATTAACACGCGACTCTGAGGTAAATTCATCAAAGTTTCACGTCCTCTTCACTCCCCCCCCACCCCAATGTGTGCAATTACTATTATAGGGTCGGTAGATAATAAAATTATAGCGATTAGACACTATTATTGTAGCGCGGGGGGGGGGGGGGGGTAACGGCCCCAGTACCCAGCCTCAGCCGGGTGGGCAATTTAGGCGAGGCCGGAGGCTCTGCACGGTACTAGGCCTCGACACCCCACCACACTATAGGCCGTACATATTACTGCACAGCGGCCGAGGAGATCGTGGCTGGGGGGGGTGGGGGGGGGGCAGGGGTAGCAGCCCATCTGTGTATATATGTAAGGTTATTAAGAAATATATTTTTCACCCGGGCAACGCCGGGTACTTCTGCTAGTACACTACAATACCATACACTACACTGTACACTACACTATACACTACTAAACACAACAATACCATACACTGCACACTATACTGGACACTACACTATACACTACCCTACACATTACACTATACTATACACTACACTATACACTATACACTACACTATACACTACACATTACAATACACTATACACTACACTATACACTACACTATACACTACTAAATGCTAAATGACAATGCTGAGGCAGGTCTTCAAGTAAGGGCTTGCACCGGTTTATTAACAAGGGTTGGTGACAACTTCCAGCAGAGGTAGGTGCCCTACACTCGGTCCTTCACGTGGACCCTCGGCTCTGTCTGTCCCTCGCCTCGGCTAGCTCCAGTGCTCTCTCACTCGAGTCGGATCGGGGGTTCAGCCAACACCTTCCACAACTACAGCCGGCTTCTCTCCAGACTCCCTGAGCTCTCCCCCTGGATGTCTCTTCTACCGCTCTCCATCCCCGGCTCCCACAACGACCCCAAGGTGACATGACGTCATCGCACCGCACAGCGCGTATGACGTCACGTCTCCCCATTACTCCTCTACACTAGTACAGCGCATCTGTGTTGAGGAGAGCAAAGCCACAACATGTACAATCTGTATTCGACGTTTCGCCAGTAATTACAACCAGTTTCATCTGCGACAGACAGATTTGTAGAGAAATCCTCCTGTTTCGTTCCTTAAATAGTGGCGTAGAAGGGATGACAACAGTTGTTAGCAACTTCTGGCTCGAAGTTGTGGTGGGGAGGGATTAATTAATGCATATAACTCACTACATTTACACGATCTAACCCAAAAAATCATTTATTTTGGATGATATTGGTCGCGAAAGCTTTCGTGTTAAACTGCACACTACCTTACTATGCAGTCTACTATAGACCACACTACACAATACTCACAATACTACATTGAAAACCCATTTCTTTAGAACAGCTTTTTGTGTTTAGTTTGTTGTCTTCATCAAGTGGAACATTCATCGCAGCAGCCAACTAATCTAAACACGTGACTTTCATTATGAATGGAGAGGAAAAAACCGAAGGATCCGGAGGAAAATCCATGCAGTGACCACAACGGGGAGAGAGAGAAAGACGCAAACTCCACGAATAGTTGTCAATCACAGCTACCGCTCGCTGATTGATTGATTTCATCGACGGACAAACTCCTTGATTTTAATCAGTGATCGCATTCTTAACGAGACGGTGAACTGTAGCGTAATCACTCGTCGTTATCCACGCACCGGTAGCGTTGGTTACCTGGTGATGGGTTCAGTGCGTTAGTGAACTGACTGCTCACGGTGTCAATTAACCCGTGGTGGCAATCATCAGCGATAGCGCTGTGGGCGACAGCAATGATGGTGGTGGTGATGATGACAAGATTCTACCATTTGCTGTCAGCTGGGATCGCGTTGTTGTGATGTTAGGGCTACGTTGCTTATCATGGTGCCTGTGGTTTTGTTTACTATGTCAGGGCCACGTGGCTTTTGGCTTCGTAGTGGTGGTGTTCAAACACAACCAACTATGACTAGAAACGTGGACTCCTTTAACATCATCATCATCATCAGCTGCATCGTCATCAGCTGCAGCATCATCATCAACTGCATAATCATCACCATCAACTGCATCATCATTATCAACTGCATCATCATCACCTGCATCATCAGCTGCATCATCATTATCAGCTGCATCATCATTATCAACTGCATCATCATCATCTGCATCATCATCATCAGCTGCATCATCATTATCAACTGCATCATCATCACCTGCATCATCATCATCAGCTGCATCGTCTTCATGAGCTGTGTCATCATCATCATCATCAGCCTGGTTACCGGTTGCAGGCCAGTAGTGAGTCACCTTGCACTGCACATCGACTGGCTGCCATTGGGGTGTCCCCTAGGCGAGAAGCGAACCGCGCTGTGAGACGTTTAGCTTTGCGTTGCGTAGAGGCTGGGGCAGTAATAGGAGTTGGGGCAGTAGTCACTGTGGTAGTGATCGCTTAGTGACAATGGTTTGGGTAGTGATAGGGATAGTGATCGGAGTAGTGATACGGGTTGGGGTAGTGATAGTTGTTATAGGTAGTGATGGTGATAGGGGTTAGGGGAGTGATAGAGGTAGGACTAGTGGTTAGGATAGTGACATGGGTAGGGTAGTGATTGGGGTTTTGGATAATGATAGGGGTTATGGGTCGTGATAGAGGTTGGGATGATGATAGTGATATGGGTCTTGACAGTGATAGTGGTGAGGGAAGTGATAGGGGTTTTGGTAGTGATAGGGGCAGTGCTATGAGTAGGGGTAGTGATAGGGGAAGTGATAGGGGTAGTGATAGTGATAGGGGTAGTGATAGGTGTACTGATAGTGATAGGGGTAGTGATCAGGGTAGGGGTAGTGATATTAGTGGTAGTGATAGGGGTAGTGGTAGTGATAGGGTTAGTGGTAGGGGTAGTCATAGGGGTAGTGGTATTACTAGTGATAGGGATAGTGATCAGGGTAGGGGTAGTGATAGGGGTAGTGATCGGGTTAGTGATAGGGGTAGTGGTAGTAATAGGGGTAGTGGTAGCGGTAGTGATAGTGGTTGGGGTAGCCCTGCTGATAGCTGGTTTGCAGGGGCAGTGAGTACCAGTAGCAGGATGAAGATGCAGTTCTCGGAGACAAGAGGTGGGCGTTGTTCTAATGGAGGAGTGGAAGCTGCAGGTTGTTGTTGTTCTAGTCAGGCTGAGTGCTTTATGTGCAGAGTTATAAATCATTCCGCTCCACACCCCTGGGACTGTCAGTGCACGGACATCCTCTACTTGAGTGGCTGGGCCGCTCAGCACTCGGGCATCGTGGGTGAGGGGTGGCCGTGGAGGCACAGTCCAGACAGCGCAAAGTGCTCTGGTACCAATAGCGGCCACGCTGTTGGTAACCGGCACAAGCAGCTCCACACTCTAAGCCCAGTGGCTCTTCGTAGTCTGGGGTGCAGCACGCACACCATGGGGGTGCGAGACACGGGAAGATTTTTTTTAGAAGGTAAATTATCGAAACACGAATGTTTCATTAAACCATCTGTGTTTATTCACATTATGCGTTTTTTTACGATTAAGAACCAAAGTGGAGCAAGTTGCAGTTAAAGGTTAAAAAACACTTCTTTAAATAGTCTCAATGCAACACGCCAGTAAACGTTTAGGATGTGAGAGAGAACACTAAAAAATAAGACAAAGACACAGATCTCCGAATAGCCTGCAACAGACTGTTGGGGCAAGTGCTGTTAGCGAGCACCTATGAAGGCCAGAAAGGCGCACGAGGGGGTATGTGGCCAGTACCACGCCAGACCGCCTTTGTCTCTCCAGTGGCGATGTTTACCCACTGCACCAGGCACTTATTTAAGGCTGAGTCGACCTAGAGGAGGCCGAAGAGTGGTTTAAATATCGTCACTGGTGTTGGCCGTGAGTGGGAATCGAACCCGAGTGGCCAGGTTCGTAGCACAGCACACGAACCGCTACACTACCACTGCCCACACACAACAAACACACACACACATAGACACACACACAGACACACAGACACGAAGACAAAGACCCCCAGTACAGCGTTAACAGACTGTTGTGGCAAGAACTGTTAACGAGTAGAAGCACCTATATAGGCCGCCAAAGATACATACACAGATACACACACACACACACACAGATACATAAAGACACGCAACATACACACGCACACACCACGTGCCATGCACACAACACCAACGTAGCTACACACAGCACGCGTACTACACACACACAGCCTGGTGCATAGCTCCCACACCACAGTGCCACGCTCGTCCCCTGCCCTCGCACTCCCATGGGTTGCCACCGAAATAGGCGTGGGTGAGGGAGCTAAGACGGTCGAACGCTCCATGCGGGATGCTCTTCAACTGGAGTGGTGACAGGTTTTTACCCTTTCAACTGGTACAAAAACTGACACCTGTATACAAGACATCATGTTTGCAATAACCACAACACAAGCAGTCAAAATGCAAACAAAAAGAAACAACTCTGATGATGACAATGATATGCACTGTCCTTGAAGTTGATTGGTCCACAACCGAGACAGCGTTTCTTAGAGCCTAGTCTCCATTGGTGTTGGACCAGATGACGCCAAAAGGTGTACAACTCAAAGACAACGCACTATCAGAGTATTGAGAGCTCGGGGTAAGCATTAACACTGACACCTCCTTTACCAGTGGCAAATTATAGTAATAGGTTTTGACCCTTTCAACTGGTACAAAAACTGACACCTGTATACAAGGCATCATGTTTGCAATAACCACAACACAAGCAGTCAAAATGCAAACAAAAAGAAACAACTCTGATGATGATAATGATATGCACTGTCCTTGAAGTTGATTGGTCCACACCCAAGACAGCTTTTCTTAGAGCCTAGTCTCCATTGGTGTTGGACCAGATGCCACTGGTAAAGGAGGTCTCATAGTGTAAATGCTTACCCCGAGCTCTCAATACTCTGATAGTGCGCTGTCTTTGAGTTGTACGCCTATCACTATATTTTGCCACTAGTAAAGGTCTCATAGTGGTGGTGACGTTCACGTGGACTCACGTGACCTGCGTTCCCTACGCATCACTCCAAGTCGTGTGTAGTGAGCTACGTGCATCACCACGTGTCACAACGCGTCACAACGCGTCACTGTGCATCGTGTGTAGCAAGCTACGTGCATCTGCGCTCCGTGTCCATGCGCTCCGTGGTGCTGTCCAGGGTTTCTGCACCACCGCCACCACCGCTGAATTCGCACAGCCACAGGTCGCCACCGCCCCATTATAATTGATTCTCCCGGCGCGGCAGTTTCTTTGGTATCAGAGGAGCAGCTCTGTGCCACGACATCATCTCAAAAAACCTCTGCAACGCGTTCACCTGCAGCATTGCACAACCACCATTGTTGTTGTTGTTGACGTTACCTAAACTACACCCACAGAGACCGATAGACACTCACAACTCATACAGACCCAAAGAGGCACAAAGAGATCCAGCTACAGAACAATAGATATCCCCGGAGACCCACACAAACCAACAGAGACCCATAGCAACCCATACTCGTACAAATCCATTTCAAGCCCAAGAGACCAATAGAGACCCATATGTCAGAGAACCATAGAGACCAAAAGAGACCCAGAGACTCGGATAGAACCATAGACGAAAAATAAATCAGGTAAAGCTATATACTGTAGCTCCTTGCTCAGAAGGGCATCGGCTGTCACAATTGAACGAAGTGGCTGATATCATCTTCACCTGGATATTCATAGCAGTATCCAAATGCTTTAAACGTGTGACTTTGATTATAATGGTGGAGGGAAAACTGGAGGACCCGGTGATAAAACCACGTGACCATGGGCAGAGAGACACTCAAACTCCAAATATACAGAAGGTGTGATGCCGCCGCCACGAAGCCGTTCGGCAGGCGCCAAATCTCCGACCTCGCCACCACCAAGCAACGGAGCCGACCCCTTGTCTCCCTCACCTCACCTCACATGAACACACCCGCACTCATTTCCCCCCCCCCCCATAGAGCTCCGAGGGGAGGTCGCCTGGCCGACCGGTTTTTATCCGAGAAACCCTTATCGGGATCAACTCTCACGGTTTCCGGCGATCAGGGAATTGGATGACCTCCCCCGTGCTACGTTGCGCCGCGGCGCTGCGACCGGCCTTAATATGGTGTGGTCGCGGCGTGGGGCATTCGGCCACCGCGGTTGAGGCGCATTTCCCCCCACACACGCCAGTATCGACGGGGCAGGCAGAGGGAATAAGCATTGTGATGGAGGAGCATCATTAGAAAACACGCAGCGCATCTGAACTGCATAATCAGGCACCCCCGCACCGGCAGCGGAGGGACGGCATAATTACGCTTGAGCGCGCAGGCCCCATTGTTAGGAAGGGTAAGGGAGTAATTAGGATGTACGCCGCCAACGCAGCTCACTGATTAGCAGATCAAAAGCGCCCGGAATCGCCGTGCGCGGGCTTGGGGTGCACGAGCCCATTGTTCAGCGCAGCATCCCCTTTGAGGTAGGGAGGATAAATAGAGGAGCGCAGAGGGGAAATCGCTCTCTTACTCCAGCGCCAGGCGACCAGACGCAGCTCGAGCCAGCGACCCGGAAGTCCGTGCGACGCACCGAGGCACGCGGTTAGCACAAGGATCAGCGGACCGCCGTGGACACTTAACAGTGAGTAAGAAGGTGAATTAGAATCATAGCCGATAAATAGGGAATAGGTGCCGGTTTAGTGGAATAGGCCAGCCTCGTCGACTCACTGATTCAACATTAGTTACCAGGTAATAAATCATTAATAGCGAAGCGTGGTCTCGCGTGATCTTGTCGTGCAGTGTGAGCGTGTGGGAACGCGTGTGGTACTGTGTGTGCGTAAGCTCGCGGCGTGCGTAATCGGCGTACCCCAGGTGCGCGATCATAACGTAAGCGGCCAGCAGGCGGCGAGCGCTGCGCAGAGCGGCGCAAGAGTGGGTATCGCGTGTGGAGCTGTATGCGTGTGTGCGCGCACGTTCACTACGTGTATAATACAGGTGCGCGATCCTAACGTGAGTGGTCTGTATTGAGTGAGTGCCGCACAGAGCTGTGTGTGGGTGTGCACGTACGTAATTAACCATGCCTATTACGCGGACCCGCGGGGGAGGGGAATCCTCGAGCGACGGCTCTCACCCCATGGGTGAAGAACCCAACAGCGGTTCGCCTAGTAGCGAGGGGGCGAGTAATGAGGTTAATAATGAGGTTAACCCGGCCGTTAGCGGTACAGAGGGAGGGATCTCGGGGGCCGGCGACCCCCACAAATTGGTGTCAGAAGTGGGATGGACCCCCGCGTTACCTCACGCTAAAATAAGACTAATATTTACCGGCCGGGGGGCCCCTTCGTGGAAGGCATTTGCCCGCAATCTCTTAGGGGCCAAGGAAATTAATGGATGGACGGACGCGCAGGCAGTACGTCAACTTAATATGAATCTTGATGGGCGGGCAGCCGATTTTGTAGAAGCGTTACCCGCGAGCGCACAGACACAGCTAGAGGAGCTGATGCGCCGACTCGATCAGCGTTTTGGCACGCGTGACGAGGAGGAAGCAAAATCTGCCTTAGAGGCGCGCCGTCGCCAACCTGGCGAAGATCTACGTGATTACGCCGAGGATGTGCGCGAGTTAACAAAGATCGCACGCCCGGGGTACGCAACTGATGTTATTGAGGAACTGGCCGCCGAGAAAATCCAGCGGTACCTGTCTCGCACGGCGTGGTGGCAGCCAGACATGAGCTGCCCACGTCTTCCCTTTAACACCCTTGTCGAGCGTGCACGTAAGTGTGAAAGAATTCACAGCGAACGCGCGCAGCTCCGGGGGCTGGGACGAGAGCGCGCCATTGCGAGCCTGCTCTCGGAAGACGAGGAGGAGGAACAGGAGCTCGCAAGGACGGTAAGGGGCCGGGAAAGAGAGCCTCCAGTGTCCCGCGAGACAACCCCGGGATGGGTTGCCGGTATACAAATGGGTATAAAGGATGTCTCCGGCCAGGTAACCCAGGTACGCGAGGACGCAAATAAAAATATGAAGACCCTCCAGTCTGAGATGGGTGAACTACGCTCGACAGTAGGGGGACTAGCCGGGAGGGTGTCCCAATTAGAGTCCGATTTGGGACAACTGCGTACAGGAAGAAGGAGCGGGCAGGGGACCCACTACGGAGCCGCCACCCCTCCCCGGACGTGTTATGTTTGCGATCGGCGAGGGCACCTCAGGAGGGACTGTCCTCAGGTCGCCCGAGCTAGACAAGAGCTGAGGACAAACACTAAGGCCCCCCTAGAGAGGGGACCACCGGGGGGTGACATCGACGTAGCCCCGACACGAACAAGCTGTAGTGATAATGGCGAGCGAGTGATCTCCACACAGGTTCCAGCAACAACGCCCACGGAAACGGTGACTCCTGGCGACTGGCTGCGGGAGCTGGTGGCGGGGATTACGGGGGCCACATCGCTGGTGGAAGGGGAGGTAAACGGAGTGCGTACCCGCATCCTGCTGGACACGGGGGCGGTGGCCTCGCTCGTGAGCGCAGCGCACTGCAGCGCGATCGGGGTCGACGTGCGTCACCTGCAGGCCCCGGACCGCGCGCTGCACACGGTGAATGGAGCCGGAATGGGGTTGCTAGGGAGAGCCACCCTAGAGGTCCGCATAGGCAGCCAGGTGTCCACCCAGGAGTTCTACGTGTCGAGTGCGTTGTGTCACGAGTGTATCGCAGGTACCGACCTCCTAGAACGGTTGGGACTCAACGTGCAACCCCGCCAGCGATGCGCCACCATGGAGAGCAACGGCGAGCGGATACCGTTCCTGGGACGAGAACCAACGCGCCTCCGCTTTGCACCTGTGGCCGCTATCCTGGCGACGGCAGTCACCATCGGCCCGCTCACCGAGATGCTGGTGCCGGTGGCAACATCCCCCACCGACCCCGCGCTCCGACCATCAGGGGAGGTAATGCTAACTCCTCACCCGGAGTTGGCAAAACGGTATGGGATAGTGGGATCCGCCACGTTGGTAAACGCAGATGGGGACCGATTGTTTATGTGGATGTTTAACCCCCACAATACCCCAGCGATACTGCGACGGCGCACCCCGATAGCCACCGTACACCCCCTGCACGCACGTCACTCTAACGACTCGGTGTTCGCACTCTGGGCTGAAGACCCCGGTCGTCCTGAGGGTGACCAGGACCTGGCCTGGCGAGTCGGCCCGACTCCCCGAGCCGAGGTCGTTCCCCTGCTCGACGCGTTACATGTACCACGGGCGGATTTACCTAAGGGAGAGGGCGATCGGCTGCGCGAGTTACTGCGGGAGTATGCCGACGTATTCAGTGAACACGACTCGGACGTGGGTCGGACCGATCTTGTTAAGCACCAAATTGACACCGGTGCAGCCCGACCCATCAAACTCCCTGCGTACCGAGTGGGCGCACCCGAACGCGCCCAAATCAAAGAGGGAGTTGGGGACATGCTTCGCGATAACATAATTCAGCCCTCGGCGAGCCCCTGGTCAGCCCCAGTGGTACTAGTAACGAAAAAGGATGGGTCAACCCGGTTCTGCGTCGATTACCGTAAACTAAATGCAGTCACGCTCGGCGATGCCTTCCCCATACCCCGCATCGACGACACCTTTGACAGCCTCGCCGGAGCGCGATATTTTTCCACCCTCGATCTCGCGTCCGGGTACTGGCAGGTGGAGATGGCGGAGGAGGATCGGCCGAAAACCGCATTCACCACCCCGATGGGGCTATTCGAGTTTCGAGTACTCCCGTTCGGACTCACCAATGCGCCTGCGACGTTCCAGCGGCTGATGGAGTTGGTGATGCGGGGCTTGCAATGGGAACAGTGCGTGATTTACTTGGACGATGTGATAGTGTTCAGTAGATCTTTGTCTGAGCATTGGTCCAGGCTTCGAGAGGTGTTCCAGCGACTGCGAGCGGCTCATCTCAAGCTCAAGCCACGTAAGTGTTACATCGCACAACGCGAGGTGGGGTACCTCGGGCATCGCGTCAGCGAGGCAGGCGTGCACACCGATCCGGAGAAGGTACGCGCCGTAGTGGAGTGGCCACGGCCAAGGAATCTGACGGAGATCAGATCATTTTTGGGGCTCGCCACCTATTATCGTCGATTTGTAAAGGGATTCAGCGAGATTGCACGCCCTCTCACCCAACTCACCTCCCCTAAGCACCCCTACCAGTGGACGGGGGCCTGCCAGACGGCCTTCACCACTCTCAAAGATCACCTCACCCACGCCCCCACCCTCGCTTTCCCCGATTTTACCACCGATTTTATTTTGGACACCGACGCCTGCAGCAGCGGGCTGGGCGCGGTGTTGTCACAGGTACAGGATGGGACGGAACGAGTCATCGCGTACGCCAGCCGGACCTTGAGTGGGGCCGAGCTGAACTATTGCGTGACCCGCCAAGAGTTGTACGCCGTGATTTTCGCATGCAAACAGTTCCGGCCGTATTTGTACGGCAGGAGATGTCGCGTACGCACTGACCATTATGCTCTGCAGTTTCTTCTTACATTCAAGGAGCCGCGGGGGCAGATGGCCCGGTGGTTGGCGCAGTTGCAGGAGTACAACCTGCAAATCGAGTATCGGGCTGGCCGGACGCATGCAAACGCGGACGCCTTGTCGAGGCGACCCACGGTGTACGCCGAGACGAGGGCGGAGGAGGCCTGCCCGTGTTTCACGGGGGGACGCTGCCGGCAGGCAACGGACCCCCGAGAGGCCACGGCCACTGACCCCCCCCCCCAGCGAGAGAGAGTGCAGTGTGCGCCACAGAGACCCTCACAGGTGGCACTGAGGATCCCGTCGACCGCCCGGCAAGCGCGGGACCCGCGGTTCGGGACCCGATCGGACGGATCCAGGAGGACGTCGGCTGCGCCTTCCCGGGCCTAAACGACGAGCAGCTGAGACAGACCCAGCAGCGAGATCCGGATCTGGCGGCAGTGGAGGCGGCACTGCGGGAGGAAAAGAGCGCCCTACCAGGACCCTGGAGCGGTTTGTATGCCCGGTTGTGTGTGCAGAACGGAGTGGTACGGGAGTTAACCGAGGCCGGCCAGCCGGGGTGCATCTGTGTTCCTGCCCAGGTGCGACCCCAGCTGCTACGGCTGGTGCATGACCACCCACTCGGGGGCCACGATGGGGAACGACGTACTCGAGAGACCCTGCGTCGCCAGTATCTCTGGCCCAAATTGGCACAAGACGTGGCGGCCTGGGTACAGGGCTGCCGCGCCTGTCAGCAGTGCAGGCCGAAACCGGCACGATACCAGGTACCCCTAAGGCCGTTCCGCGTCAGCCGCATGAATCAGCTGGTCGGGATCGACCTACAGGGGCCATTCCCGCGATCCCATCGAGGCAACCGATATATCCTAGTCGCAGTAGAGTA
Organism: Lethenteron reissneri; assembly: GCF_015708825.2. Taxonomy (NCBI): domain Eukaryota; kingdom Metazoa; phylum Chordata; class Hyperoartia; order Petromyzontiformes; family Petromyzontidae; genus Lethenteron; species Lethenteron reissneri. Next base: position 475,476 of record NW_026891604.1, read on the forward strand.
TTTCACCCGCTACCCCGTGGCAGTGGCCATCCCTGATAAAACGGCCTTGGTGGTGGCCCGGGCATTTGTGGAACACTACGTACTTAAGCACGGGATCCCAGAACGAGTCCTCACCGACCAGGGTAGCGAGTTCGAGGCCGAGTTGTTCCAGGCACTGTGCCGAGAGTTCGGAATCCAGAAGGACCGAACCACAGCGTACCACCCCCAGGCGAACGGTATGGTGGAGCGCATGAATCAGACCCTAGCGGGGAAACTCAAACGTATGACGGCCGCAAATCAACGGGATTGGGATGAACACCTCCCCTACACACTTTTCGCCTACGCCACCACCGTACACACGTCGACGGGACAAACCCCGTTTTTAATGATGTTCGGCCGTGAGTCTCGTTTACCCGCAGATCTGCTATTCGGCGTCCCTTCCCCCCAGCCGGAGGAGGGAAGCCGCCCCGTGGAACACCTGTTGGAGACCCTGCGAGAAGCCCGAGGCCGAGCATACCCGCAAGGGGAAGCCGCGCATCGGCGGCAGGAACAGGGCACCCGACCCCGCATGGAACCCCCCTTATTCCTGACAGGCGCTAAAGTGTGGCTACACACTCCTCGCGTCGGGGCCGGGCAGGTGGGGAAACTGACGACCTACTGGCGGGGACCCTGGACCGTGGTGCGGCAGATATCCCCCTGGACGGTACTAATTTATGGCGGGGAGGGGGGTCGAGAGACGGTGGTCAATGTCCGCCGCTTAAAACCGTGGAAAGCGGCCCCGGCGAGAGAGAACCCCGTCACCCGAAGGCCCCGAAATCCCGGAGTACCCGCACCCCTCATGTTGGGGGGCCTCGCACACTACATGGGCCCCACCGGACCCCCGAGACGCCCCGATCCAGTCCAGAGACGGCGCGGACGACGGGCCCTAGACCCTTCCGCTGCCGAGTTTGTGCCCCAGCCCACAGGTGCCGGAGGACGGGGAGAGCCGCTGGAGTGGAGGAGGAGGCCGCCGCAGGAGCTGCAGAGGACGGAACCACCCGCCCCGAGGCCAGCCACCAGGTCCGGACGGATCCCCCGGACCCCGCAACGTTTCCTCGTGGGCGCGGCCCAAGCGAGGTGCTCCAGTCAACCCGGGACGGGGACTGGCACCTCGGGGGGCTATGTGATGCCGCCGCCACGAAGCCGTTCGGCAGGCGCCAAATCTCCGACCTCGCCACCACCAAGCAACGGAGCCGACCCCTTGTCTCCCTCACCTCACCTCACATGAACACACCCGCACTCATTTCCCCCCCCCCCCCCATAGAGCTCCGAGGGGAGGTCGCCTGGCCGACCGGTTTTTATCCGAGAAACCCTTATCGGGATCAACTCTCACGGTTTCCGGCGATCAGGGAATTGGATGACCTCCCCCGTGCTACGTTGCGCCGCGGCGCTGCGACCGGCCTTAATATGGTGTGGTCGCGGCGTGGGGCATTCGGCCACCGCGGTTGAGGCGCATTTCCCCCCACACACGCCAGTATCGACGGGGCAGGCAGAGGGAATAAGCATTGTGATGGAGGAGCATCATTAGAAAACACGCAGCGCATCTGAACTGCATAATCAGGCACCCCCGCACCGGCAGCGGAGGGACGGCATAATTACGCTTGAGCACGCAGGCCCCATTGTTAGGAAGGGTAAGGGAGTAATTAGGATGTACGCCGCCAACGCAACTCACTGATTAGCAGATCAAAAGCGCCCGGAATCGCCGTGCGCGGGCTTGGGGTGCACGAGCCCATTGTTCAGCGCAGCATCCCCTTTGAGGTAGGGAGGATAAATAGAGGAGCGCAGAGGGGAAATCGCTCTCTTACTCCAGCGCCAGGCGACCAGACGCAGCTCGAGCCAGCGACCCGGACGTCCGTGCGACGCACCGAGGCACGCGGTTAGCACAAGGATCAGCGGACCGCCGTGGACACTTAACAGTGAGTAAGAAGGTGAATTAGAATCATAGCCGATAAATAGGGAATATGTGCCGGTTTAGTGGAATAGGCCAGCCTCGTCGACTCACTGATTCAACATTAGTTACCAGGTAATAAATCATTAATAGCGAAGCGTGGTCTCGCGTGATCTTGTCGTGCAGTGTGAGCGTGTGGGAACGCGTGTGGTACTGTGTGTGCGTAAGCTCGCGGCGTGCGTAATCGGCGTACCCCAGGTGCGCGATCATAACGTAAGCGGCCAGCAGGCGGCGAGCGCTGCGCAGAGCGGCGCAAGAGTGGGTATCGCGTGTGGAGCTGTATGCGTGTGTGCGCGCACGTTCACTACGTGTATAATACAGGTGCGCGATCCTAACGTGAGTGGTCTGTATTGAGTGAGTGCCGCGCAGAGCTGTGTGTGGGTGTGCACGTACGTAATTAACCATGCCTATTACGTGGACCCGCGGGGGAGGGGAATCCTCGAGCGACGGTTCTCACCCCATGGGTGAAGAACCCAACAGCGGTTCGCCTAGTAACGAGGGGGCGAGTAATGAGGTTAATAATGAGGTTAACCCGGCCGTTAGCGGTACAGAGGGAGGGATCTCAGGGGCCGGCGACCCACACAAAGGCGTCAGGGTCGGGATCGAACGCATGACCTCTTGCAAACGCCTCCTGAGTTGGAGGTGTTCTAACTTTCTGCACCTGTCACAGAATCGTGATCGTTGTGGTGATGCTAATATAAATCTACACAATGTATAAGATGATTATTCTCCGGCCAATTGCGCCTGTTCAGACATCCTGTACCTCAGCCGCTGGATCTCTCAGCACCCAGGAGTCGTGAGGGATGGTGGGCACAGAGTGGACCCCGACTCAGCGCGCTGCTCTGGTACCAATAGCGGCTGTCCGCTCACTCGGCACGGCAGCGAGCGGACAGCGCGGTGAGAGCCTCGACTGAGCTCGCAGTGCGGAGAGTCCTGGAGTGGTCACAGCAGCAGCAGCTGCAATACATTTTGAGTGCCAACATCTTATCTCTGTCAGTCTTTGTTTTAATGTCCAAGTCTCGCAGGCATACAGAGCTGCTACTGAACACGAATGTTCTTTAAGATGTTCAATGCTGTGTCTTGTAGCTTAAGATTTGCTTGCTTCTCCAGATGATAGTGAATCCTGCCACTAATTCCTTTGGCTTTTAGAAATCCTTGCTTTTTACGTCTTCTGTTCAGTCGTTGTCCCACGCCAGGAGACTTCCCAAGTATACCAGGTAAGTCCCACTGAGCTACAATTATCTTTGTGAGACGCGACCTTGCGGGTAACGGGTGTGTAACAAAATCGCTGGTCACCCCACCTTAGACCGAGTGGCTCTTGACTGCGCACGATCTGTCATGAGTCTTCGGATGCTTTCAGATCAGGTCATGTATAGCGTGACACCTCCACCGCACCGCCTAAGTTTGCCTGGAGTAAAGAGCCAGCGACCCTTGAACTCTACTCTCAGTTGCTACAAGAATCAAAGCCAAGCCTCGACAGGACGGATCAAAACAGAAACGAATTGCGTCTGCCCACGGACTATGAGATGAGGATCTGCGCTTCAGGCCTTCAAATGCCGAGCACATGAACATCTCCTAACTGCACCGCACACCTGGCACGGACTGAGTCATTGTGCTGCAGTGAACAGAATGATTATGCTGATTAGATGTACTAATGTCTGACATGGCTTAGTGTTCACAATTCCAAGCAATAAAAACAAAATTACCAATAATAGCTCAGCGAAGTGGCTTATTGTCACGTGGCATTTCACAGCAGTGGCCACAAATGCTGAACGCACGTGGATTCTAAATGTGGAGGTAAGAACCAGAGGACCCGGAGAAAAATCCAAACGACCACGGGGAGAGAGAGAGGCACACACACATAGACTCCAACCATACAGCAGGCGTCAGGGTCGGGATGTTTTCCACGACCTCCTGTATACCAGTCTACTGTGACGTCAAAGCCACGTGGCTTCTCGCTCGGTAGTGGAGGTCAAACAGAACCAACTCGAACTGGAGACGTGGAATCCATTGTCATCATCATCAGCTGCAGCATCATCAGCCTACTTGAGATATTAAAATAAGGCGCTGCTATATATAAATAAAAACATCTTCGTGATAAATTTGAATAAGGCACTGCTATATATAAATCTATACAAGATATTAAAATAAGGCGCTGCTATATATAAATCTAATCGAGGAATAAGATGATTTTTCTCTGACCAACTGCGCCTGCTCAGACATCCTGTACCTCAGCCGCTGGATCTCTCAGCACCCAGGAGTCGTGAGGGATCTCAATTCCTATATTGTGAACCCCGACTCAGCGCGCTGCTCTGGTACCAATAGCGGCTGTCCGCTCACTCGGCACGGCAGCGAGCGCGGTGAGAGCCTCGACTGAGCTCGCAGTGCGGGGAGTCCTGGAGTGGTCACAGCAGCAGCAGCAGCTGCAATACATTTCGAGTGCCAATATCTTATCTCTGTCAGTCTTTGTTTTAATGTCCAAGTCTCGCAGTCATACAGAGCTGCTACTGAACACGCATGTTGTTCTTTAAGATGTTCAGTGTTGTGTCTTGTAGATTAAGATTTGCTTGCTTCTGCCAGATGTTAGTGAATCATGTCTCATGCCTCCTGTTTTCGGGAATCATTCTACCCGTGTCTCTGTCTGTCTCTCCCTCTGTCTTTTTCTATCTCTGTCTGTCTGTTTCTCTCCCTTTCTCTCCTTCATCTCTCTCTTTCTCTGTCTCTCTCTGTCCTGGCTTTGTAGGTCTCTTTCTGTTTCCCTTTCTCTCTCTCCCTCTGCCTCTCTCGCTTTGTGTTTCTCTTTCTCTGTCTGTCTCTGTCTCCCTAACTGTGTCTCTCTGTATCTTTCTGTCTGTCTTACGCCGTCCACTCCTGGACTTTTGTTTTCTCTTCATATGTTGATATTTAGCATTTCCCACTATTATTTATAACTCTATGGTGTATCTCTGTGTCTAACTATGTGTATCTCTATGTGCTCTATGTATCTCTACGTGTATCTATGTATCTCAACGTGTCTCTAATGTATATTAATGTGTATCTCGATGTGTATCTTTACGTATTTTAGGTATCTATATGTATCCCTCGGTGGTGCTGAGGGGATATCTTGTTTAGCTCACCCAGCAGCTCGTTATTCTTTTGATCCCTATCCCGATACAACTCGCTGTGATACTCAGTAGCCGCATCTCTCTGGGTCTTTCTTCTTTGCCCATCTTGCCGTCCCTGCCTTGTCTCGCTGTTCTACTGCAGCCTGATGCTCTAAACTCGTGGCGACGTTGATTCTAAACGTGGAGGGAAAAAACCAGAGGACCCGGAGAGAAATCCACGCGACCACGGGGAGAGAGAGATGCAAAGTCGGGTCATACAGCAGGCGTTGTCAGGGTCTGGGATCGATTCCATGGCCTCCTGTATATACCAAGAGAAGTAGTTAACATCTTTCTAGCCACCATGATGATGATGAGAGAGAGAAATACAAACCAAATATACAAGCGTCAGGATCGAGATCAAACCCACAACTACCTGCAATCAGGCAAGATCGTTAACATCTCTCTAGCCACTGTGGAGCCCTGTGTATCATCGGCACAGACACGGAGTTTTACACCGACGCTTGAAATGACTTTGCCAAGAGGAAGAATCTCCACGCGGTGACGAGAACAGCGCCCAGAATAGACCCTTGGGGGACAACGCAAAGCGGAAGCTCGCGAGAGAACGCGACCACCGTTCATAGACACCGCAATGCGCCCGATCAGCGGGTGCAGAATTATTATCAGATGGAGCTCATTACACCACACAAACAGCCTCACTTGGTAAAATAAATATAGTATTAGATGAGTCTGTGGGAGTCCATGTGTATCTGTTGGTCTCTACGGATCTCCAAGGATCTCTATGCATCTCTATGTGTATCTCTAGGCATCTCTAAGGGTCTATATGGGTCTCCATGGGTTTCTATGTGTATCTGTGTATCTCTATGGACCTTTATGGGTCTCCATGGGTCTCTATGCATCTCTATGTGTATCTCTATGTATTTCTATGGGTCTCCATGGGTCTATATGCATCTATATGTGTATCTACGTGTCTCTATGTCTCTGTGTATCTCTGTATTCACTTTGCATCTTTAATTGTGTCTACCAGTCTCTATCGGTCTCTATGTGCGTGTGATGTCTACGTAGTGTCGTTGGTGTGAGTACCCTTGTGTAGAGACAGAACCGTGTGGGTGCGGAGCCTCTCCCCGGACACCGGATGGGCACAGCAAGGGAGGCTGGGTAAACAGGAAGGGGCACGTGACCGGATGTGGGGCGGACGGTGGGGGTGCCAGGGTTGAGGAACACGTGACGTGGGCCCTGAACCCTCGCGAAGGATCGGGAAAGGAGGCGTGGCCAAGGGCGGGGCCTAGTCACGCCGTGAAGATAAAAGCCGAGCCCCGGGGGGGGGGGTAGCGGGGTCGGTCCTGGCTGAGAAGAATCCATCGTCGTCGGCGGTCTGGAGGTCTGATGGACCAGGCAGCGTGTTGGCTCACCTGGTCCGATTTGCAGTCGTCCTTCCAGAATGTACATAGCCATCTGCTCCCAGTGTACATAGCGAGGTGTAGGAATGGTGGGTTACCACCTTGTGCTGTTGTTCTGTTAAGGGTTATGTGATGTTGGTTAATGAACAGTGTTGCCTCCAAGCCTGAGTGTGTGACGTGCTTGGACCCACTCCATCTATATGACGGTGATGGTGATAGCAGCCACTTGGTTGAGCTGCTATAGTTATTGATGGCCAGATCGCTTCTGAACAAAGAGCTGCTACACAGCTCAGTGGGGAATTACACCGGGTAAGATAAATACATAGTTTAGTTTGGGTCTCTATGGGTATGGGTCTCTGGCTATGGGTCACTATGAGTATGGGTCTCTTTGGGTATGGGTCTCTATGGGTATGGGTCTCTATGGGTATGGGTCTCTATGGGTATGGGTCTCTATGGGTATGGGTCTCTATGGGTATGGGTCTCTATGGGTATGGGTCTCTATGGGTATGGGTCTCTATGGGTATGGGTCTCTTTGGGTATGGATCTCTATGGGTATGGATCTCTATGGGTATGGGTCCTAATGGGTATGAGTCTCTATGGGTATGGGTCTCTATGGGTATGGGTCTCTATGGGTATGGGTCTCTATGGGTATGGGTCTCTATCGGTATGGGTCTCTATCGGTATGGGTCTCTATGGGTATGGGTCTCTATGGGTATGGGTTTCTATTGGTATGGGTCCTAATGGGTATGGGTCCTAATGGGTATGGGTCCTAATGGGTATGGGTCCTAATGGGTATGGGTCCTAATGGGTATGGGTCCTAATGGGTATGGGTCTCTATGAGTATGGGTCTCTATGAGTATGGGTCTCTAGGAGTTTGGCTCTCTATGGGTATGGGTCTCTATGGGTATGGGTTTCTATGGGTATGGGTCCTAATGGGTATGGGTCCTAATGGGTATGGGTCTCTATGGGTATGGGTCTCTATGGGTATGGCTCTCTATGAGTATGGGTCTCTATGGGTATGGATCTATATGATTATGGGTCTCTATTGGTATGTTTTTTTTGGTTATTGGTCTCGATAGTTATGGGACTCTGTGGGACTCCATGAGTTTGGGTCTCTGTGAGTCTATGGGTCTCTCTGTGATAATGATATCAGTCACATGGTTGAGCTGCTATCGTTTGTGGTGGCCAGGTGGCTTCTGAACAAAGAGCTGCTACACAGCTCAGCGGGACCTTACACCTGGTAAGATAAAGAGTCAACACGCTTCCAGACTGTGCAGCACGACCGGCTCTATATCACGCACTCCGTAGCACATTCACACCGCGACCTATCTTCAGATATTTTAAGTTAATTCCTCTCACCTGTCCCCCCAATCCCATTGCCACCCGCACCCTCCAAGACGCTCCTTACTGCAAATGAACCGCAACGCCTCGCTGCTGATGTCATCAGTAAAGAGCTATAAACCATCATCACGACAACTCCACTCAGCATCTTCGCAGCAGCAGCAGCGGCAGCAGCTTGTGGCTCAGCTGTCGAACAAAGACGGTCACCTCATTGCATGCTTCCTTATCCTAGAGAAGGTCACCGCATCATCGCGCTGCGCCTTCAGATGCGCAGCTTCTCCGGCATCTGTAACGCTCCTCCCGAAACTTGGAATCCACTGCAGCTGTGCACTTGTACAACATCTAGATTTAAAAACGAATTATCTTGCACACCGCTAGTCTATATTTCCAGTGCTGCCCTCACCTATGCTTCCTCAGACCTACTCACCTGTCTGTCCCGGGCAGGGGGATGAGCCAATACCCGCCCGGCGATGCATGAGGGTTGAGGTCCCATTGACGGCTAGAGTCGCAGCGATGAGATGTCTTCGCTCTTGTCTCCAGCAACTACTCCCTCTACGCTCAGGCACACACCCTTATATCACTCTGCTAATTATCCCAGACCTCCCATGCATCTCTTTAGCTCTCGCCAGGCGAGCGCCAGATGTCACATTAATCACCTTATCATCGCCCCCATCTCCCATCTCCCTGGCAACACCTCCGGCCTCAACGTGCACACCCGGCCGAACCCGTTTGCACCTGCGTCGCCCCTTAACAACTGGCAGCTTGTCCGTGGAACCCTGACGTTGCACACACGCACCTGTTTGCCATCAGTTGCCCTCGGTTAACTGTGCGCACCGCGTATTTCACTCCTCTACACATGTAACAGAATCACGATCGTTATCATGATGCTGAAAACGACACCCACACACGGCACTTGGCACTGACCACGTGACACGTCACATTCCGTCTCCTGATTATCGTTAACGAATGGCTGTCAATCACGCAACCGCTCGACGATCGATCTATCAATTGATTTCATCGACGGCCATTCTCCTTGATTGTAATCACGGAGCACATTCATAGCGAGACGTTGAACTGCGTAATCACTCCCTCTCGTTATCCAAGCACTGCTAGCGTTGGTTATACAGTAATGGGTTCAGTGCGATCATCAACAATAGTGCTGTGGGCGACAGCAGTGATGGTGGTGGTGATGATAACAAAATTCTACCATCTGATGTCAGCTGGGATTGTGGTGTTGTTGTTGCTGTGACTTCAGGGCCACGTGACTTCTCATGGCGTATGGGCCTTGCTCTATTGTGATGTCAGTGCCACGTGGTTTCTCGCTTGGTCGTGGTGGTCAAAGAGAACCAACTCGGACTGGAGACACGGACTCCTTTATCAGCTGCAGCATCACGATATAAGAATAAGGCGCTGTTATATATAAATCTTCGTAAGAATAAGGTACTGCTGTATATAAATCTATACATCTGTATAACATATAAGGCAATGCTACATATACATCTTTATAAGACAAAAGAATAATGAACTACCATATAAATATATTTAAGATATAATAATAAGACGCTGCTATATATAAATATATACGATGTATAAGATGATTACGCTCCAGCCAACTGCGCCTGTTCAGACATCCTGTATCTCAGCCGCTGGATCTCTCAGCACCCAGGAGTTGTGTTGGATCCCAATACAGGCAGAGTGGACCCCGACTCAGCGCGCTGCTCTGGTACCAATAGCGGTTGTCCGCTCACTCGGCACGGCAGCGAGCGGACAGCGCGGTGAGAGCCTCGACTGAGCTCGCAGTGCGCGGAGTCCTGGAGTGGTCACAGCAGCAGCAGCAGCAGCTGCAATACATTTCGAGTGTCAACATCTTATCTCTGTCAGTCTTTGTTTTAATGTCCAATTCTCGCAAGGCATACAGAGCTGTTACTGAACAGGCATGCTGTTCTTTAACATGTTCAGTGTTGTGTATTGTAGCTTAAAGATTTTCTTGCTTCTGCAAGATGTTAGTGAATCCTGCCACTGACTCGTTTAGCCTTCAGCGATTCTCGCTCTTCACGACTCCCGTGCAGTCGTCGTCCCACGCCAGGAGACTTCCCAAGCGCGCAAATTCCCTTCACGTTCACAATCTCACCGCTCTCTATTATTGTTACATCTTTCTCAACGTCCTCCTTCACCATCACCATTGTCTCTGTCTTTGTCTCTTTTCCCCGAGTCATCCTCAGTCCCTGCATCCCCTCCTGGCTTAGTCAGCGCTATGAACACTTTCCTGCAGTGCCACGCAGCTTTCTTCCCATCACGTCTACGTCGTCCGCGAATCTCAGGTGAATTTTCTATTTCCCCTTCAACACAGAGATTCCTGCGTGGCGATGTCCTGAATGGAATCCGTCACTCTGTTCCCAAAGTACGTGACGAGGTTGTTTGGTGATGGTGGATCTCCCTGTCTCATACCGACTGCTGTTGGGAACCATTCTCCTATTTCCTGTCCAATCTCTACTGCTGACTTCCACCTAGACTCGTGCACAATCTGTTCTATCGGTCTTTCCCTACTCCCTGTGATTTTAATGTAGCTCACGTTGAATATCTTGCTTTGTCGTATCGAATGCCTTCTGTTTATCTATGTCGCTCTCTCTTTGTCTCCCTCTCTCTCTCTCCGTCTCTGATAGTGGATCTTCTTGTCTCATACCTACTGCTGCATATCTTCCTCAGCCGACATCGAATGCTTTCTGAAAAAACTACGACGCGGTAGTAAACCCGCCTATTTCATCTCTTTGCTTTCTCCGCTGTGAACCTCAACCCTGCCTGTTCATCCACCAAATAATCCTCAGGCTGCGCATTCTAAATCGATGCAATAGTCGTGCAGTGACACCCGACACAGCAGCCTTCCCAAGTAGAAGTCTTTACTGCTTCCAGCACGAGCCACACACGCGGTGTCTTCAAGGATTCACTCCACCTGTCCCGATCTCTCTCTCTCTCGCTTCCTCCCTCGAGCTCCTTTCCAGAAGATTCCTTGAACTTCGCTTTCCCCTCCAGCCAATCACCTTCACACTTTCTCGAACGGATCCACAACCGTCCCACCCTGGCAATCATCCTCCGTTTCAATCGCGCTCTCCCGTTTTGTATTTCCACCTCCAAACCCTTCAATGTCCCTGCCTCAAACCAATCACCTTTCAGGCCACCGTTCAGCACCAATCAGAAGGCGTGCTCTACCTTCTGACGTGTCAAGCACGCCGTGTCCATGATGTCGGGTGATTTCTTCGGTTGTGACTGAATCACTACGTAGTGATGGGGGTCGGTGTCATGATAGGAGTAGGAGTAGTGATAGGGTTTAGTGTAGTGATAGAAGCAGTGATAGGGGTAGTGATAGGGGTCGTGATGGTGATAAGTGTAGTGATAGGGGTTGAGATAGGATTAGGGGTAGGTGTAGTGATAGGGGTAGTGATGGTGATAGATGTAGTGATTGGAGTAGGGGTAGTTATAGGGGTTAGGTCTAGTGATAGGGGTAGGTGTAGTAATAGGGGATGGTGTAGAGATAGGGGATGGTGTAGTGGTAGTGATTGGGGTAGTTACCGTGATAGGGGTAGTAATGGTGTTCGGGGTGGTGATAAGCGTTGGAGTAGAGATAGGGATAGTGATAGGGAAAGTGATATGGGTAGAGGTAGTGATGGTGATAGCTGTAGTGATGGGGTTGAGGCAGGATTAGGGGTAGGCCTGCTCATAGTTGGGTGGCAGAGGTGGTGATGATGAAGATGCAGGTCTCGGAGACAAGAGGTGGGCGTTGTTCTAATGGAGGAGTGGAAGCTGCAGGTTGTTGTTCTAGTCAGGCTGAGTGCTTTATGTGCAGAGTTATAGATCATTCCGCTCCACACCCCTGGGTCTGTCAGTGCACGGACATCCTCTACTTGAGTGGCTGGGCCGCTCAGCACTCGGGCATCGTGGGTGAGGGGTGGCCGTGGAGGCACAGTCCAGACAGCGCAAAGTGCTCTGGTACCAATAGCGGCCACGCTGTTGGTAACCGGCACAGGCAGCTCCACACTCTAAGCCCAGTGGCTCTTCTTAGTCTGGGGTGCAGCACGCACACCCTGGGGGTGCGAGACACGGGCAGATTATTTTTAGAAGGTAAATCATCGAAAAATAAATTAAACACGGGGCAATGTAAGTACAACTTACTTTGTTTGATTAAACCCTCTGTGTTATTCACATTATGCGTTTTTTACGATTAAGAAACAAAGTGGAGCAAGTTGCAGTTAAATGTTAAAACAACGTCTTTACATAATCTCAATGCAACACAACGCCAGTAAACGTTTAGGATGTTACAGAGAACACACGCAAATAAGACAAAGACACAGATCCCCCGCATAGCCTGCAACAGACTGTTGGGGCAAGTGCTATTTGCGAGCACTCTATGAAGGCCAGAACGGTGCACGAGAGGGTGGGTGTACAGCACCACGCCGGACCGCCTTTGTTTCCCCAGTGGCGATGTTTACCCACTGCACCAGGTACTCATTTGAGGCTGAGTCGACCTAGGGGAGGCCGTGGAGAAGTTCACATATTGTCACAGGTGTTGGCCGTGAGCGGGATTCGAACCCAGGTGGCCAGGATCATTGCGCAGCACGCGAACTGCTACACTACCGCTGCTCACACACAACACACACACAGACACACACATACACAAACAGATACACACATATACATACACACAACACACACAGTACACACATACACACACACAATACACACACACAACACACACATACACACACAGTACACATACACAGATACACACATACAACCCACACAGTACACACATACACACACACACAACACACACACAATACACATACAACAACAACCGCCATTCGCCACTAAGTGGCGGTGACGTCACCACGACGCTTGTGCTAGGCCATGTGCACCTTGAGGCCACGTGCAGTGTCGAACGCCGGTTGGCAGAAGGTCACGGGGCAGACCCAGCAGGTGCCACGGGTCGACTGACCGAGATGACCGAGATGACTGGCTGATGCACCACCTGTGCCCCCTACTGTACCAACTTGCTGTGCCTTAGCCACCCGGCGCTCCGCCCGTTGTTGTGAGCGTCGCTCCTCCGCCCTCCGTTGTTGTTGGAGGGCGACTGGCTCCAACTGCCCAGTAGCGTCCTTCACGAGCCTCCTCTACTGAGGCCGATCTTGACACCGCTGGTACCAGTCATCGGCAAGTCCACTCAGCTCCACGTCCTCCTGTACCACATCACTCCATCTCTTCTCTAGCCCGTGCCGCGCCCGTTTAGCCCCCTCGATCCGGCCGAACAAAAGCTGTTTAGGCATGGGGTGGCTGGGCATGCGGGCTACATGACCCAGCCAACGCAGCCTTGCCTGCCGGAGGAGCTCACTGATGGGACTTTGCCCTGATCTTTCAAGGACTTGTGAGCTCCTCACACAATCCAGCCTGGTTAGACCCAGGATGGATCGTAGGCAGGCCAGCCTAAATGTTTCCAACCGGCGAAGATGCTCCACTAGGGGGGTCCACGTTTCGCAAGCGTAGAGAAGGGAGGGAATGACCGTGGCCGAGAAGACCTGAAGCTTCGTGCGGAGCGACAGACCAGGTAGCTTCAACACAGCGTTACGCAACCGATGAAAAGATATTGCCGCTCGACTGATTCGGAGTGAGACCTCTGCTGATAAACTGGAGCCGGTCATAAGCACACTGCCCAGGTATGGGAAACTCTCCACTCTCTCCACAACTGCCCCATCACCAATTGGGAGTTGTGGGGGTGGAGTGTCCGATGGTACAAAATACCCAGGCAGGTGCTTAGTTTTGGTGGGGCTGATGGTAAGGCCCCACCTCTTAGTGGCACGCTCCAGTCTCAGCAGCAGCGTCTCCAACTCCTCTTCTGAATGAGCAGCTATTACCAAATCATCGGCATACATAACGTGGTTGACCAATAGGGAGCCATCCCTTGATCGCACCCGGGCGTCGATCAGCCTCCCATTATATCTGTACCAAATGGAAATTCCCCCGGTACAGCTATTGAAGGCTTCACGAACTACACAGTCGAAATAGATGTTAAATAATGTGGGAGCCAGAGGACATCCCTGTCGCACCCCAAGGTGTACAGGGAAAGGCTCCGACTCCCGGCCACGTAGTTTTACCCGGGCCCGCTCACCATCATGAAGGTCCTTAATGATCGTGAGCAGAGGGTCAGGGACTCCGAAAGCACGAAGAACAACCCAGAGCCCAGTCCTACTGATGGTATCATAGGCCTTGACCAGGTCAATAAAGCAGAGATGTAGGTCTTTTTGGAATTCCCTACACCTCTGCTGTAGCAGACGGACAGAAAATATGGCATCTGTGCAGGACCGACCTTTCCTGAAACCGCATTGGGGCTCCGCAAGCCTCTCCTCAGCGTGCCTAGCAAGGCGATGTTGAATAATCCTTGCCAGGACCTTACCCGGCACACTGAGGAGTGAGATGCCCCTATAGTTGTTACAGTCGGTACGGTCCCCCTTCTTAAAGAGGGGGACCACCAGGGCATCCTTCCAGTCCTGCGGAACCCGTCCAGTGGTCCAGACTGTTGTTATGATGTCATATAGGGCAGTCTGTGCACAAACGCCACACACATACACACACACACAGATACACATACAGATACACAGACACAACACACACACAATACACATACGCACACACACATACACACACAACACACACAGTACACACATACACACACACAACACACACACATACACACACAGATACAAACACAGTACACACAGTACACACACAGTACACACACACAATACACATACACACACACAGACACACACATACACACACAGTACACACATAGATACACACACAGTACACACATACACACACACACAACACACACAGACACACACAGATTCACACATAGATACATAAACAGAATACACACACATACACACATACAGATACACACACAGATACACACACATAGACACACACACAGATACAAAGACAAAAAAACCCCGTTTAGCCTTAACATACTTTTGGGGCAAGTGCTTTTAGCGAGTAGAAGCGCCTATAAATGCTGGCACTGATTCACACACAGATATATCCACACAGAAAAACATAAACACACAGACACACAAATACAGACACACACACAGATGCAAAGAGAAAGACAAAGACCCCCCTTATAGCCTTAACAGACTGTTGGGGCAAGTACTGTTAGCGAGTAGAAGCACCTATAAAGCCCAGCACAGATACACAAAGACAACATACACACGCACACACCACGTGCCATGAACACAACACCAACGTAGCTGCACACAGCACGCGTACTACACACACACAGCCTGGTGCATAGCACCCACACCGCAGAGCCACGCTCGTCCCCTGCCCTCGCACTCCCATGGGTTGCCAACTAAATAGGCGTGGGTGAGGGAGCTAAGATGGTCGAATGCTCCGTCAGGGATACTCTTCAACTGGAGTGGTGACAGGTTTTTACCCTTTCAACTGGTACAATAACTGACACCTTTATACAAGGCATCATGTTTGCAATAACCACAACACAAGCAGTCAAAATGCAAACAAAAAGAAACAACTCTGATGATGATAATGATATGCACTGTCCTTGAAGTTGATTGGTCCACAACCGAGACAGCTTTTCTTAGAGCCTAGTCTCCATTGGTGTTGGACAAGATGCAACTGGTAAAGGAGGTCTCATAGTGTAAATGCTTACCCCGAGCTCTCAATACTCTGATAGTGCGCTGTCTTTGAGTTGTATGCCTATCACTATATTTTGCCACTGGTAAAGGAGGTCTCATAGTGGAGTGGTGACGTTCACGTGGACTCACACGGACTCACGTGACCTGCGTTCACTACGCATCACTGCAAGTGTGTATCGTGAGCCACGTGCTTTACCACGTGTCACCACGCGTCACCACGTGTCACCACGCGTCACCACGCGTCACCACGCGTCACAACGCGTCACAACGCGTCACCACGCATCACCACGTGTCACCACGCGTCACAACGCGTCACCACGTGTCACCACGCGTCACTACGCATCGTGTGTAGCGAGCTACGTGCATCTGCTCTCTGTGTCCATGCGCTCCGTGGTGCTGCCCAGGGTTTCTGCACCACCGACACTACCGCTGCTGAATTCGCACAGCCACAAGTCGGCACCGCCCCATTATAATTGTATCTCCCGGCGCGGCAGTTTCTTTGGTATCAGAGGAGGAGCTCTGTGCCACGACATCATCTCAGAAAACCTCTGCAACGCGTTCACCTGCAGCATTGCACAACTACCTTTGTTGTTGTTGTTGACGTTATCTAAACAACACCCACAGATACTTATAGAAACTAACAACTCATAGAGACCCAAAGAGATCCAGCTACAGAACAATAAACATCCACGGAGACCCACAGAAACCAACAGAGACCCATAGCAACCCATACTCATACAAATCCATTTCAAGCCCAAGAGACCAATAGAGACCCATATGTCATAGAGAACCATAGAGACCAAAAGAGACCCAGAGGCTCGGATAGACCCATAGACGAAAACTAAATCAGGTAAGGCTATATAGCTGTCGCAACTGAACGAAGTGGCTGATATGATCTTCACCTGGATATTCATAGCAGTATCCAAATGCTTTAAATGTGTGACTTTGATTATAATGGTGGAGGGAAAACTGGAGGACCCGGTGAAAAAAACACGTGGCCATGGGCAGAGAGACACTCAAACTCCAAATATACAGAAGGCGTCAGGGTCGGGATCGAACGCATGACCTCCTGCAAACGCCTCCTGAGTTGGAGGTGTTCTAACTTTCTGCACCTGTCACAGAATCGTGATCGTTGTGGTGATGCTAATATAAATCTACACAATGTATAAGATGATTATTCTCCGGCCAATTGCGCCTGTTCAGACATCCTGTACCTCAGCCGCTGGATCTCTCAGCACCCTGGAGTCGTGAGGGATCCCTATTATAGTGTGGACCCCGACCAGGCGCGCTGCTCTGGTACCAATAGCGGCTGTTCGCTCACTCGGCACGGCAGCGAGCGGACAGCGCGGTGAGAGCCTCGACTGAGCTCGCAGTGCTGGGAGTCCTGGAGTGGTCACAGCAGCAGCAGCTGCAATACATTTCTAGTGTCAACATCTTATCTCTGTCAGTCTTTGTTTTAATATCCAAGTCTCGCAGTCATACAGAGCTGCTACTGAACACGAATGTTGTTCTTTAAGATGTTCAGTGTTGTGTCTTGTAGCTTAAGATTTGCTTGCTTCTACAGATGATAGTGAATCCTGCCACTAACTCCTTTGGCTTTTAGAGATCCTCGCTTTTTACGTCTTCTGTTCAGTCGTTATCCCACACCAGGAGACTTCCCAAGTATGCCAGGTAAGTCCCACTGAGCTATAATCATCTTTGTGAGAAGCGACCTTGCAGGTAACGGGTGTATAACAAAATCGCTGGTCACCCCACACTTGACCGAGTGGCTGTTGCCTGCGCACGATCTGTCATGAGTCTTCGGATGCTTTCAGATCAGGTCATGTATAGCGTGACACCTCCACCGCACCGCTCAGTTGCTACAACAAAGCCAAGCCTCGACAGGACGGATCAAAACAGAAACGACCTGCACCTGTCCACTGACTCTGAGCAAAGGAACTGCGCTTCAGGCCTTCAAATGCCGAGCACATGAACATCTCCTAACTGCACCGCACGCCTGGTACGGACTGAGTCATTGTGCTGCAGTGAACAGAATGATTATGCCGATTAGATGTACTAATGTCTGACATGGCTTAGAGTTCACAATTCTACGCAATATGAAAACAAAATCACCAATAATCGCTCAGCGAAGTGGCTTATTGTCACGTGGCATTTGACAGCAGTGGCCACAAACTCTGAACGCACGTTGATACTAAATGTGGAGGTAAGAACCAGAGGACCCGGAGAAAAATCCCAACGACCACGGGGAGAGAGAGAGACACACACACAGACTCCAACCATATAGCAAGCGTCAGGGTCGGGATGGAATCCACGACCTCCTGTATACCAGGCGAAGGAGTTAACATCTCCTAGACACCGTGCTGCTCTATGCAAGGGGCTCGTAGCCACGTCCACCCCTGTGGGCCACGGGGAGTCGATCTGCTTCACCGAGCCACCTCCTCGGTGCTGACAGGGCACGGCTCAGTCCTTCCCTGGCTCACAGCTGCGCCCCGTGGTGGTTTCCCCCCCGAACCCTGCGCTGTAGATGAACGTGCCAGGCTCCTGCTGAGACGCAGCGGTTAAGGCGGTGGAGCTTCTGGCCGCCAGATGTGGACGTCTCTGCGTGATGTGAGGCCACGCGGACGCCGCGCTGTCATTCACACCGACCCCACTCCGTCTCCTCTCTCGAGGGGGTTGCGAGCCAAACGTCGTTCATTTAGTTATTTAATGTTAGTTTGTCTTTCTCCTAATTTTCAAGCTTGCGTACCGTACCACGTCGTCGTCCACTCATTGACATGCACATTTTTTCTCTGCCCCCTCCCTCTCTCCGCCCCCGCCCCCTCTCTCTATTTAAGGCCTCGTCACAGAGACGATCTCTCTCTTTGTGCCGATACGTGTTCTCTCTCTGTGTGTCCTTGTGATATCTGTCTGTTTATATGTCTGTCTATAGTTTTCTGGTTAGATTTTTGTTGCTATTTCTTTTATACCTGATGATGATTGCTTGTGTTTAAATCGAAACGTCGTAGTATGCTATTATTTAATTTATTATTTATCTTTATACGTGACTTTACCGAAAAAAACAAAGATTAATTCCTGCAGTCACGAAAGCCCCTAATTAAGATTAAAATTTACATTATTTACCACTTTCTCTCGACTTTAAATGTGAAGGGAAAAAACTGAAGGACCCGGAGAAGAATCCGCCACAAACACGAGCAGAGGGAGAGACATTCAAACTCCCAATGTAACGCAGCAGGTGTCAAGGTCGAGATAGAACCCACGACCTCCTGCATACCAGGCGAGGTAGTTAACATCTCCCAGCCCACACCGTACAGCCCTCGTTAGGTTCCAATGTGGCCCCTGAGTCGGAGGCGTTCTAACTTTCTGCACCTGTCACAGAATCGTGATCGTTGTCGTGATGCTGATAACGACACCCACACGAAGCACTTGGCACTGACCACGTGACGTGTCACGTGTCGCATTCCTCCGTCTGATGATCGTTAACGGACGGCTGTCAATCACGCGACCAATCGCCGATTGGTCTATCGATTGATTTCATCGAGGGCCAATCTCCTTGATTGTTATCACCGATTGCATTATAGCGAGATGGTGAACTTCAGCGTAATCACTCCCCTTCATTATCCATGCAAGGTTAGCGTTGGTCACCCTGTGATGGGTTCAGAGCATTAGTGAACGGACTGTTCAGGGTGTCAATGAACTTGCGGTTCACTGATGGCAATCATCAGCGATTGCGCTGTGGGCGACAGCAGTGATGGAGGCGGTGATGGTAACAAGATTCTAGCATCTGCTTTCGGCTGGGATCGCGTTGTTGTTGTTGAGACATCACGGCCACGTGACTTCTCATGGTGTCTGGGTCTTGGTCTACTGTGACGTCAGGGCCACGTGACTTCTCATGGCGTCTGAGTCTTGGTCTACTGTGACGTCAGGGCCACGTGACTTCTCATGGTGTCTGGGTCTTGGTCTACTGTGACGTCAGGGCCACGTGACTTCTCATGGCGTCTGAGTCTTGGTCTACTGTGACGTCAGGGCCACGTGGCTTCTCGCTCGGTAGTGATGCTCAAGCTGAACCATCATCTGTATCTGCACCAGCATCAGCTTACTTTAGATAACATACTAAGGTGCTACTATTTATAAACCTTTAAAAGGTATGTAAATAAGGTTGTGCTGTATATGAATCCCTATAAGGTATAAGAATAAGGCTTTGCTTTAAATACATCTAATTTAGATATCACAATACGTCACTGATATAGATAAATATGAATGAGATATGAGAATAAGGCTCTGCTATATTCACACCTATAAAAGATATGACAATAAGAATCTTCTATATATGAATCTATACAAGATATGAGAATAACAAACTGCTATATGTAAACACATACAAGATATAAGAATAAAACTGCTATATCTCAATCGATATGAGATATTAGAGCAAGGCTCTTCAAAAACACAAATCTATACAAGGTATAAGAATAAGGCACTGCTCATATTAATCTATGTAAGATATGAGAATAAGGACATTCTATATATACATCAATATAATTAATAAGAATAAGGCACTGCTATATAAATCCGTAAAAAGTATAAAACTAAGACTCTGCTATACGTAAATATATAAAAAATAAAAGAATAAGACGCTGCTATACATAAATCTACACAATGTATAAGAAGATTATTCTCCGGCTATCCTGTATCTCAGCCGCTGGATCTCTCAGCACCCAGGAGTCGTGAGAAGGGGTGAATCAGGCTACGCTGTGGACCCCGACCATGCACGCTGCTCTGGTACCAATAGCGGCTGTCCGCTCACTCGGCACGGCAGCGAGCGGACAGCTGCAATACATTTCGAGTGTCAATATCTTATCTCTGTCAGTCCTTGTTTTAATGTCCAAGTTTCGCAGGCATACAGAGCTGTTGCTGAACACGCATGTTGTTCTTTAAGATGTTCAGTGTTTGGCCTTCTAGGTTAATATTTGCTTGCTTCTGTCAAATGTTAGTGAATCCTGTATCATACCTACTGCTTTTGGGAACCATTCTCTCTGTCTGTCTCTATGTCTGTCTCTCCTCCCGCCTCTCTCTCTGTCTCCGTCCGTCTCTCTCTGTCTCTTATTATATCTTTCTCTCTGTCTCTGTTTCTGTCCATCTCTCTTTGTCTCTTATTATATCTTTCTCTCTGTCTCTAGCCGTCTCTCATCCTGTCTTTTTCTGTCTGGCAATGTATTTCTCTCCGTCTCTCTCTTGCTCTGTCTGTCTCTCTGTTTCTGTCTTTCTTATGCCGTCCACTCCAGGACTTTTGCGTTCTCTTCGGATGTTGTTATTTTTCCTTTCCCATTTCTTCGTACGAGATGTCATCATTGTCATCACCCCCCTCGGTGGTGCTGAGGGGAAGTCTTCCCTGCAGTGCTCAGCAGCTTCCTTCCCGTTCTCTTCGCTCTCTCTGCCACGAGCCTCATCATCACCGTCATCATCGTCTCATCTCTACGTATCTCTGTGTATCTCTTTATACCTCTATGTATCTCGGTGGATTTCTATGTGTCTCTATCTCTATGTATCTGTGTAAATCAATATATCTCTATGTCTCTATATGTTACTCTCTAAATATCTCTATGTATCTCTATCTATCTCTGTGTATCTACGTGTATATGTATTTCTACTTGTATATATCTATGTATCTCTACGTATCGCTGTATATATCTAAGTACGTGTGTATTTATATATTTCTAAGTGTCTATGTATATCTACATTAATCTACGTGTATCTCTATGTTTCTCCATGTGTATCTATACGCTTCTCTTTTAATCTTTATGTATTTCTATGTATATCTGTGTATGTATGTGTATCTCTAGGTGTATTTATATGTATCTCTATGTATCTCTGTATGTATACGTGTCTCTGTATCTCCCGGTGGTGCTGAGGGGATATCTTGTTTAGCTCACCCAGCAGCTCGTTATTCTCTTGATCCCTATCACAATACAACTCGCTGTGATACTCAGTAGCTCCATCTCTGTGGGTCTCTCTTCTATGTCCATCTTGCCGTCCCTGCCTTGTCTCACTGTTCTACTGCAGCCTGATGCTCTAAACGCGTGGCGACGTTGATTCTAAACGTGGAAGGAAAAAACCAGAGGACCCGGAGAGAAATCCACGCGACCACGGGGAGAGAGAGATGCAAAGTCGGGTCATACAGCAGGCGTTGTCAGAGACTGGGATCGAACCCATGACATCCTGCAAACAAGGCGAGGTAATTAACATCTCTCTCGCCACTGTGGCGCCCTGAGTATCATCAGCACATACACGGAGTTTTACACCGAAGCTTGAAATGACTTTGCCAAGAGGAAGAATCTCCACGCGGTGACGAGAACAGCGCCCAGAATAGACCCTTGGGGGACACCGCAAAGCGGAAGTTCGCGAGAGAACGTGACCACCATTCATAGACACCGACTCTATATCACGCACTCCGTAGCACATTCACACCGCGACCTGTCTTCAGATATTTTTATGACTTCCTCTCACCTGTCCCCCCAATCTCATTCCCACCCGTACCATATACATCATAAACTCACTCACACTACCACTGACTCACTCACACATCATACACTGGGAGTATCATGCTTCAGCTATGGCTGCAAGTTTGGTCGTACATGTTATGCATATCGTTTATTGTTAAATTTAAATAACAGTTCCTATGATTACTGTTGCTACATTGTTTTTATAGCTTCATTTTGGTGATTTCGAAAACACCGATGACGCTCTGGACCACAGCAGTTGTGGTGGTGGTGACAAGATTACAGCATCTGATGTCGGCAGGGATCGCAATGTTGTTGTTGTTGTGACTTGAGGGCCACGTGGCTTCTCATGGTGTCTGGGTCTTGGTCTACTGTGACGTCAGGGCCATGTGGCTTCTCATGGCGTCTGGGTCTTGGTCTACTGTGACGTCAGGGCCACGTGGCTTCTCATGGTGTCTGGGTCTTGGTCTACTGTGACGTCAGGGCCATGTGGCTTCTCATGGCGTCTGGGTCTTGGTCTACTGTGACGTCAGGGCCACGTGGCTTCTCATGGTGTCTGGGTCTTGGTCTCCTGTGACATCAGTGCCACGTGACTTCTCGTGGTGTCTGGGTCTTGGTTTACTGTGACGTCAGTGCCACGTGACTTCTCATGGCGTCTGGGTCTTGGTCTACTGTGACGTCTGGGCCACGTGACTTCTCATGGTGTCTGGGTCTCGGTCTACTGTGACGTCAGGGCCACGTGACTTCTCATGGTGTCTGGGTCTTGGTCTACTGTGACGTCAGGGCCACGTACTTCTCATGGTGTCTGGGTCTTGGTCTACTGTGACGTCAGGGCCACGTGACTTCTCATGGTGTCTGGGTCTTGGTCTACTGTGACGTCAGGGCCACGTGGCTTCTCGCTCCGTTGTGGTGGTGCTCAAACAGAACCAACTCGGACTAGAGACGTGGACTTCTCTAATATCATCATCACCATCAGCTGCATCGTCTTCATCTTAAGCAGTATCATCATCAGCTGCAACTTTATAATCAGCTGCAGCACCATCATCTTCATGAGCTGCATCATCATCGTCATCAGCTGCATCATCATCAGCCTGGTTACAGGTTGCAGGCCGGTTCCGAGTCACCTTGCACTGCACAGCGACGCTGCCATTGGGCGGTCCCGCAGGCTAGAAGCGAACCGCGCAATGAGACGTTTCGCTTTTGCGTTGCGTAGATGATGGGGTACTAATAGGGGTTGGGGTAGTCGTTGTGGTAGTGATCGCTTAGTGACAATGTTTAGGGTAGTGATAGGATTCGTGAAAGGGGTAGTGATACGGGTTGGGGTAGTGATAGTGGTTGGGGTAGTAATAGAGGTTGAGTTAGGGGTGGTGATTGGGGTTGGGATAGTGATAGTAATATTGGTAATAATAGTGATAGCGGTCGTGATAGTCATAGTGGTGATGGTTCTGCTAGGGGTTTGGCTAGTGCTAGAGGTAGTGATTGGGGTTGGGGTAGTGATAATGATAGTGAAAGGGTTAGTGATAGGGGTAGTGGTAGGAGTTGGGGTAGTGATAGCAGTCATTATAGGGTTAGTGATAGGAGTAGTGATTGGGTAGTGATAGAGATAAGGGTAGGTCTGCTCATAGCTGGTTTGCAGGGGCAGTGAGTACCAGTAGCAAGATGAAGATGCAGTTCTAGGAGTCAAGAGGTGGGCGTTGTTCTAATGGAGGAGCTGAAGCTGCAGGTTGTTGTTGTTGTTGTTCTGGTCAGGCTGAGTGCTTTATGTGCAGAGTTATAGATAATTCCGCTCCACACCCCTGGGACTGTCAGTGCACGGACATCCTCTACTTGAGTGGCTGGGCCGCTCAGCACTCGGGCATCGTGGGTGAGGGGTGGCCGTGGAGGCACAGTCCAGACAGCGCAAAGTGCTCTGGTACCAATAGCGGCCACGCTGTTGGTAACCGGCACAGGCAGCTCCACACTCTAAGCCCAGTGGCTCTTCTTAGTCTGGGGTGCAGCACGCACACCCTGGGGGTGCGAGACACGGGCAGATTATTTTTAGAAGGTAAATCATCGAAAAATAAATGAAGCACGGGGCAATGTTAGTACAACTTACTTTGTTTCATCAAACCCTCCGTGTTTATTCACATGATAATTTTTTTTAGGATTCACAATCAAAGGGGTGCAGGCTGCAGTGAAATGATAAGAACCACTTCTCTAGATAATCTCAATGCAACACAACACCGGTACAAGTTTAGGATGTTACAGAAAACACACAACAATTAAACACAGACACAGATCTCCGTATTTCGTGCCACAGACTGTTGGGGCAAGTGCTGTTAGCGAGCACCTTTGAAGGCCAGAAAGACACATGAGGACCACGCCCGGCGGCCTTTGTTTCCCCAGTGGCGATGTTTACACAACGCATCAGGTACTTATTTGAGGCAGAGTCAACCTAGAGGAGGCCCAGAACCGGATCAGATAATCGTGACTACACAGATATACACACACACAGACACACAACAACAACAACCGCCATTCGCCACTAAGTGGCGGTGACGTCACCACGACGCTTGTGCCAGGCCATGTGCACATTGAGGCTACCACGTGAAGTGTCGAACACCCGCTGGCAGGAGGTCACGGGGCAGACCCAGCAGGTGCCACGGGTCGACTGACCGAGATGTCCGAGACGACTGGCTGATGCACCACCTGTGCCCCCTACTGTGCCAACTTGCTGTGCTTTAGCCACCCGGCGCTCCGCTCGTTATTGTGAGCGTCGCTCCTCCGCCCTCCGTTGCTGTTGGAGGGCGACTGCCTCCAACTGCCCAGTAGCGTCCTTCACGAGCCTCCTCCACAGAGGACGATCTTGACACCGCTGGTACCAGTCATCGGCAAGTCCACTCAGCTCCACATTTGCCTGTACCACGTCACTCCATCTCTTCTCTAACCCGTGCCGCGCCCGTTTAGCCCCCTCGATCCGGCCGAACAAAAGCTGTTTAGGCATGCGGTGACTTGCCATGCCGGCTACATGGCCCAGCCAACGCAGCCTTGCCTGCCGGAGGACCTCACCGATGGGACTTTCTCCAGATCTTTCAAGGATTTGTGAGCTCCTCACACAATCCAGCCTGGTTACACTAAACCACGTCTAACATCGACACACACACACAGATACACAGAGTACACACACAGATACACACACAGTACACACACAAATACACATATACAAAGAGAAATAACCCCCGTGTCGCAGACTGTTGGGGCAAGTGCTGTTAACGAGTAGTTGCGCCTATAAATGCTGACACAAATTCAAACAAAGATAAACACACACACAGAAACACATACATACACAGATACACAAACAGATATAGACAGACAGATGCAAAGAGAAAGATAAAGATCCCCCGTATAGACTTAACATACTGTTGAGGCAAGTACTGTTAGCGAGGAGAAGTACAGTACCTATCAAGCCCGGCACAGATACACACAGAGATACACACACAGATACACAAAGACAACATACACACGCACACACCACGTGCCATGCACACAACACCAACGTAGCTGCACACAGCACGCGTACTACACACACACAGCCTGGTGCATAGCTCCCACACCGCAGTGCCATGCTTGTCCCCTGCCCTCGCACTCCCATGGGTTGCCAACTAAATAGGCGAGGGTGAGGGAGCTGAGACGGTCGAACGCTCCATGCGGGATGCTCTTCAACTGGAGTGGTGACAGGTTTTTACCCTTTCAACTGGTACAAAAACTGACACCTGTATACAAGGCATCATGTTTGCAATGACCACAACACAAGCAGTCAAAATTTAAACAAAAATAAACAACTCTGATGATGATGATAATGATATGCACTGTCCTTGAAGTTGATTGGTCCACAACCGAGACAGCTTTTCTTAGAGCCGAGTCTCCATTGGTGTTGGACCAGATGCCACTGGTAAAGGAGGTCTCATAGTGGAGTGGTGACGTTCACGTGGACTCACACGGACTCACGTGACCTGTGTTCACTACACGTCACTGCAAGTTGTGTATCGTGAGCCACGTGCATCACCACGTGTCATCACGCGTCACCACGCGTCACAACGCGTCACAACGCGTCACCACGTGTCACCACGCGTCACCACGCGTCACCACGCGTCACCACGTGTCACTACGCGTCACCACGCGTCACCACGCGTCACCACGCGTCACCACGCGTCACTACGCGTCACAACGCGTCACTACGCGTCACAACGCGTCACCACGCGTCACAACGCGTCACAACGCGTCACTACGCGTCACAACGTGTCACAACGCGTCACCACGTGTCACCACGCGTCACAACGCGTCACCACGTGTCACCACGCGTCACAACGCGTCACCACGCGTCACAACGCGTCACCACGTGTCACCACGTGTCACAACGCGTCACAACGCGTCACAACGCGTCACCACGTGTCACCACGCGTCACAACACGTCACCACGCGTCACCACGCGTCACCACGCGTCACCACGCGTCACCACGCGTCACCACGCGTCACCACGCGTCACAACGCGTCACAACGCGTCACTACGCATCATGTGCATCGTGTGTAGCGAGCTACGTGCATCTGCGCTCCGTGTCCATGCGCTCCGTGGTGCTGTCCAGGGTTTCTGCACCACCGCCACCGCCACCGCTGAACTCGCACAGCCACAGGTCGGCACCGCCCCATTATAATTGTATCTCCCGGCGCGGCAGTTTCTTTGGTATCAGAGGAGGAGCTCTGTGCCACGACATCATCTCAAAAAACCTCTGCAACGCGTTCACTTGCAGCATTGTACCACCACCTTTGTTGTTGTTGTTGACGTTGTTGTTGTTGTTGACGTTATCTAAACTACACCCACAGATACTGATAGACACTCACAACTCATAGAGACCCAAAGAGGCACAAAGAGATCCCGATACAGAACAATAGACATCCACGGAAACCCACAGAAACCAACAAAGACCCATAGCAACCAATACTCATACAAATCCATTTAAAGCCCAAGAGACCAATAGAGATCCATATGTCATAGAGAACCATAGAGACCAAAAGAGATCCAGAGACTCGGATAGAACCATAGACGAAAACGAAATCAGGTAAGGCTATATAGCTCTTTAAACTAGATTTTAAGCTTTCGTGACTGCAGGAATTACTATTTGGTTCTTTCGCTAAAGTCACGTAGAAAGAAAATAAATTAAATAATAATAGAATACGACGTTTCGATTGCAGCACAAGCAACCATCATCAGACAAGAATGAATGAGAAAACAAACGTAGTAAACTTAGAAATATAATGCAATACAACACAGAGAATCGGTTAACACAACAGTCAACACCTTAGCTGGTTGATTACGTTCTTCCAAAGATTGCTAAATTTGAGAGAGAGACAAAACACAGACACAGAGACACATAGACACACAAGCAGATAGAGACACACACAGAGATACACAGGAATTCCACACAAATCTCTCATTGTTCTCAACCCCAATCCCCCGCCTCTCTCTCTGCTCCACCCTCCCCCCTCTCTATTTAAGGCCTCGACACAGAGGCGTTGTCTCTCTGTGTGTCTCTGTGTGTCTCTGTGTGTGTCTGTGTGTCTCTGTGTGTCTCTGTGTGTCTCTGGGTGTGTCTCTCTGTGTGTCTCTCTGTGTGTCTCTGTGTGTGTCTATGTGTGTATCTCTGTGTGTGTCTGTGTGTATCTCTGTGTGTGTCTCTCTGTGTGTCTCTGTGTGTGTCTCTGTGTGTGTCTCTGTGTGTCTCTCTGTGTGTCTCTGTGTGTTTTTATGTCTCTGTGTGTCTCCGTATGTCTCTGTGTGTCTCTGTGTGTGTCTCTCTCTGTGTGTGTCTCTGTGTCTCTGTGTGTGTCTCTGTGTGTGTCTCTGTGTGTGTCTCTGTGTGTCTCTGTGTGTCTCTGTGTGTGTCTCTGTGTGTCTCTCTGTGTGTCTCTGTGTGTCTCTGTGTGTCTCTCTGTGTGTCTCTCTGTGTGTCTCTGTGTGTCTCTGTGTGTGTCTCTGTGTGTCTCTGTGTGTGTCTCTGTGTGTCTCTCTGTGTGTCTCTGTGTGTCTCTCTGTGTGTCTCTGTGTGTCTCTGTGTGTGTCTCTGTGTGTCTCTGTGTGTGTCTCTGTGTGTCTCTGTGTGTGTGTGTGTCTGTGTGTGTCTCTCTGTGTCTCTGTGTGTCTGTGTGTGTCTGTGTGTGTCTCTGTGTGTCTCTGTGTGTCTCTGTGTGTGTCTCTATGTGTCTCTGTGTGTGTCTCTGTGTGTGTCTCTGTGTGTGTCTCTGTGCCCAGCCACCGCATGCCTAAACAGCTTTTGTTCGGCCGGATCGAGGGGGCTAGACGGGCGCGGCACGGGCTGGAGAAGAGATGGAGTGATGTGGTACAGGAGGACGTGGAGCTGAGTGGACTTGCCGATGACTGGTACCAGCGGTGTCAAGATCGGCCTCAGTGGAGGAGGCTCGTGAAGGACGCTACTGGGCAGTTGGAGGCAGTCGCCCTCCAACAACAACGGAGGGCGGAGGAGCGACGCTCACAACAACGAGCGGAGCGCCGGGTGGCTAAAGCACAGCAAGTTGGCACAGTAGGGGGCACAGGTGGTGCATCAGCCAGTCATCTCGGTCATCTCGGTCAGTCGACCAGTGGCACCTGGGTCTGCCCCGTGACCTCCTGCCAGCGGGCTTTCGACACTTCACGTGGCCTCAAGGTGCACTTGGCCTGGCACAAGCATCGTGGTGACGTCACCGCCACTTAGTGGCGAATGGCGGTTGTTGTTGTTGTTGTTGTCTCTGTGTGTGTCTCTCTCTCTGTGTGTCTCTGTGTGTGTCTCTCTATGTGTCTCTGTGTGTGTCTGTGCGTGTGTCTCTGTGTGTGTCTCTGTGTGTCTATGTGTGTGTCTCTGTGTGTGTCTCTGTGTCTCTGTGTGTCTCTCTCTGTGTGTGTCTCTGTGTGTCTCTGTGTGTGTGTCTCTCT
Organism: Lethenteron reissneri; assembly: GCF_015708825.2. NCBI lineage: Eukaryota > Metazoa > Chordata > Hyperoartia > Petromyzontiformes > Petromyzontidae > Lethenteron > Lethenteron reissneri. The sequence goes on from NW_026891604.1 coordinate 504,448, forward strand.
GTGTGTCTCTGTGTGTGTCTCTGTGTGTGTCTCTCTGTGTGTCTCTGTGTGTGTCTCTGTGTGTCTCTCTGTGTGTCTCTGTGTGTGTCTCTGTGTATGTCTCTGTGTGTCTCTGTGTGTCTCTGTGTGTCACTCTGTGTGTGTCTCCATCTGCTTGTGTGTTATTAGCATCACGTTGTCGTGATGCTAATAACGACGCCACACGCGTGACGTCGCACTGATCACGTGACGCGTCACGCTTCGCATCCTGTCACCTGAAGATCATTTAAGGAACGAATGTCAATCACGTGACCGCTCACCAATCGATCTATTGATTTAATTGACGGCCAATCTCCTGAATTGTAAACACAGAGCGCATTCGAAGCGAGACGGTGAACTGTAGCATACTCACTCCCATTCGTTATCCACGCACCAGCAGCGTTGGTTACCTGGTAATGGTTCTTATTCTTTGGTTCTTTCGCTTAAGTCACGTCTAAAGATAAAATAATGAATTAAATAATAGCATATTACGACGTTTCGATTGCAACACAAGCAATCATCATAAGGCATAAAAGAAATAGCAACAAAAATCTAACTAGAAAACTATAGACAGACATACAAGCAGACAGACATCACAAGGACACACACAGAGAGAGAACACGTATCGGCACAAAGAGAGAGATCGTCTCTGTGACGGTGCCTTAAATATAGAGAGGGGGGCGGGGCGGAGAGAGGGAGGGGGCAGAGAAAAAATTAGCATGTCAATGAGTGGACGGCAACGTGATGCTGCTGCAAGTAAGATGACGACGCGGCACGGCAACGCAAGCTTGAAAATCAGGAGAAAGACACACTAACATTAAATAAACTAGTAAAATATCGAAATATAATGTAATGTACCTGGTGATGGGTTCAGAGCGTTAGTGAACGGACTGCTCACGGTGTCAGTGAACTGGCGGTTCACTTTCGATTTAAAGCTTTCGTGACTGCAGGGATTCATCTTCTTGGTTCTTTCGGTAAAGTCACGTAGAAGGGAAGTAATAAAATAATAAAAATGAAACATGATATGTGCATATCAAGAGGAATTTAGCATATTCATGCTAAATTCCTCTTGATATGCACATTCTTTTTGTTAAGGCGCTCTTCTTCCACCTCCAACGCAGCTTATATATAAGCTCCAAGCTTGGCAGTGTCTCATTCTTCACCTGAAGACGGCTGCTCGCGTTGTAGCCGAAACGTCGTGAGAATTATTTTATTGTGTTTTATTTTTATTATTTTATTACTTCCCTTCTACGTGACTTTACCGAAAGAACCAAGAAGATTGCGGTTCACTGATGGCGATCACCATCAATAGCGCTGTGGGCGAGAGCAGTGTTGTTGTGTCTGCTGTTATTGTGACGTCAGAGCCACGTGACTTCTCATGGCGAATGGGCCTTGGTCTCTAGTGACGTCAGGGCCACGTGGTTTCTCATAGCGTTTAGGCCTTGCCCTACTGTGATGTTCGGGCCATGTGGCTTCTCATGGCGTTTGGGTTCTGCGCTACTAAGACGTCAGGGCCATGTGGATTCTTGCACGGTAGTGGTGGTCAAACAAAACCAACTCGGAATGGAGACGTGGACTCCTTTATCATCACCATCAGCTGCAGCATCATCAGTATCCTTAAGATATAATAATTAAGGAGCTGCTATATATACATCTATGGAAGTTGTGAAAATAAAGCGCTGCAATAAATCTACATAGGATATAAGAATAAGTCACTAGCATATTTAAATCTAGAAAAGATATAACAATAAGGCTCTGCTATATGTACATTTAAGAAAAATATGAGAAAAAGGCTGTACTATTTTTAATCTATATATGATATAAGAATAAGGCACTGCTATGTATATATATATACAAGATATAAGAATAAGACGCTGCTATATATACATCTATAGAAGGTACAAGATGATTATTCTCTGGCCAACTGCGCCTGCTCAGACATCCTGTACCTCAGCCGCTGGATCTCTCAGCACCCAGGAGTCGTGATCTATTACGATTGGAATGTGGACCCCGACTCAGCGCGCTGCTCTGGTACCAATAGCGGCTGTCCGCTCACTCGGCACGGCAGCGAGCGGACAGCGCGGTGAGAGCCTCGACTGAGCTCGCAGTGCGGGGAGTCCTGGAGTGGTCACAGCAGCAGCAGCTGCTGCAATACATTTCGAGTGTCAACATCTTATCTCTGTCAGTCTTTGTTTTAATGTCCAAGTCTCGCAGGCATAGAGAGCTGCTACTGAACACGCATGTTGTTCTTTACGATGTTCAGTGTTTGGCATTCTAGTTTAAGATTTGATTGCTTCTGCAGATGTTAGTGAATCACGTCTCATGCCTCCTGATTTTGGGACTCATTCTACTTGTGTCTCTGTCCGTCTCTCCCTCTGTCTCTTGCTTTCTCTGTCTGTCTCTCTTTCTGTCCTGGCTCTGTAGGTCTCTTTCTCTCTCTTTATTTCTCTCCCTCTGTCTCTCTCGCTTTGTGTTTCTTTTTAAATCCTTTATATTAAGTTCACTTGCTTGCTTGCGTGCTTGCTTGCTTAGGACCGTGCAAATCTTTCGGTCGTTTTTTAAGCCACTTCCCGTGATCCAATCGAGCTGACATTTTGCACACATACTCGTTGTGCGTCACAATTAATTTTCGTGAAAAAATGTTCCCAAATTTTACACTGTTTAGGGAATTTTTGTTTTATTACCAATTGCTTAATGGTGGCAGACAATCATCTGACCCATAGGTGGCAGCCATCTCAAGCCAGAGGACGAGAGGACTCTAGCCGCCCCGATGCCACGCATATAAAGGATTTATAGTGAAAAACTTTGTTTTTACGGATTAATTTTTTCTCTGTTTCTTTATGTCTCCTTATCTGTGTCTCTGTGTCTCTCTCGGTCTCTCTGTCGGTCTCATGCATTCCACTCCTGTACTTTTAATATCTCTTCAGATGTTATTTTGCCTTTCCCACTTCTTCGTACGAGACGTCATCATCGTCATCACCCCCCTCGGTGGTGCCGAGGGGAAGTCTTCCCTGCAGTGCTCAGCAGCTTCCTTCCCGTTCTCATCGCTCTCTCTGCCACGAGCCTCCACAGCGGCATTTGCTGTTAGGCAGCTGCGCCCACTATCATCATCACCGTCATCATCGTCTCATCTCTACGTATCTCTGTGTCTCTATCTCTGTGTATCTGTGTAAATCTATATATCTCTATGTATCTCTGTGTGAATCTCTATATATCTCGATGTATCTCTATTATCAATGTGTCTCTACGTGTATATGTGTCTCTATGTGTATTTATGTGTATCTCTATGATTTATCTCTATGTGTATCTGTGTGTATCTCTCTATATATGTGTATTCCAATGTATCTCTATGTGTATATCTATGTATCTCTGTATTTATATATTTTTACGCGTCTGTGTATATCTAGAATAATCTATGTATCTCTATGTATCTCCATGTTTATCGCTACATCTCTCTTTGAATCTCTATGTATCTCTATTGTATCTCTGTATGTCTGTATCTCACTGTTTATCTATATGTATCTCTATGTATCTCTGTATGTATACGTGTCTCTACGTGTCTCTATGTATCTCTATGTATCTCCCGGTGGTGCTGAGGAGATATCTCGCCTCGCTCACCCAGCAGCTCGTTATTCTCTTGATCTCTATCCCGATACAACTCGTGACACTCAGTAGCCTCCATCTCTGTGGGTGTCTCTTCTATGTCCATCTTGCCATCCCTGCCTTGTCTCGCTGTTTTACTGCAGCCTGATACTCTAAACTCGTGGCGACGTTGATTGTAAATGTGGAGGGAAAAAACCGGAGGACCCGGAGAGAAATCCACGCGACCACGGGGAGAGAGAGAGATGCAAATTCCGATCATACAGCAGGCGTTGTCAGGGTCTGGGATCGAACCCACGACATCCTGCAGACAATGCGAGGTAGTTAACATCTCTCTAGCCACTGTGGCGCCCTGAGTATCATCGGCACAGAAACGGAGTTTTACACCGACGCTTGAAATGACTTTGCCAAGAGGAAGAATCTCCACGCGGTGACGAGAACAGCGCCCAGAATAGACCCTTGGGGGACACCGCAAAGCGGAAGTTCGCGAGAGAACGTGACCACCATTCATAGACACCGACTCTATATCACGCACTCCGTAGTACATTCACACCGCGACCTGTCTTCAGATATTTTTATTACTTCCTCTCACCTGTCCCCCCAATCTCATTCCCACCCGTACCATATACATCATAAACTCACACTACCACTGACTCACTCACACATCATACACTGGGAGTATCATGCTTCAGCTATGGCTGCAAGTTTGGTCGTACATGTTATGCATATCGTTTATTGTTAAATTTGAATCACAGTTCCTATGATTACTGTTGTTACATTGTTTTTATAGCTTCATTTTGGTGATTTCGAAAACACCGATGACGCTCTGGACCACAGCAGTTGTGGTGGTGGTGGTGACAAGATTCTAGCATCTCATGTCGGCAGGGATCGCAATGTTGTTGTTGTTGTGACTTGAGGGCCACGTGACTTCTCATGGTGTCTGGGTCTTGGTCTACTGTGACGTCAGGGCCACGTGACTTCTCATGGCGTCTGGGTCTTGGTCTACTGTGACGTCAGGGCCACGTGGCTTCTCATGGTGTCTGGGCTATGGTCTACTGTGACGTCAGGGCCACGTGACTTCTCATGGTGTCTGGGTCTTGGTCTACTGTGACGTCAGGGCCACGTGAATTCTCGCTCTGTAGTGGTGGTGCTCAAACAGAACCAACTCGGACTAGAGACGTGGACTCCTTTAACATCATCACCATCAGCTGCATCGTCTTCATTAGCTGCAGCAACATCATCAGCTGCATCATCATAATACTCAGCTACAGCATCATCATCATCATGAGCTGCATCATCATCATCTGGATGAGCTGCATCATCATCGTCATCAGCTGCATCATCATCAGCCTGGTTACAGGTTGCAGGCAGGTTCCGAGTCACCTTGCACTGCACAGCGACACTGCCATTGGGCGGTCCCCCAGGCTAGAAGCGAACCGCGCTGTGAGACGTTTCGCTTTTGCGTTGCGTAGAGGTTGGGGTACTAATAGGGGTTGGGGTCGTCGTTGTGGTAGTGATCGCTTAGTGACAATGTTTGGGATAGAGACAGGATTCGTGAAAGGGGTAGTGATACGGGTTGGGGTAGTGATAGTGGTTGGGGTAGTAATAGAGGTTGAGTTAGGGGTGGTGACTGGGGTTGGGATAGTGATAGTAATATTGGTAATAATAGCGATAGCAGTCGTGATAGTCATAGTGCTGAGGGTAGTGATAGGGGTTTGGCTAGTGCTAGAGGTAGTTATTGGGATTGGGGTAGTGATATGGGTAGTGATAATGATAGTGAAAGGGATAGTGATAGGGGTAGTGGTAGGAGTTGGGGTAGTGATAGGGGTAGTGATAGCAGTCACTATAGGGTTAGTGATAGGGGTAGTGATAGTGGTAGGGGTAGGTCTGCTCATAGCTGGGTGGCAGGGGCAGTGAGTACCAGTAGGAAGATGAAGATGCAGTTCTAGGAGACAAGAGGTGGGGGTTGTTCTAATGGAGGAGCGGAAGCTGCAGGTTGTTGTTGTTGTTCTAGTCAGGCTGAGTGCTTTATGTGCAGAGTTATAGATCATTCCGCTCCACACCCCTGGGACTGTCAATGCACGGACATCCTCTACTTGAGTGGCTGGGTCGCTCAGCACTCGGGTATCGTGCGGGAGCATTGGGTTGGGTCATCGTGGACCGTGAACCCAGACAGCGCAAAGTGCTCTGGTACCAATAACGGCCACGCTGTTGGTAACCGGCACAGGCAGCTCCACACTCGAAGCCCAGTGGCTCTTCTTAGTCTGGGGTGCAGCACGCACACCCTGGGGGTGCGAGACACGGGCAGATTATTTTTAGAAGGTAAATCATCGAAAAATAAATGAAGCACGGGGCAATGTAAGTACAACGTACTTTGTTTAATTAAACCATCTGTGTTTATTCACATTATACGTTTTTTACGATTAAGAACCAAAGTGGAGCAAGTTGCAGTTAAAGGTTAATAACCACTTCTTTAAATAATATCTATGCAACACAACGCCAGTAAACGTTTAGGATGTGAGAGAGAACACTAATAAACAAGACAAAGACACGGATCTCCGTTTAGCCTGCAACAGACTGTTGGGGCAAGTGCTGTTAGCGAGCACCTATGAAGGCCAGAAAGGTGCACGAGGGGGTAGGTGGCCAGTACTACGCCAGACCGCCTTTGTCTCTCCAGTGGCGATGTTTACCCACTGCACCAGGCACTAGTTTGAGGCTGAGTCGACCTAGAGGATACCGAAGAGTGGTTTAAATATCGTCACTGGTGTTGGCCGTGAGTGGGAATCGAACCCGAGTGGCCAGGTTCGTAGCGCAGCACACGAACCGCTACACTACCACTGCCCACACACAACAAACACACACACAACACACACAGTACACATACACAATACACATACACACACACATACACACACATACACACACACAGATACACACACAGTACACACATCACACACACACAAAACACACACACAGATACACATACACACACACAGATACACACACACACAATACACATACACACAAAGACACACACACACAGATACACACACAGTACACGCATAGATACACACACATAGACACACAGACACACACACAGATACACACACACATACACACACAGCCACACACATAGACACACAGATACACATCTTCTTGGTTCTCTCGGTAAAGTCACGTAGAAGGAAAGTAATAAATTAATAAAAATAAAACATAATAAAATAATTCTCACGACGTTTCGGCCACAACGCAAGCAGCCGTCCTCAGGTGGAGAACAGGTCCGTCAAGTAGACAGAGTCTGAATGGCACGCCCCAGGCTTGGAGCGACTATTTATGCTACTGGGATGGAGGGGGGAAGGGCGCCTTGACAAAATAATTTGCATATCAAGAGGAATTTAGCAGACACACACAGTGCACTCACAGATACAAAGACAAATAACCCTCGTGTAGCCTTAACAGACTGTTGGGGAAAGTACTGTTAGCGAGTAGAAGCACCTATAAAGCCCAGCACAGATACACAAAGACAACATACACACGCACACACCACGTGCCATGCACACAACACCGACGTAGCTACACACAGCACGCGTACTACACACACACAGCCTGGTGCATAGCTCCCACACCGCAGTGCCATGCTCGTCCCCTGCCCTCGCACTCCCATGGGTTGCCAAAGAAATAGGCGTGGGTGAGGGAGCTGAGACGGTCGAACGCTCCATGCGGGATGCTCTTCAACTGGAGTGGTGACAGGTTTTTACCCTTTCAACTGGTACAAAAACTGACACCTGTATACAAGGCATCATGTTTGCAATAACCACAACACAAGCAGTCAAAATGCAAACAAAAAGAAACAACTCTGATGATGATAATGATATGCACTGTCCTTGAAGTTGATTGGTCCACAACCGAGACAGCTTTCCTTAAAGCCTAGTCTCCATTGGTGTTGGACCAGATGCCACTGGTAAAGGAGGTCTCATAGTGTAAATGCTTACCCCGAGCTCTCAATACTCTGATAGTGCGCTGTCTTTGAGTTGTACGCCTACCACTATATTTTGCCACTGGTAAAGGAGGTCTCATAGTGGAGTGGTGACGTTCACGTGGACTCACACGGACTCACGTGACCTGCGTTCACTACACGTCACTACAAGTCGTGTATCGTGAGCCACGTGCATCACCACGTGTCACAACGCGTCACCACGCGTCACCACGCGTCACAACGCGTCACCACGCGTCACCACGCGTCACCACGCGTCACAACTCGTCACTACGCGTCACCACGCGTCACCACGCATCACAACGCGTCACAACGCGTCACAACACGTCACAACGCGTCACCACGCGTCACAACGCGTCACAACGCGTCACCACGCGTCACCACGCGTCACCACGCGTCACCACGCGTCACTACGCATCGTGTGTAGCGAGCGTGTCCATGCGCTCCGTGGTGCTGTCCAGGGTTTCTGCACCGCCACCACCACCGATGAACTCGCACGGCCACAGGTCGGCACCGCCCCATTATAATTGTATCTCCCGGCGCGGCAGTTTCTTTGGTATCAGAGGAGGAGCTCTGTGCCACGCGATCATCTCAGAAAACCTCTGCAACGCGTTCACCTGCAGCATTGCACAACCACCACCATTGTTGTTGTTGTTGTTGACGTTGTTGTTGTTGTTGACGTTATCTAAACTACACCCACAGATACCGATAGACACTCACAACTCATAGAGACCCACAGAAACCAACAGAGACCCATAGGAACCCATACTCGTACAAATACATTTCAAGCCCAAGAGACCAATAGAGATCCATATGTCATAGAGAACCATAGAGACCAAAAGAGATCCAGAGGCTCGGATAGAACCATAGACGAAAACCTAATCAGGTAAGGCTATATAGCTCTTTAAACTAGATTTGAAGCTTTCGTGACTTCAGGAATTACTCTTTGGTTCTTTCGGTAAAGTCACGTAGAAAGAAAATTAATTAAATAATAATAGAATACGACGTTTCGATTGCAACACAAGCAACCATCATCAGGCAAGAATGAATGAGAAAACAAACGTAGTAGACTTAGAAATAGAATGCAATACAGCACAGAGAGTGGGCTAATACAACAGTCAACACCCTACCTGGTTGATTACGTTCTTCCAAAGATTTCTAAATTTGAGAGAGAGACAAAACACAGACACGGGGACACACAGACAGACACACACGTAGATAGAGACACACACAGACACACAGGAATTCCACACAAATCTCTCATTGTTCTCAATCCCCCCCCCCCTCTCTCTCTGCCCCCCCCCTTTCCATTTAAGGTCTCGACACAGAGGCGTTGTCTCTCTGTGTGTCTCTGTGTGTCTCTGTGTGTGTCTCTGTGTGTGTCTCTGTGTGTGTCTGTGTGTGTGTCTCTGTGTGTGTCTCTGTGTGTGTCTGTGTGTGTGTCTCTGTGTGTCTCTCTCTGTGTGTGTCTCTGTGTGTGTCTCTCTCTGTGTGTGTCTCTGTGTGTGTCTCTGTGTGTCTCTCTCTCTCTGTGTGTCTCTGTGTGTGTCTCTCTGTGTGTCTCTGTGTGTGTCTCCATCTGCTTGTGTGTTATTAGCATCACGTTGTCGTTATGCTAATAACGACACCACAAGCGGGACGTCGCACTGATCACGTGACCGCTCACCAATCGATCTATTGATTTAATTGACGGCCAATTTCCTCAATTGTAAACACAGAGCGCATTCGAAGCGAGACGGTGAACTGTAGCATACTCACTCCCCTTCGTTATCCACGCACCAGCAGCGTCGGTTACCTGGTAATGGTTCTTATTCTTTGGTTCTTTCGGTTAAGTCACGTCTAAAGATAAAATAATAAATAAAATAATAGCATATTACGACGTTTCGATTGCAACACAAGCAATCATCATCAGGCATAAAAGAAATAGCAACAAAAATCTAACTAGAAAACTATAGACAGACATACAAGCAGACAGACATCACAAGGACACAGAGAGAGAACACATATCGGCACAAGGAGAGAGGTCGTTTCTGTGACGGTGCCTTAAATATAGAGAGGGGGGCGCGGGTGGAGAGAGGGAGGGGGCAGAGAAAAAATTAGCATATCAATGAGTGGACGGCAACGTGATGCTGCTGCAAGTAAGATGACGACGCGGCACGGCAACGCAAGCTTGAAAATCAGGAGAAAGACACACTAACATTAAATAACCTAGTAAAATATCGAAATATAATGTAATGTAATGTACCTGGTGATGGGTTCAGAGCGTTAGTGAACGGACTGCTCACGGTGTCAGTGAACTGGCGGTTCGCTGATGGCGATCACCAGCGATGGCGCTGTGGGCGAGAGCAGTGTTGTTGTGTCTGGTGTTATTGTGACGTCAGAGCCACGTGACTTTTCATGGCGTATGGGTCTTGGTCTCTTGTGACATCAGGGCCACGTGGTTTCTCATAGCGTCTAGGCCTTCGCCTACTGTGATGTTCGGGCCATGTGGCTTCTCATGGCCTTGGGTCTTGCGCTACTAAGACGTCAGGGCCATGTGGATTCTTGCACGGAAGCGGTGGTCAAACAAAACCAACTCGGAATGGAGATGTGGACTCCTTTATCATCACCATCAGCTGCAGCATCATCAGTGTCCTTAAGATATAATAATTAATAAGCTGCTATATATACATCTGTAGTAAGAATTCAGGAGGCTTGACGACGGGGTCGGAGGCACACTTATTTATTAACACCAACTTGTGCACAGTAACGGGTACACACAGTACTTAAGGGGGTATCGTCCCCTTCACTCGGCTACAGGGAGACACAACATCTAACCCCGCTAACCTACGCCCAAGTCCTCCACTACGGAGCTAGGGGAGGCTACCTATCCCAGCCCTGGTCAAGCTGGGATCCCGGCACCCTGAGTCTCCAAACCGGCTCTTATAAGAACGTCAGTCTGGGCTCTCGGGGCCACGCCACCGGCTTGCCCTGGTCGGCCCTGACAAGGACAGCGAGCCAGGGGAGCTCCGGGGCCTATTCTAGCTGGTCTTCACTCTTCGCTGGTTAAAGCTAATACTCGACCTCGAGCCCTCCGGCTCACCACCTTTTATAGTACTCGGCCCCCGGGAGGGGCCCGTGGGGGATGCAGGTGCGGACGTCGGTGTGAGCACCTCCTCTGTGTACGGCCCTAACCACGCCCCTTGTGTTTGTTAGCCATCCGTTCCCATGCACAATTACACCTCTACACATCTATGGAAGGTGTGAACATAAAGTTCTGCAACAAATCTACATAAGGATATAAGAATACGGCACTAGCATATATAAATAAAAAAAAGATATAACAATAAGGCTCTGCTATATGTAAAATTAAGTTAAATATGAGAAAAAGGCTCTACTCCTTTTAATCTATATACGATATAAGAATAAGGCACTGCTATATATAAATCTGTACAAGATTAAAATTAAGACGCTGCTATATATAAATCTATACGAAGTATAAGATGATTATTCTTCGACCAACTGCGCCTGCTCAGACATCCTGTACCTCAGCCGCTGGATCTCTCAGCACCCAGGGCTCGTGTTCGATGGCAATTGGAATGTGGACCCCGACTCAGCGCGCTGCTCTGGTACCAATAGCGGCTGTCCGCTCACTCGGCACGGCAGCGAGCGGACAGCGCGGTGAGAGCCTCGACTGAGCTCGCAGTGCGCGGAGTCCTGGAGTGGTCACAGCAGCAGCAGCAGCAGCTGCAATACATTTCGAGTGTCAACATCTTATCTCTGTCCGTCTTTGTTTTAATGTCCAAGTCTCGCAGGCATACAGAGCTGGTACTGAACACGCATGTTGTTCTTTAAGATGTTCAGTGTTTGGTCTTCTTGCTTAAGATTTGCTTGCTTCTGGAAAATGTTAGTGAATCACGTCTCATGCCTCCTGCTTTCGGGAATCATTCTACCCGTGTCTCTGTCTGTCTCTCCCTCTGTCTCTTTCTGTCTCTGTCGCGCTTGCATCTCTCTCTCTCTCTGAATCTTTGTCTGACCCTCTCTCTGTCCTGGCTCTGTATGTCTCTTTCTGTTTCTCTTTCCCTGTGTCTATCTCGCTTTGTGTTTCTTAAATCCTTTATATTAAGTTCGCTTGCTTGCTTGCTTGCGCGCTTACGACCGTGCAAATCTTTCGGTCGTTTTTTAACCCACTTCCCGTGATCCAATCGAGCTGACATTTTGCACACAGACTCGTTGTGCGTGACAATTTATTTCGTGAAAATTTTTTCCCAAAATTTTCCACTTTTTAGGAAAAAAAAAATTATATTAAATTTAAAATACCAATGTGATAAAAATGAAACTCTTACTCAAGAAAAACAGAAATGAATAATAAAATAAAACCGATACCACGCATATAAAGGATTTATAGTGAAAAACTTTGTTTTTACGGGTTAATTTTATTTTCTCTTTGTGTCTCTAAATCTCTCTGTCTCTCTGTCTGTTTTACGCCGTCCATTCCTGGACTTTTGTTTTCTCTTCAGATGTTGTTATTTTGCCTTTCCCACTTCTATTTATATCTCTATGATGTATCTCTGTGTCTATGTGTATCTCCATGTGCTCTATGTATATCTACGTGTATCTACGTATCTCTGTGTATCTTTACGTATTTAGGTATCTCTATGTATCTCTGTGTATCCCTCGATGGTGCTGAGGGGATATCTTGTCTAGCTCACCCAGCAGCTCGTTATTCTCTTGATCCCAATCCCGATACAACTCGCTGTGGTACTCTGTAGCCCCATTTCTGTGTGTCTCTCTTCTTTGTCCATCTTGCCGTCCCTGCCTTGTCTCGCTGTTTTACTGCAGCCTGATACTCTAAACTCGTGGCGACGTTGATTCTAAATGTGGAGGGAAAAAACCGGAGGACCCGGAGAGAAATCCACGCGACCACGGGGAGAGAGAGAGATGCGAAGTCGGGTCATACAGCAGGCGTTGTCAGGGTCTGGGATCGATTCCATGGCCTCCTGTATATCCCAGGAGAAGTAGTTAACATCTTTCTAGCCACCATGATGATGATGAGAGAGAGAAATACAAACCAAATATACAAGCGTCATGATCGAGATCAAACCCACAACTCCCTGCACACCAGGCGAGGTAGTTAACATCTCTCTAGCCACTGTGGCGCCCTGTGTATCATCGGCACAGAAACGAAGGTTTACGCCGAAGCTTGAAATTACTTTGCCAAGAGGAAGAATCTCCACGCGGTGAAGAGAACAGCGCCCAGAATAGACCCTTGGGGGACACCGCAAAGCGGAAGCTCGCGAGAGAACGCGACCACCGTTCATAGACACCGACTCTATATCACGCACTCCGTAGCACATTCACACCGCGACCTGTCTTAAGATATTTTAAATTATTTCCACTCACCCCTCCCCCCAATCCCATTCCCACCTGCACTCTACAAGGCGCTCCTTGCCACAAATTAACCGCAACTTCTCGCTGCTGATGTCGTCAGCAAGAAGCTATAAACCATCATCACGACAACTCCGCTCAGCATCCTCACAGGAGCAGCAGCGGCTCTGGCTCAGCCGTTGAACAAAGACGGTCACCTCACTGCATATTTTCCTATCCTATAGAAGGTCACTGCATCATCACGCTGAGCATTCACATGCGTAGAACGCTCCTCCCGAAATGATGAAGCTACTGCAGCTATTCACTTTTACAACATCTAGATTGAAAAAATATATGTTTTTGTTTGTAATCCTTCCCCAGCTCCTCCGATTAGCTTAGTTGGCTACGTCCTGTGCCAAAGTTCAAACTACTACACGGACACTACGCACTACTTTACTATGCAGTATACTATAGACCACTCTACACACTACACGCAGTATACTGAAACCCTTTTTCTTCATAACTGCTTTTTGTGTTTAGTGTATTGTCCTCATCAAGTGGAACATTCATAGCAGCAGCCAACTAATCTAAACACGCGACGATGATTCTTAATGTTGAGTGAAATAACAAAGTATCCGGAGAGAAATTCACGCAGTGACCACAACGGGGAGAGAGAGACACGCAGACTCCACATATATACATCAGGTGTCAGGGTCGTGATCGAACCCTCAACCTTCTGCATACCAGGCGAGGTATTGAACATATCCTAGCCACCCTGATGACGATGAAAGAGAGAGGCACAGTCATCAAAATATACAGCAGCAAGCATCATCAGGATGGCGATCAAACCCACGACCTCGTGTATAACAGGCGAAGTATTTGACATCTCCGAACCACCGTCATGTAAAGAGATAGCAAAGCAGATTCCACGATCTCCTGCATACCAGGTGAGATGGTTAACATCTCCGAGCCACCGTACAGGCCTCCTTAGGTTTCAATGTGGCCTCTGAGTCGGAGGCGTTATAACCTGCAAATGTAACAGAATCGTGATCTAGTAGTAGGTTTTTACCCTTTTAACTGGTACAAAATCTGACACCTTTATGCAAGGCATCATGTTTGCAATAACCTCAACACAAGAAGTTAAAATGCAAACAAAAAAGAAACAACTCTGATGATGATAATGATATGCACTGTCCTTGAAGTTGATTGGTCCACACCCAAGACAGCTTTCTTTAGAGCCTAGTCTCCATTGGTGTTGGACCAGATGACGCCAAAAGGCGTACAACTCAAAGACAGCGCACTATCAGAGTATTGAGAGCTCGGGGTAAGCATTTACACTATGAGATATCTCCTTTACCAGTGGCAAAATATAGTAGTAGGTTTTTACCCTTTTAACTGGTACAAAATCTGACACCTTTATACAAGGCATCATGTTTGCAATAACCTCATAGTGTAAAAGAATCGTGATCGTTGTCGTGATGTTGATAACGACACACACGCCACTTGGCACTGACCACGTGACACGTCACATCCCGTCGCCTGATTATTTGTTAACGAATGGCTGTCAATAACGCGACCACTTGCCGATCGATCTATCAATTGATTTCATCGACGGCCAATCTCCTTGATTGTAATCACGGAGCGCATTCATAGCGAGACGTGGAACTGTAGCGTCATCACTTCCCTTCGTTATCTACGCACTGCTATCGTTGTTTACCCTGTGATGGGTTCAGTGCGTTAGTGAACTGACTGTTCAGGGTGCCAATGAACTGGCGGTTCACTCATGGCGATCATCAACAATAGAGCTGTGGGCGACAGCAGTGATGGTGGTGGTGATTATAAGATTCTACCATCTGATGTCAGCTGGGATTGCAGTGTTGTTGGTTCGAGGTCAGTGCCACGTGGCTTCTCATGGCGTCTGGGCCTTGCTCTACTGTGACGTGAGTGCCACGTGGTTTCTCGTTTGGTCGTGGTGGTGAAAGAGAACCAACTTGGACTGGAGAAAAGGACTCCTTTATCATCACCATCAGCTGCAGCATCAACAATCTGTTTATGTCTTCTTGGTTCTTTCGGTAAAGTCACGGAGAAGGGAAGTAATAAAATAATAAAAATAAAACATAATAAAATAATTCTCACGACGTTTCGGCCACAACGCAAGCAGCCGTCCTCAGGTGAAGAACAGGTCTGTCGATAAGACAGAGTCTGAATGACACGTCCTAGGCTTGGAGCGACTATTTAAGCCTAGGACGTGTCATTCAGACTCTGTCTTATCGACAGAAATGTTCTTCACCTGAGGATGGCTGCTTGCGTTGTGGCCGAAACGTCGTGAGAATTATTTTCTTTTATTATGTTTTATTTTTATTATTTTATTATTTCCCTTCTACGTGACTTTACCGAAAGAACCGAGAAGATGAATCCCTGCAGTCACGAAAGCTTCAAATCGAATCTGCTTATGATATAATAATGAGGCGCTGTTATATATAAATCTGCATTCAGAATGAGAATCAGGCACTGCTATATATAAGTCTTTGCCAGAATAAGGCTGCTATATATACATGTATTTGTGATTTCAGAAGAAGGCACTGCTATATATAAATCTAAATAAGATATAAGAAAAGGCACTGCTAAATACAAATCTATAAAATATAAGAATAAGGCACTGCTATATATGAATCTATACAAGGTATTAGATTATTATTCTCCAGCCAACTGCGCCTGTTCAGACATTCTGTACCTCAGCCGCTGGATCTCTCGAAACCTCGCAGCCGTGAGGGATACCAATTACAAGACAGACCCCGACCAGCCGCGTTGCTCTGGTACCAATAGCGGATGTCCACTCACTCGGCACGGCAGCGAGCGGACAGCGCTGTGAGAGCCTCGACTGAGCTCGCAGTGCGGGGAGTCCTAGAGTGGTCACAGCAGCAGCTGGAAAACATTTTGAGTGCTAATATCTTATCTCTGTCTGTCTTTTTTACGTACAAGTCTCGATGTTGTTCTTTAAGATGCTCAGTGTTGTGTCTTGGTGCTTAAGATTTGCTTGCTTCTGCCAGATGTTAGTGAATGCTGCCATTATCTGCTTTCGCCTTAAGAGATATTCGCTTTTTACTTCTCCCATTCAGTCGTTGTCCCATGCCAGGAGACTTCCCAAGTATACCAGGTAAGTCCCACTGAGCTATAATCCTCTTTGTGAGACGCGACCTTGCGGGTAACGGGTGTATAACAAAATCGCTGGTCACCCCACCCTTGACCGAGTAGTTCTAGCCTGCACACGATCTGTCATGAGTCTTCGGATGCTTTTAGATCAGGTCATGGATAGCGTGACACCTCCACCGCACCGCCTAAGTCTGCCTGGGGTCAAGGGCCAGCAACCTTTGAACCCTCCTCTCAGTTGCTACAATAAACAAAGCCAAGCCTCGACAGGACGGATCAAAACAGAAACGAACTGCGTCTGCCCACCGACTATGAGATGAGGATCTGCCCTTCAGGCCTTCAAATGCCGAGCACATGGACATCTCCTAACTTCACGGCACGCCTGGTACGGACAAAATCTTTAAGCTGCAGTGAACAGAATGATTATGCCGATTTAACGTACTAATATCTGATGTGGCTAGTGTCCGCAATTCCACCAAATATAAAAACAAAAATCACCAATGATAGCACGCCGAAGTGGCTTATCACGTGAAAATCGATAGCAGTGGCCACACACTCGGAACGCACGTTGATGCTAAATGTGGAGGGAAAAACCGGAACACCCAGAGAAAAATCCACGCGACCACGGGGAGAGAGAGACACACAGACTCCAACTATACAGCAGGTGTAAGGGCTGGGATCGAACCCACGACCTCTTGTATACCAGGCCAGCTAGTTAATATCTCAAAGCCTTCATGAAGCCTCTCGTTACGTTCTAATGTGGCCCCTGAGTCGGAGGCGTTCTAACTTTCTCCACCTGTCACAGAATCGTGATCATGGTCGTGATGCTGATAACGACACCCACACGGGGCACTGACCACGTGACCCATCGTGCATCACATCCCGTCGCCTAATGATCATTTTAACAAAATCTGACTCAATGAGGCAGTAACCTCAAGAGTAGAAGGATATCAGCACAGTCACCACCTACAAGAGGAAAGGACACAAATCTGGTTGCAGAAACAGCCGCGGCCTATCACGTGTCTCTGTTGCTGGTTAGCGTGAGTCGTGTTCTTTTGCCTCACAACCCACAACTCAGAAAATGTTCTTACAGAAAAACAGCGCGTGGCTTCAGGAAAGACCGAAGCACCTCTGACATGATTTTACTTGCAAACACAAAATACAGGCGAAGTGCAGAGAGCAGAACAAAGACCTCTCTACGTTACCTTCATAGACCTTACCAAAGCCTTTGACACTGATGACTGATAAATCCTCTGGATAATGCGTTCAAGAAATTTGGTGTTCCAACCCAATGCATCAACATTCTCAAACAGTGTCACGACGTCATGCAGGCACGTGTACTCGTAGGTGGACTACAGTCTGCCTCCTTCGCTGTGAAAGTAGAGGGTGATAAGAGGGATGTGTACTGGCCCCAGTCACATTCAACCTGTTTCTGGTGGCGGCCGCTCTCCTCTCCCGCAAATCTCTCGAGGCGGATGATAGTACACAACTACAATTCCGCCTTGATGGGAGTCACCTCAACATCAGACGCCTGCAGGCCAAGACCAATAATACAGTCAGCAACTTTCGAGAGCTTCGGCGCTCTGACGACTGTGGTGCCTGCCTAGCGCACAGCCCCATCTGCCAGGCAACAAGCGCCGGATGTCGCGTCCTCTGTTTATCGCTCCATGGGCCGTTTGGTCAAAATGCAACAAAACCGAGGTCATCGTTCATAAAAAATCTCCACCATCCACTCTCGCCCCGAGCTTAAAATCGACGGCGTCCCCCTCAAGGTTGCACAACAGTTCGGCTACCTCGGCAGAATATGAAACCCCCACGTACCTTATTGATGACGACATCCAGGCTCACATCGACTCTTGCCTCGACAACCTTTGGTAGACTGCGCTCTCGGGTGTTCAGGAACAACAATCTGAGGAGATCAACGAAAGTTGCCATTTACATGAGAGTCTGTGTGTGTTTGTCAACGTCACTCTGTGGCTCTGAAGCCTGGACGAGCTACCGCTCTCACATCAGACACCTCGAGGCTTTGAACATCAGGTGCCTCCAACGAATCCTCGGCATCACCGGGGAGGATCGTGTTCCTCACGTTGATATCCTCCAGCGTACTGAGGCCATCAGCGTGGAAGCAACTCAAGCAAAGAGGTAACTCCGCTGGGTGAGCCACGTCATTGCGATGCCTATTCTAGATTTGAAGCTTTCGTGACTGCAAGGATTCATACTCTTAGGTTTTTTCGGTAAAGTCACGTAGGTAAAAAATAAAATTAAAAGTTAATAAAAGTAATCATGGAAATAAAGTAAAATAATAAATCACGACGTTTCCGAGGCAACACAAGTCTCTGTCATCAGGTGGGACCGTCACAGCTAAAATTACTGCATTAATAAGTGACTTTTCCGAAAAAACCTAAGAGTATTGGGATGCCTGGCTGTCGTCTACCTCGTCAGGCGCTGTATGGACAACTCCCGGCAGCCAGCAGAAGGCCGGGCGGTAAACAAACTGAGGTATTAGGATCAGCTGAAGGGGACACTAAAGAGGTGCAACATCAAGCTGGGCGACCTTGAGGCAGCTGCAGCCGACTATGGCGCTCCTTATGCGACACGGAGTCAAACACCTTGAAGAACAACGCACCCTTCTTGGTTCTTTCGGTAAAGTCACGTAGAAGGGAAATAATAAAATACTAAAAATAAAACATAATAAAATAATTCTCACGACGTTTCGGCCACAACGCAAGCAGCCGTCCTCAGGTGAAGAATGAGACACCACCAAGCTTGGAGCGTCTATTTAAGCTGCTGGGTTTGAGGGGGAAGAAGAGCGCCTTGACAAAATAATTTGCATATCAAGAGGAATGTATCATACCTCCTACGCATTTCTCATAAATATGCTAAATTCCTCTTGATATGCAAATTATTTTGTCAAGGCGCTCTTCTTCCCCCTCCAACCCAGCAGCTTAAATAGACGCTCCAAGCTTGGTGGTGTCTCATTCTTCACCTGAGGACGGCTGCTTGCATTGTGGCCGAAACGTCGTGAGAATTATTTTATTATGTTTAATTGTTATTATTTTATTATTTCCCTTCTACGTGACTTTACCGAAAGAACCAAGAATATGAATCTCTGCAGTCACGAAAGCTTTAAATCGAAATTGTATTATGTTTTATTTTTATTATTTTATTACTTCCCTTCTACGTGACTTTACCGAAAGAACCAAGAAGATGAATCCCTGCAGTCACGAAAGCTTTAAATCGAAATTTTATGATGTTTTATTTTTATTATTTTATTATTTCCCTTCTACGTGACTTTACCGAAAGAACCAAGAAGATGAATCCCTGCAGTCACGAAAGCTTTAAATCGAAATTTTATTATGTTTTATTTTTATTATTTTATTACTTCCCTTCTACGTGACTTTACCGAAAGAACCAAGAAGATGAATCCCTGCAGTCACGAAAGCTTTACATCGAAATTTTATTATGTTTTATTTTTATTATTTTATTACTTCCCTTCTACGTGACTTTACCGAAAGAACCAAGAAGATGAATCCCTGCAGTCACGAAAGAAGCTTTAAATCGAAACAACGCACCCAGCAGCAAGACGTGCATCGACAGCGCAGACACCAACACGCTGTACCGGAACCATCCCAGCCACCAGTCCCAGACATCACGTGTCCCGGCTGGGGCAGGATGTGTGGCTCCAGGATCGCGCTTCAGAGCCATCTGCAGTGGCTTCATCATCGCCAACAGCGATAGCCGCTAGCAAATTCATTTTCCAACAAACTACGGAAAGCAATTTCATCTTCGTATAGATGGACTGCCATAAGTAAGCATACAAGACATAAAAATACGCCGCTGATATATATGTAATGGGTTAAACTGAGCCGCAGACATAGACTTGGAGGCAACACATTTTTAAATCCTTTATATTAAGTTCGCATGCTTGCTTGCGTGCTTGCTTGCTTACGACCGTGCAAATCTTTCGGTCGTTTTTTAACCCACTTCCCGTGATCCAATCGAGCTGACATTTTCCACACAGACTCGTTGTGCGAGACAATTAATGTTCGTGAAAAAAAATTGCCAAAATTTTACACTTTTTAGGCAAAAAAAAATGATTTTACATATATTCAAATAGAACTCATTCTTGGCTTTGGCTGAACGTCACAGTATAAGAGCCCAGAGCGTAACCCCTCCACTGGCCGTGGCGGAGTAGCGCAGTTGGTAGCGCCCTCGCTTCCCATGCCAAAGGTCGCGGGATCGATCCCCACGTCCTCCACAGGCGAATATATTTTTAAATCCTTTATATTAAGTTCGCTTGCTTGCTTAGGACCGTGCAAATCTTTCGCTCGTTTTTTAACCCACTTCCCGTGATCCAATCGAGCTGACATTTTGCACACAGACTCGTTGTGCGTGACAATGCATTTTCGTGAAAAAAAATTTCCAAAATTTTACACTGTTTAGGGGAAAATAAATAAATATTTAATTAGCTATTGTTTAATGCTGCCAGACAATCTTCTGACCCATAGGTGGCAGCCATCTCAAGCCAGAGGACGAGAGGACTCTAGCCGCCCCGATGCCACGCATATTAGGGATTTATAGTGAAAAACTTTGTTTTTACGGGTAATTTTTTTTAAACTCCAACACACGGGGTAACTTCCCCTTAACAGAATAACAACCTATGGTGGTGACCACCAGGCTAACAACACTCATTGCAACGTAACTGCTACTACAGACCGGGTCCACGTGTTGGAGACTCGTTGAACAGAGAACGTCCACGAAAGTTTCTTCCAGGATTAACAACAACCCTGGTCCGTCTCGGGACCCGGCTTCTATTCTCTGTGGCGTAGCCAGCTCCGCCCTTGGCCACGACCACCTTCCAGAATCCTCAGGAAGGATCTGGGTCCCAGTCACGTGACCACCCCTAGCCCCCACTTGGGGTCCCTTTGTAGACTTAACTGGTCACGTGTCCTCCCTGGTCAACAAGAGTGCCATGACCTCGAGTAACCTCATCCTTCGGCCGGCACTCACACACCCTGTCCTGTAGGGCCGGTACTGCACGTTGACATCTCGCGATGTCACTGCATATGTGTAGAGAAGTTCCCACGGACGCACTCGGAGACAGAGGTATGTTATGGGCTTTCGCCAAGGGTTTATTAACGGTTAACAATAACACAGACAAGGGTACACAACTCCCAGGGGCTAGGGGTCCGACTCTGAGTCCTGGTCCCTGCCCGGCTAGCTCCGGTCTCTCTCTCTCTCTCGTGTTGGATCGGGGACTCTGCCGACTCCACCGAGCGGAGAGAGAAGCACCTCTACGGCTACCACCGGCTTCTCCCCAGACTCACTATTCAATCTCTCTCTACCCCTGGTTCCCTCTTCACCCTGCTGACTCTACACGTTCCCACAGTGACCCCGCTTATGTCACGGGGTCTCCCTTAAGTACCCGAGGAGACGTGACGTCATCACACTGAACGGCACACCTGACGTCACGTCCCCATTTTACTCCTCTACATATGTATAAATCAATGTAATTTATAGGAATTAGGCACTGAGAAATATGTATACATTTACATGAGATGAGAGCATGTGGGATATACGAATAAGGCACCGCTGTATGTAAATCTATACTCTTCTTGGTTCTTTCGGTAAAGTCGCGTAGAATGGAAATAATAAAATAATAAAAATAAAACATAATAAAATAATTCTCACGACGTTTCGGCCACAACACAAGCAGCCGTCCTCAGGTGAAGAACAGGTCTGTCGAGAGAGAAGACAGAGTCTACAGCACCATATTTCTACAGCACCATATTTTAACACTAAAGCAGTCACTGACTCGCAACAACTTGCAATCATAAGTGACAGAGTTAATTTTTTGTAATTTTTTATTTTATTTTTTACCTACGTGACTTTACCAAAAAACCTAAGAGTATGAATTCTTCACCTGACGACAGCTGCTTGCGTTGTGGCCGAAACGTCGTGAGAATTATTGTTTTGTTTTATTTGTATTATTTTATTATTTCCCTTCTACGTGACTTTACCGAAAGAACCAAGAAGATGAATCCCTGCAGTCACGAAAGCTTTAAATCGAAATTTAAATCTATACTGTTCAGACATCCTGTACCTCAGCCGCTGGATCTCTCAGCACCTCGCAGCCGTGAGGGATTCCAGTGACAATACAGACCCCGACCAGGCGCGCTGCTCTGGTACCAATAGCGGCTGTCCGCTCACTCGGCACGGCAGCGAGCGGACAGCGCGGTGAGAGCCTCGACTGAGCTCGCAGTGCCGGGAGTCCTGGAGTGGTCACAGCAGCAGCAGCTGCAATACATTTCGAGTGCCAATATCTTATCTCTGTCTGTCTTTGTTTAAATGTCCAATTCCCGCAGGCATACAGAGCTGCTACTGAACACACATGTTGTTCTTCCCTTCTACGTGACTTTACCGAAAGAGCCAAGAAGATGAATCCCTGCAGTCACGAAAGCTTGAAATCGAAACACATGTTGTTCTTTAAGATGTTCAGTGTTGTGAATTGTAGCTTAAGATTTGCTTGCTTCTGCCAGACGTTAGTGAATTCTGTCTCATGCCTACGGCTTTTGGGAACCATTGTCCCTGTCTCTCTCCCTGTCTGTCTCTCTCCCAGTCTGTCTTTCTCTGTTTGTCTTTGTCTCTATCTCTGTTTCTCCCTCTGTATTTTTCTGTCTCTGTTTATCTCTTTCCATCTTTATGTGTGTGTCTCTCTCTGGCTCTCGCTCTGGCTTTCCCTGTCTCTCTCTCTGTCTCTCTGTTAATGTCTCTCTTTCTGTCTCTCTGTGTCCTTCTCTCACTGTCTGCCTTCGTCACTATCTCTCTGTCACTTTGTATCTGTTTTTCTGTCTCTCTCTATCTGTCTCTGTCTTTCTTTCTCTGTCTCAGCCCCAAAAGTAATTACGCTGCCAGTGCCTCAAACCAATGTTCCACCTTTTAGGGGACATCTTCAGGAAACTGGGGGTGCCCTTCTACAACAGCAGCTTCGTATATGGGGTGGTGCCTTACCTGGCTAACGAGCGCCATGACCTCGCCAACCTCGCCTGTGCTCAGGCGAAGTTGGCGGTGTACAGAACGAAAAAAAATATGCTGGAAGGTGACACTGACGGCTGCTCTGTGCTGCTTCCAGTGTTCAGGGGCCTGCTCAAGGCGCGGCTCCGGCTGGAGCACGCATACCATACACATGTTGGTGATGTGCGCGTCTTCTTCGAACGCCGTGGACGGCACCTCGTGGTGTTCACCTTCTGAAGCGCTCGCTCGTCACCGTGGCGTGCGCGATGACCACCACGTGACTTTTCTTTCGTGTCGTGCGCGGTGCATTTAGTGCCACAGCGCGCGCATTTATAGCGTTTGTTTTATTTGTTTGCTGGTGACTTTGTATTTCATATCGGAATCGCCTCCAGTGCTGTTGCTGCTGGCGGCAATACAAGTTGTTTAAAAGTCTGTCTCTATTTATATTTCTCTCTCCGTCTGTCTCTCTTGCTCCGGCAGTACTTGCTCCGGCAGTACATATACTAAAATTGGAACGATACAGAGAAGATTAGCATGGGCCCTGCGCAAGGATGACACGCAAATTCGTGAAGCGTCTGTCTCTCTTGCATGCGTTGTGTTTCTCTTTCCCTGTCTCTTTATTTGTGTCTCTGTATCTCTCTGTCTCTCTGTCTGTCTTACGCCTTCCACTCCTGGACTTTTGTTTTCTCTTCATATGTTGTTATTTGGACTTTTCCACTATTATTTATAACTCTGTGATGTTTCGCTGTGTCTGTGTCAATGTATATCTACGTCTCTCTACGTATCTCTGTGTGTCTATGTATCTCTGTATATCAATGTGTATCTCGATGTGTATCTTTACTATTTTAGGTATCTCTATGTATTTCTGTGTATCCCTCGATGGTGCTGAGGGGATATCTTGTCTAGCTCACCCAGCAACTCCTTGTTCTCTTGATCCCTATCCCGATACAACTCGCTGTGACACTCTGTAGCCCCATCTCTGTGTGTGTCTCTTCTCAGTCCATCTTGCCGTCCCTGCCTTGTCTCGCTGTTCTACTGCAGCCTGATACTCTAAACTCGTGGCGACGTTGATTCTAAACGTGGAGGGAAAAAACCAGAGGACCCGGAGAGAAATCCACGCGACCACGGGGGGAGAGAGAGAGATGTAAAGTCGGATCATACAGCAGGCGTTGTCAGGGTCTGGGATCGATTCCATGGCCTCCTGTATATACCAGGAGAAGTAGTTAGCAGATAGTTAACATCTCTCTAGCCACTGTGGCGCCCTGTGTATCGGCACAGAAACTGAGTTTTACACCGAAGCTTGAAATTACTTTGCCAAGAGGAAGAATCTCCATGCGGTGACGAGAACAGCGCCCAGAATAGACCCTTGGGGGACACCGCAAAGCGGAAGCTGGCGAGAGAACGCGACCACCGTTCATAGACACCGCAATGCGCCCGATCAGCGGGTACAGAATTATTATCAGATGGAGCTCATTACACCACACAAACAGCCTCACTTGGTAAAATAAATATAGTCTTAGATGAGTCTGTGGGAGTCCATGTGTATCTGTTGGTCTCTACGGATCTCCAAGGATCTCTATGCATCTCTATGTGTATCTCTATGCATCTCTAAGGGTCTCTATGGGTCTCCATGGGTTTCTATGCATCTCTATGTGTATCTCTATGTATTTCTATGGGTCCCCATGGGTCTATATGCATCTATATGTGTATCTACGTGTCTCTATGTCTCTGTGTATCTCTGTATTCACTTTGCATCTTTAAGTGTGTCTACCAGTCTCTATCGGTCTCTATGTGCGTGTGATGTCTACGTAGTGTCGTTGGTGTGAGTACCCTTGTGTAGAGACAGAACCGTGTGGGTGCAGAGCCTCTCCCCGGACACCGGATGGGCACAGCAAGGGAGGCTGGGTAAACAGGAAGGGGCACGTGACCGGATGTGGGGCGGACGGTGGGGGTACCAGGGTTGAGGAACACGTGAGGTGGGCCTTGAACCCTCGCGAAGGATCGGGAAAATGGGCGTGGCCAGGGGGGGGGCGTGGCCAGGGGGGGGGGCGTGGTCACGCCGTGAGGATAAAAGCCGAGCCCCGGGGGGGTAGCGGAGTCGGTCCTGGCTGAGAAAAATCCATCGTCGCCGGCGGTCTGGAGGTGTCTCATGGACCAGGCAGCGTGTTGGCTAACCTGGTCCGATTTGCAGTCGTCCTTCCAGAATGTACATAGCCATCTGCTCCCAGTGTACATAGCAAGGTGTAGGAATGGTGGGTTACCACCTTGTGCTGTTGTTCTGTTAAGGGTTATGTGATGTTGGTTAATGAACCGTGTTTCCTCCAAGCCTTCGTGTGTGACTTGCTTGGACCCACTCCATCTATATGACGGTGATGGTGATAGCAGCCACTTAGTTGAGCTGCTATAGTTATTGATGGCCAGATCGCTTCTGAACAAAGAGCTACACAGCTCGGTGGGGAATTACACCGGGTAAGATAAATACGTAGTTTAGTTTTAGTACGGGTTTTCTATGGGTATGGGTCTCTATGGGTATGGGTCTCTATGGGTATGGGACTCTATGGGTATGGGTCTCTATGAGTATGGGACTCTATGGGTATGGGACTCTATGGGTATGGGACTCTATGGGTATGGGTCTCTATGAGTATGTGTCTCTATGGGTATGGGTCTCTATGGGTATGGGTTTCTATTGGTATGGGTCTCTATGGGTATGGATCTCTATGGGTATGGGTCTCTATTAGTATGAGTCTCTCTTAGTATGAGTATGGGTCTCTATGGGTATGGGTCTCTATGGGTATGGGTCCTAATGGGTATGAGTCTCTATGAGTATGGGTCTCTTTGGGTATGGGTCTCTATGAGTATGGGTCTCTATGGGTATGGGTCTCTATGGGTATGGGTCTCTATGGGTATGGGTCTCTATGAGTATGGATCTCTATGGGTATGGGTCTCTATGGGTATGGGTCTCTTTGAGTATGGGTCTCTTTGAGTATGGGTCTATGGGTATGGGTCTCTATGAGTATGGGTCTCTATGGGTATGGGTCTCTGAGTATGTGTCTCTATGGCTATGGGTCACTATGGGTATGGGTCTCTATGGGTATGCGTCTCTATGAGTGTGGGTCTTTATGGGTATGGGTCTCTATGAGTGGGTCTCTATGGGTATGGGTCCTAATGGGTATGGGTCTCTATGAGTATGGATCTCTATGGGTATGGGTCTCTATGGGTGTGGGTCTCTACGGTTATGGATCTATATGATTATGGGTCTCTATGGGTATGGGTTTTTTTGGTTATTGGTCTCGATTGTTACGGGACTCTGTGGGACTCCATGAGTTTGGGTCTCTGTGAGTCTATGGGTCTCTATGTGATAATGATATCAGCCACTTGGTTGATCTGCTATGGTTTGTGGTGGCCATGTGGCTTCTGAACAAAGAGCTGCTACACAGCTCAGCGGGACCTTACACCTGGTAAGATAAAGAGTCAACACGCTTCCAGACTGTGCAGCACGACCGGCTCTACATCACGCACTCCGTAGCACATTCACACCGCGACCTATCTTCAGATATTTTAAATTATTTCCTCTCACCTGTCCCCCCAATCCCATTGCCACCCGCACCCTCCAAGACGCTCCTTGCCACAAATGGACCGCAACGCCTCGCTGTTGATGTCATCAGCAAGGAGCTATAAACCATCATCACGACAACTCCACTCAGCATCCACGCAGCGGCAGCAGCTTGTGGCTCAGCTGTCGAACAAAGACGGTCACCTCATTGCATGCTCCTTATCCTAGAGAAGGTCACCGCATCATCGCGCTGCGCCTTCAGATGCGCAGCTTCTCCGGCATCTGTAACGCTCCTCCCGAAATTTGGAAACCACTGCAGCTGTGCGCTTGTACAACATCTAGATTTAAAAACTAATTTCTTTAGCTTGTAGTCCTTCCTCCGCTCATCCTATTAGCACGGTTGGCTACTTATTGTGCCAAATTTCAACATGCTACACACATACTACAGAATAAATACAGGTTTTTTTGGGGGTAAATCGCCTAAATATGAATGTGTCGTTAAACTCGCCACAACCCAACACAACCAATTAGTAAGGTTAGTCATGTAAACAGAACATGGCAATTCGTTACTAGTACAGCACATCGGTGTTTTGGAGAGCAACGCCACAACATTTACAATCTGTATTCGACGTTTCGCCAGTAATTACAACCAGCTTCATCGGCGACAGCCAGATTTGTAGATAAATCCTCCTGTTTCGTTCCTTAAATAGAGGCATAGATGTGATGACATCACTTGTGAGAAACTTCTGGCGCAAAGTGGTGGGGGGGGGGGGGAACTAATGAATGCATATAACTCACTATCTTTACACGATCTAACCCTAAAAAACATTTATTTTGGATGATATTGGTCGCGAAAGCTTTCGTGTTAAACTGCACACTACCTTACTGCATTCTACTATAGACCACACGACGCAATACACACAATACTACATTGAAAACCCATTTCTTTAGAACTGTGTTTAGTTTGTTGTCTTCATCAAGTGGAAAATTTATCGCAGCAGCCAACTAATCTAAACACGTGACTTTCATTATGAATGGAGAGGAAAAAAACGAAAGATCCGGAGACAAATCCATGCAGTGACCACAACGGGGAGAGAGAGAAAGACACAAACTCCAAATATACATCAGCCGTCAGGGTCGGGATCACACCCACAACTTCCTGCATACCAAGCAAGGTAGTTAGCATCTCAAAGCCACTGTACAGCCACCGGTAGGTTCCGATGGGAGAGCTGAGTTGGAGGCGTTCTAACTTTCAGCACTTGTCACGGAATCGTGATGCTGATGCTGATAACGACACCCAAATGGGGATCTTTACACTGACCACGCTAAGCGTCACATTCCTTTACCTGATGATCGTTTAACGAATAGTTGTCATTCACGCTACCGCTCGCTGATTGATTGATTTCATCGACGGACAAACTCCTTGATTTTAATCAGTGATCGCATTCTTAACGAGACGGTGAACTGTAGCGTAATCACTCGTCGTTATCCACGCACCGGTAGCGTTGGTTACCTGGTGATGGGTTCAATGCGTTAGTGAACTGACTGCTCACGGTGTCAATTAACCCGTGGTGGCACTCATCAGCGATAGCGCAGTGGGCGACAGCAATGATGGTGGTGGTGATGATTACAAGATTCTACCATCTGATGTCGGCGGGGATTGTGATGTTGTTGTGACTTAAGGGCCACGTGGCTTCTCACTCCATAGTGGTGGTGCTCAAACCGAACGAATTCGGACTAGAGATGTGGACTCATTTAACATCATCATCACCATCAGCTGCATTATCATCATCATTAGCTGCAGAACCATCATGAGCTGCATCATCATCATCAGCCTGGTTACAGGTTGCAGGCAGGTTCCGAGTCACCTTGCACTGCACAGCGACACTGCTATTGGGCGGTCTCCCAGGCTAGAAGTGAACCGCGCTGAGACGTTTCGCTGTTGCGTTGCGTAGAGGTTGGGTACTAATAGGGGTTGGGGTAGTCGTTGTGGTAGTGATCGCTTAGTGACAATGTTTGGGTAGTGATAGGATTCGTGACAGGGGTAGTGATACGGGTTGGGGTAGTGATAGGTGTTTGGGTAGTAACAGAGGTTGAGTTAGGGGTGGTGATTGGGGTTGGGATAGTGCTAGTAATATTGGTAATAATAGTGATAGCGGTCGTGATAGTCATAGTGGTGAGGGTAGTGATAGGGGTTTGGCTAGTGCTAGAGGTAGTGATTGGGATTGGGGTAGTGATAGGGGTAGTGATAGTGGTAGGGGTAGGTCTGCTCATAGCTGGTTTGCAGGGGCAGTGAGTACCAGTAGCAGGATGAAGATTCAGGTCTTGGAGACAAGAGGTGGGCGTTGTTCTAATGGAGGATCTGAAGCTGCAGGTTGTTTTTGTTGTTCTAGTCAGGCTGAGTGCTTTATGTGCAGAGTTATAGATCATTCCGCTCCACACCCCTGGGACTGTCAATGCACGGACATCCTCTACTTGAGTGGCTGGGCCGCTCAGCACTCGGGCATCGTGGGTGAGGGGTGGCCGTGGAGGCACAGTCCAGACAGCGCAAAGTGCTCTGGTACCAATAACGGCCACGCTGTTGGTAACCGGCACAAGCAGCTCCACACTCTAAGCCCAGTGGCTCTTCTTAGTCTGGGGTGCAGCACGCACACCCTGGGGATGCGAGACACGGGCAGATTATTTTAGAAGGGAAATCATCGAAAAAACAAATTATGCACGGGGCAATGTAAGTACAACTTACTTTGTTTTATTAAACCCTCTGTGTTTATTCACATTATGCTTTTTTTACGATTAAGAACCAAAGTAGAGCAAGTTGCAGTTAAATGTTAAAACAACGTCTTTACATAATCTCAATGCAACACAACGCCAGTAAACGTTTAGGATGTTACAGAGAACACACGCAAATAAGACAAAGACACAGATCCCCCGCATAGCCTGCAACAGACTGTTGGGGCAAGTGCTATTTGCGAGCACCTATGAAGGCCAGAACGGTGCACGAGAGGGTGGGTGTACAGCACCACGCCGGACCGCCTTTGTTTCCCCAGTGGCGATGTTTACCCACTGCACCAGGTACTCATTTGAGGCTGAGTCGACCTAGGGGAGGCCGTGGAGAAGTTCACATATTGTCACAGGTGTTGGCCGTGAGCGGGATTCGAACCCAGGTGGCCAGGATCATTGCGCAGCACGCGAACTGCTACACTACCGCTGCTCACACACAACACACACACAGACACACACATACACAAACAGATACACACATATACATACACACACAACACACACAGTACACACATACACACACACACAATAAACACACACATACACACACAGTACACATACACAGATACACACATACAACCCACACAGTACACACATACACACAACACACACAATACACATACAACAACAACCGCCATTCGCCACTAAGTGGCGGTGACGTCACCACGACGCTTGTGCCAGGCCATGTGCACCTTGAGGCCACGTGCAGTGTCGAACGCCCGTTGGCAGAAGGTCACGGGGCAGACCCAGGTGCCACGGGTCGACTGACCGAGATGACCGAGATGACTGGCTGATGCACCACCTGTGCCCCCTACTGTACCAACTTGCTGTGCCTTAGCCACCCGGCGCTCCGCTCGTTGTTGTGAGCGTCGCTCCTCCGCCCTCCGTTGTTGTTGGAGGGCGACTGGCTCCAACTGCCCAGTAGCGTCCTTCACGAGCCTCCTCCACTGAGGCCGATCTTGACACCGCTGGTACCAGTCATCGGCAAGTCCACTCAGCTCCACGTCCTCCTGTACCACATCACTCCATCTCTTCTCTAGCCCGTGCCGCGCCCGTTTAGCCCCCTCGATCCGGCCGAACAAAAGCTGTTTAGGCATGCGGTGGCTGGGCATGCGGGCTACATGACCCAGCCAACGCAGCCTTGCCTGCCGGAGGAGCTCACTAATGGGACTTTGCCCTGATCTTTCAAGGACTTGTGAGCTCCTCACACAATCCAGCCTGGTTAGACCCAGGATGGATCGTAGGCAGGCCAGCCTAAATGTTTCCAACCGGCGAAGATGCTCCACTAGGGGGGTCCACGTTTCGCAAGCGTAGAGAAGGGAGGGAATGACCGTGGCCGAGAAGACCTGAAGCTTCGTGCGGAGCGACAGACCAGGTAGCTTCAACACAGCGTTACGCAACCGATGAAAAGATATTGCCGCTCGACTGATTCGGAGTGAGACCTCTGCTGATAAACTGGAGCCGGTCATAAGCACACTGCCCAGGTATGGGAAACTCTCCACTCTCTCCACAACTGCCCCATCACCAATTGGGAGTTGTGGGGGTGGAGTGTCCGATGGTACAAAATACCCAGGCAGGTGCTTAGTTTTGGTGGGGCTGATGGTAAGGCCCCACCTCTTAGTGGCACGCTCCAGTCTCAGCAGCAGCGTCTCCAACTCCTCTTCTGAATGAGCAGCTATTACCAAATCATCGGCATACATAACGTGGTTGACCAATAGGGAGCCATCCCTTGATCGCACCCGGGCGTCGATCAGCCTCCCATTATATCTGTACCAAATGGAAATTCCCCCGGTACAGTTATTGAAGGCTTCACGAACTACGCAGTCGAAATAGATGTTAAATAATGTGGGAGCCAGAGGACATCCCTGTCGCACCCCAAGGTGTACAGGGAAAGGCTCCGACTCCCGGCCACGTAGTTTTACCCGGGCCCGCTCACCATCATGAAGGTCCTTAATGATCGTGAGCAGAGGGTCAGGGACTCCGAAAGCACGAAGAACAACCCAGAGCCCAGTCCTACTGATGGTATCATAGGCCTTGACCAGGTCAATAAAGCAGAGATGTAGGTCTTTTTGGAATTCCCTACACCTCTGCTGTAGCAGACGGACAGAAAATATGGCATCTGTGCAGGACCGTCCTTTCCTGAAACCGCATTGGGGCTCCGCAAGCCTCTCCTCAGCGTGCCTAGCAAGGCGATGTTGAATAATCCTTGCCAGAACCTTACCCGGCAAACTGAGGAGTGAGATGCCCCTATAGTTGTTACAGTCGGTACGGTCCCCCTTCTTAAAGAGGGGGACCACCAGGGCATCCTTCCAGTCCTGCGGTACCCGTCCAGTGGTCCAGACTGTTGTTATGATGTCATATAGGGCAGTCTGTGCACAAACGCCACACACATACACACACACAGATACACATACAGATACACAGACACAACACACACACAATACACATACACACACACACATACACACACAACACACACAGTACACACATACACACACAACACACACACATACACACACAGATACAAACACAGTACACACAGTACACACACAGTACACACACACAATACACATACACACACACAGACACACACATACACACACAGTACACACATACACACAACACACACACACACACAGATTCACACATAGATACATAAACAGAATACACACACATACACACATACAGATACACACACAGATACACACACAGTACAACAACAACAACAACCGCCATTCGCCACTAAGTGGCGGTGACGTCACCACGATGCTTGTGCCAGGCCAAGTGCACCTTGAGGCCACGTGAAGTGTCGAAAGCCCGCTGGCAGGAGGTCACGGGGCAGACCCAGGTGCCACTGGTCGACTGACCGAGATGACCGAGATGACCGAGATGACTGGCTGATGCACCACCTGTGCCCCCTACTGTACCAACTTGCTGTGCCTTAGCCACCCGGCGCTCCGCTCGTTGTTGTGAGCGTCGCTCCTCCGCCCTCCGTTGTTGTTGGAGGGCGACTGGCTCCAACTGCCCAGTAGCGTCCTTCACGAGCCTCCTCCACTGAGGCCGATCTTGACACCGCTGGTACCAGTCATCGGCAAGTCCACTCAGCTCCACGTCCTCCTGTACCACATCACTCCATCTCTTCTCTAGCCCGTGCCGCGCCCGTTTAGCCCCCTCGATCCGGCCGAACAAAAGCTGTTTAGGCATGCGGTGGCTGGGCATGCGGGCTACATGACCCAGCCAACGCAGCCTTGCCTGCCGGAGGAGCTCACTAATGGGACTTTGCCCTGATCTTTCAAGGACTTGTGAGCTCCTCACACAATCCAGCCTGGTTAGACCCAGGATGGATCGTAGGCAGGCCAGCCTAAATGTTTCCAACCGGCGAAGATGCTCCACCAGGGGGGTCCACGTCTCGCAAGCGTAGAGAAGGGAGGGAATGACCGTGGCCGAGAAGACCTGAAGCTTCGTGCGGAGCGACAGACCAGGTAGCTTCCACACAGCGTTACGCAACCGATGAAAAGATATTGCCGCTCGACTGATTCGGAGTGAGACCTCTGCTGATAGACTGGAGCCGGTCATAAGCACACTGCCCAGGTATGGGAAACTCTCCACTCTCTCCACAACTGCCCCATCACCAATTGGGAGTTGTGGGGGTGGAGTGTCCGATGGTACAAAATACCCAGGCAGGTGCTTGGTTTTGGTGGGGCTGATGGTAAGGCCCCACCTCTTAGTGGCACGCTCCAGTCTCAGCAGCAGCGCCTCCAACTCCTCTTCTGAATGAGCAGCTATTACCATATACACACATAGACACACACACAGATACAAAGACAAAAAAACCCCGTTTAGCCTTAACATACTTTTGGGGCAAGTGCTTTTAGCGAGTAGAAGCGCCTATAAATGCTGGCACTGATTCACACACAGATATACACACACAGAAACACATAAACACACAGACACACACAAATACAGACACACACACAGATGCAAAGAGAAAGACAAAGACCCCCCTTATAGCCTTAACAGACTGTTGGGGCAAGTACTGTTAGCGAGTAGAAGCACCTATAAAGCCCAGCACAGATACACAAAGACAACATACGCACGCACTCACCACGTGCATGAACACAACACCAACGTAGCTACACACATCACGCGTACTACACACACACAGCCTGGTGCATAGCACCCACACCACAGTGCCACTCTCGTCCCCTGCCCTCGCACTCCCATGGGTTGCCAACTAAATAGGCGTGGGTGAGGGAGCTAAGACGGTCGAATGCTCCGTCAGGGATACTCTTCAACTGGAGTGGTGACAGGTTTTTACCCTTTCAACTGGTACAAAAACTGACACCTGTATACAAGGCATCATGTTTGCAATAACCACAACACAAGCAGTCAAAATGCAAACAAAAAGAAACAACTCTGATGATAATAATGATATGCACTGCCCTTGAATTTGATTGGTCCACACCCAAGACAGCTTTTCTTAGAGCCTAGTCTCCATTGGTGTTGGACCAGATGCCACTGGTAAAGGAGGTATCATAGTGTAAATGCTTACCCCGAGCTCTCAATACTCTGATAGTGCGCTGTCTTTGAGTTGTACGCCTATCACTATATTTTGCCACTGGTAAAGGAGGTCTCATAGTGGAGTGGTGACGTTCACGTGGACTCACGCGGACTCACGTGACCTGTGTTCACTACGCGTCACTACAAGTCGCGTATCGTGAGCTCCGTGCATCACCACGTGTCACCACGCGTCACAACGCGTCACCACGCGTCACTACGCATCATGTGTAGCAAGCTACGTGCATCTGCGCTCCGTGGTGCGGTCCAGGGTTTCTGCACCACCGCCACCGCCACCACCGCTGAACTCGCACAGCCACAGGTCGGCACCGCCCCATTATAATTGTATCTCCCGGCACGGCAGTTTCTTTGGTATCAGAGGAGGAGCTCTGTGCCACGACATCATCTCAAAAAACCTCTGCAACGCGTTCACCTGCAGCATTGTACCACAACCACCATTGTTGTTGTTGACGTTGTTGTTGTTGTTGTTGACGCTATCTAAACAACACCCACAGATACTAATAAACACTCACAACTCATAGAGACCCAAAGAGGCACAAAGAGATCGAGATACAGAAGCATAGACATCAACAGAGAACCACACAAACCAACAGAGACTCATAGCAACCCATACTCGTACAAATCCATTTAAAGCCCCAGAGACCGATAGAGACCCATATGTCGGAGAGAACCATAGAGGCCAAAAGAGACCCACAGAATCGGAAAGAACCATAGACGAAAACTAAATCAGGTAAGGCTATATAGCTCTTTAAACTAGTTTTGAAGCTTTCGTGGCTGCAGGAATTACTCTTTGGTTCTTTCGGTAAAGTCACGTTGAAAGAAAATACATTTAATAATAATAGAATACGACGTTTCGATTGCAACACAAGCAACCATCATCAGGCAAGAAGGAATGAGAAAACAAACGTAGTAAACTTAGAAATATAATGCAATACAGCACAGAGAATCGGTTAACACAACAGTCAACACCCTACCTGGTTAATTATGTTTTTCCAAAGTTTGCTAAATTTGAGAGAGAGACAAAACACAGATACTGGGACACACAGACAGACACACAATCAGATAGAGACACACAGAGATACACAGGAATTCCACACAAATCTCTCATTGTTCTCAACCCCAATCCCCCCCTCTCTCTCTCTGCCCCACCCCCTCTCTCTATTTAAGGCCTCGACACAGAGTCTCTCTGTGTGTGTCTCTGTGTGTCTCTGTGTGTGTCTGTGTGTGTCTCTGTGTGTGTCTGTGTGTCTCTGTGTGTGTCTGTGTGTGTCTCTGTGTGTCTGTCTCTGTGTGTCTGTCTCTGTGTGTCTCTGTGTGTGTCTCTCTGTGTGTCTCTCTGTGTGTCTCTCTGTGTGTCTCTCTGTGTGTCTCTCTGTGTGTCTCTCTGTGTGTCTCTGTGTGTGTCTCTGTGTGTGTCTCTGTGTGTCTATGTGTGTGTCTCTCTGTGTGTCTCTGTGTGTCTCTGTGTGTGTCTCTGTGTGTCTCTCTGTGTGTCTCTGTGTGTCTGTGTGTGTGTCTCTGTGTGTCTCTGTGTGTGTCTCTCTGTGTGTGTCTCTCTGTGTGTCTCTCTGTGTGTCTCTCTCTGTGTGTCTCTCTGTGTGTCTCTCTGTGTGTCTCTCTGTGTGTCTCTCTGTGTGTCTCTGTGTGTGTCTCTGTGTGTGTCTCTGTGTGTCTATGTGTGTGTCTCTCTGTGTGTCTCTGTGTGTGTCTCTGTGTGTCTCTGTGTGTGTCTCTGTGTGTCTCTGTGTGTGTCTCTCTGTGTGTCTATGTGTGTCTCTGTGTGTCTCTGTGTGTGTCTCTCTCTGTGTGTGTCTGTGTGTGTCTCTGTGTGTCTCTGTGTGTGTCTCTGTGTGTCTCTGTGTGTGTGTCTCTCTGTGTGTCTCTCTGTGTGTGTCTCTGTGTGTCTCTCTGTGTGTCTCTGTGTGTCTCTCTGTGTGTCTCTCTGTGTCTCTCTGTGTGTCTCTCTGTGTGTCTCTCTGTGTGTCTCTCTGTGTGTCTCTGTGTGTCTCTCTGTGTGTCTCTGTGTGTGTCTCTGTGTGTCTCTGTGTGTCTCTGTGTGTGTCTCTCTGTGTGTCTCTGTGTGTGTCTCTGTGTGTGTCTCTCTGTGTGTCTCTGTGTGTGTCTCTGTGTGTGTCTCTCTGTGTGTCTCTGTGTGTCTCTCTGTGTGTCTCTGTGTGTGTCTCTGTGTGTGTCTCTCTGTGTGTCTCTCTGTGTGTCTCTGTGTGTGTCTCTGTGTGTGTCTCTGTGTGTGTCTCTCTGTGTGTCTCTCTGTGTGTCTCTCTGTGTGTCTCTGTGTGTGTCTCTGTGTGTGTCTCTGTGTGTGTCTCTGTGTGTGTCTCTGTGTGTGTCTCTGTGTGTCTCTGTGTGTGTCTCTGTGTGTCTTTGTGTGTGTCTCTGTGTGTGTCTCTGTGTGTGTCTCTGTGTGTGTCTCTCTCTGTGTGTCTCTGTGTGTCTCTGTACGTCTCTCTGTGTGTCTCTGTGTGTGTCTCTATCTGCTTGTGTGTTATTAGCATCACGTTGTCATGATGCTAATAACGACACCATACGCGGGACGACGCACTGATCACGTGACGCGTCACGCTTCGCATCCTGTCACCTGATGTTCATTTAAGGAACGACTGTCAATCACGTGACCGCTCACCAATCGATCTATTGATTTAATTGACGGCCAATCTCCTGAATTGTAAACACAGAGCGCATTCGAAGCGAGACGGTGAACTGCAGCATACTCACTCCCCTTCGTTGTCCACGCACCAGCAGCGTTGGTTACCTGGTAATGGTTCTTATTCTTTGGTTCTTTCGGTTAAGTCACGTCTAAAGATAAAATAATAAATAAATAATAGCATATTACGACGTTTCGATTGCAACACAAGCAATCATCATCAGGCATAAAAGAAATGGCAACAAAAATCTAACTAGAAAACTATAGACAGACATACAAGCAGACAGACATCACAAGGACACACAGAGAGAGGACACGTATCGGCACAAGGAGAGAGGTCGTTTCTGTGACGGTGCCTTAAATATAGAGAGGGGGGCCGGGGCGGAGAGAGGGAGGGGGCAGAGAAAAAATTAGCATGTCAATGAGTGGACGGCAACGTGATGCTGCTGCAAGTAAGATGACGACGCGGCACGGCAACGCAAGCTTGAAAATCAGGAGAAAGACACTAACATTAAATAACCTCGTAAAATATCGAAATATAATGTAATGTACCTGGTGATGGGTTCAGAGCGTTAGTGAACGGACTGCTCACGGTGTCAGTGAACTGGCGGTTCGCTGATGGCGATCACCAGTGATGGCGCTGTGGGCGAGAGCAGTGTTGTTGTGTCTGGTGTTATTGTGACGTCAGAGCCACGTGACTTCTCATGGCGTATGGGCCTTGGTCTCTTGTGACGTCAGGGCCACGTGGTTTCTCATAGCGTCTAGGCCTTGGCCTACTGTGATGTTCGGGCCACGTGGATTCTCATGGCGTTTGGGCCTTGCGCTACTAAGACGTCAGGGCCATGTGGATTCTTGCACGGTAGCGGTGGTCAAACAAAACCAACTCGGAATGGAGATGTGGACTCCTTTATCATCACCATCAGCTGCAGCATAATCAGTGTTCTTAAGATATAATAATTAATAAGCTGCTATATATACATCTGTAGTAAGAATTCAGGAGGCTTGACGACGGGGT
Organism: Lethenteron reissneri; assembly: GCF_015708825.2. Taxonomy (NCBI): domain Eukaryota; kingdom Metazoa; phylum Chordata; class Hyperoartia; order Petromyzontiformes; family Petromyzontidae; genus Lethenteron; species Lethenteron reissneri. Next base: position 542,159 of record NW_026891604.1, read on the forward strand.
CGGAGGCACACTTATTTATTAACACCAACTTGTGCACAGTAACGGGTACACACAGTACTTAAGGGGGTATCGTCCCCTTCACTCGGCTACAGGGAGACACAACATCTAACCCCGCTAACCTACGCCCAAGTCCTCCACTACGGAGCTAGGGGAGGCTACCTATCCCAGCCCTGGTCAAGCTGGGATCCCGGCACCCTGAGTCTCCAAACCGGCTCTTATAAGAACGTCAGTCTGGGCTCTCGGGGCCACGCCACCGGCTTGCCCTGGTCGGCCCTGACAAGGACAGCGAGCCAAGGGAGCTCCGGGGCCTATTCTAGCTGGTCTTCACTCTTCGCTGGTTAAAGCTAATACTCGACCTCGAGCCCTCCGGCTCACCACCTTTTATAGCACTCGGCCCCCGGGAGGGGCCCGTGGGGGATGCAGGTGCGGACGTCGGTGTGAGCACCTCCTCTGTGTACGGCCCTAACCACGCCCCTTGTGTTTGTTAGCCATCCGTTCCCATGCACAATTACACCTCTACACATCTATGGAAGGTGTGAACATAAAGTGCTGCAACAAATCTACATAAGGATATAAGAATACGGCACTAGCATATATAAATAAAAAAAGATATAACAATAAGGCTCTGCTATATGTAAAATTAAGTTAAATATGAGAAAAAGGCTCTACTCCTTTTAATCTATATACGATATAAGAATAAGGCACTGCTATATATAAATCTGTACAAGATTAAAATTAAGACGCTGCTATATATAAATCTATACGAAGTATAAGATGATTATTCTTCGACCAACTGCGCCTGCTCAGACATCCTGTACCTCAGCCGCTGGATCTCTCAGCACCCAGGGCTCGTGTTCGATGGCAATTGGAATGTGGACCCCGACTCAGCGCGCTGCTCTGGTACCAATAGCGGCTGTCCGCTCACTCGGCACGGCAGCGAGCGGACAGCGCGGTGAGAGCCTCGACTGAGCTCGCAGTGCGCGGAGTCCTGGAGTGGTCACAGCAGCAGCAGCAGCAGCTGCAATACATTTCGAGTGTCAACATCTTATCTCTGTCCGTCTTTGTTTTAATGTCCAAGTCTCGCAGGCATACAGAGCTGGTACTGAACACGCATGTTGTTCTTTAAGATGTTCAGTGTTTGGTCTTCTTGCTTAAGATTTGCTTGCTTCTGGAAAATGTTAGTGAATCACGTCTCATGCCTCCTGCTTTCGGGAATCATTCTACCCGTGTCTCTGTCTGTCTCTCCCTCTGTCTCTTTCTGTCTCTGTCGCGCTTGCATCTCTCTCTCTCTCTGAATCTTTGTCTGTCCCTCTCTCTGTCCTGGCTCTGTATGTCTCTTTCTGTTTCTCTTTCCCTGTGTCTATCTCGCTTTGTGTTTCTTAAATCCTTTATATTAAGTTCGCTTGCTTGCTTGCTTGCGCGCTTACGACCGTGCAAATCTTTCGGTCGTTTTTTAACCCACTTCCCGTGATCCAATCGAGCTGACATTTTGCACACAGACTCGTTGTGCGTGACAATTTATTTTCGTGAAAAATTTTTTCCAAAATTTTCCACTTTTTAGAAACAAAAAAATTCATATTTAATTTAAAATACCAATGTGATAAAAATGAAACTCTTACTCAAGAAAAACAGAAATGAATAATAAAATAAAACCGATGCCACGCATATAAAGGATTTATAGTGAAAAACTTTGTTTTTACGGGTTAATTTTATTTTCTCTTTGTGTCTCTAAATCTCTCTGTCTCTCTGTCTGTTTTACGCCGTCCATTCCTGGACTTTTGTTTTCTCTTCAGATGTTGTTATTTTGCCTTTCCCACTTCTATTTATATCTCTATGATGTATCTCTGTGTCTATGTGTATCTCCATGTGCTCTATGTATATCTACGTGTATCTACGTATCTCTGTGTATCTTTACGTATTTAGGTATCTCTATGTATCTCTGTGTATCCCTCGATGGTGCTGAGGGGATATCTTGTCTAGCTCACCCAGCAGCTCGTTATTCTCTTGATCCCAATCCCGATACAACTCGCTGTGGTACTCTGTAGCCCCATTTCTGTGTGTCTCTCTTCTTTGTCCATCTTGCCGTCCCTGCCTTGTCTCGCTGTTTTACTGCAGCCTGATACTCTAAACTCGTGGCGACGTTGATTCTAAATGTGGAGGGAAAAAACCGGAGGACCCGGAGAGAAATCCACGCGACCACGGGGAGAGAGAGAGATGCGAAGTCGGGTCATACAGCAGGCGTTGTCAGGGTCTGGGATCGATTCCATGGCCTCCTGTATATCCCAGGAGAAGTAGTTAACATCTTTCTAGCCACCATGATGATGATGAGAGAGAGAAATACAAACCAAATATACAAGCGTCATGATCGAGATCAAACCCACAACTCCCTGCACACCAGGCGAGGTAGTTAACATCTCTCTAGCCACTGTGGCGCCCTGTGTATCATCGGCACAGAAACGAAGGTTTACGCCGAAGCTTGAAATTACTTTGCCAAGAGGAAGAATCTCCACGCGGTGAAGAGAACAGCGCCCAGAATAGACCCTTGGGGGACACCGCAAAGCGGAAGCTCGCGAGAGAACGCGACCACCGTTCATAGACACCGACTCTATATCACGCACTCCGTAGCACATTCACACCGCGACCTGTCTTAAGATATTTTAAATTATTTCCACTCACCCCTCCCCCCAATCCCATTCCCACCTGCACTCTACAAGGCGCTCCTTGCCACAAATTAACCGCAACTTCTCGCTGCTGATGTCGTCAGCAAGAAGCTATAAACCATCATCACGACAACTCCGCTCAGCATCCTCACAGGAGCAGCAGCGGCTCTGGCTCAGCCGTTGAACAAAGACGGTCACCTCACTGCATATTTTCCTATCCTATAGAAGGTCACTGCATCATCACGCTGAGCATTCACATGCGTAGAACGCTCCTCCCGAAATGATGAAGCTACTGCAGCTATTCACTTTTACAACATCTAGATTGAAAAAATATATGTTTTTGTTTGTAATCCTTCCCCAGCTCCTCCGATTAGCTTAGTTGGCTACGTCCTGTGCCAAAGTTCAAACTACTACACGGACACTACGCACTACTTTACTATGCAGTATACTATAGACCACTCTACACACTACACGCAGTATACTGAAACCCTTTTTCTTCATAACTGCTTTTTGTGTTTAGTGTATTGTCCTCATCAAGTGGAACATTCATAGCAGCAGCCAACTAATCTAAACACGCGACGATGATTCTTAATGTTGAGTGAAATAACAAAGTATCCGGAGAGAAATTCACGCAGTGACCACAACGGGGAGAGAGAGACACGCAGACTCCACATATATACATCAGGTGTCAGGGTCGTGATCGAACCCTCAACCTTCTGCATACCAGGCGAGGTATTGAACATATCCTAGCCACCCTGATGACGATGAAAGAGAGAGGCACAGTCATCAAAATATACAGCAGCAAGCATCATCAGGATGGCGATCAAACCCACGACCTCGTGTATAACAGGCGAAGTATTTGACATCTCCGAACCACCGTCATGTAAAGAGATAGCAAAGCAGATTCCACGATCTCCTGCATACCAGGTGAGATGGTTAACATCTCCGAGCCACCGTACAGGCCTCCTTAGGTTTCAATGTGGCCTCTGAGTCGGAGGCGTTATAACCTGCAAATGTAACAGAATCGTGATCTAGTAGTAGGTTTTTACCCTTTTAACTGGTACAAAATCTGACACCTTTATGCAAGGCATCATGTTTGCAATAACCTCAACACAAGAAGTTAAAATGCAAACAAAAAAGAAACAACTCTGATGATGATAATGATATGCACTGTCCTTGAAGTTGATTGGTCCACACCCAAGACAGCTTTCTTTAGAGCCTAGTCTCCATTGGTGTTGGACCAGATGACGCCAAAAGGCGTACAACTCAAAGACAGCGCACTATCAGAGTATTGAGAGCTCGGGGTAAGCATTTACACTATGAGACATCTCCTTTACCAGTGGCAAAATATAGTAATAGGTTTTTACCCTTTCAACTGGTACAAAATCTGACACCTTTATACAAGGCATCATGTTTGCAATAACCTCATAGTGTAAAAGAATCGTGATCGTTGTCGTGATGTTGATAACGACACACACGACACTTGGCACTGACCACGTGACACGTCACATCCCGTCGCCTGATTATTTGTTAACGAATGGCTGTCAATAACGCGACCACTTGCCGATCGATCTATCAATTGATTTCATCGACGGCCAATCTCCTTGATTGTAATCACGGAGCGCATTCATAGCGAGACGTGGAACTGTAGCGTCATCACTTCCCTTCGTTATCTACGCACTGCTATCGTTGTTTACCCTGTGATGGGTTCAGTGCGTTAGTGAACTGACTGTTCAGGGTGCCAATGAACTGGCGGTTCACTCATGGCGATCATCAACAATAGAGCTGTGGGCGACAGCAGTGATGGTGGTGGTGATTATAAGATTCTACCATCTGATGTCAGCTGGGATTGCAGTGTTGTTGGTTCGAGGTCAGTGCCACGTGGCTTCTCATGGCGTCTGGGCCTTGCTCTACTGTGACGTGGGTGCCACGTGGTTTCTCGTTTGGTCGTGGTGGTGAAAGAGAACCAACTTGGACTGGAGAAAAGGACTCCTTTATCATCACCATCAGCTGCAGCATCAACAATCTGTTTATGTCTTCTTGGTTCTTTCGGTAAAGTCACGGAGAAGGGAACTAATAAAATAATAAAAATAAAACATAATAAAATAATTCTCACGACGTTTCGGCCACAACGCAAGCAGCCGTCCTCAGGTGAAGAACAGGTCTGTCGATAAGACAGAGTCTGAATGACACGTCCTAGGCTTGGAGCGACTATTTAAGCCTAGGACGTGTCATTCAGACTCTGTCTTATCGACAGAAATGTTCTTCACCTGAGGATGGCTGCTTGCGTTGTGGCCGAAACGTCGTGAGAATTATTTTCTTTTATTATGTTTTTATTTTATGTCGCGTTCTCTGTTTATCGCTCCATGCGCCATTTTGTCAAAATACAACAAAACCGAGGTCATCATTCAGAAAAAATCTCCACCATCCACTCTCGCCCCGAGCTTAAAATCGACGGCGTCCCCCTCAAGGTTGCACAACAGTTCGGCTACCTCGGCAGAATATGAAACCCCCACGTACCTTATTGATGACGACATCCAGGCTCACATCGACTCTTGCCTCGACAACCTTTGGTAGACTGCGCTCTCGGGTGTTCAGGAACAACAATCTGAGGAGATCAACGAAAGTTGCCATTTACATGAGAGTCTGTGTGTGTTTGTCAACGTCACTCTGTGGCTCTGAAGCCTGGACGAGCTACCGCTCTCACATCAGACACCTCGAGGCTTTGAACATCAGGTGCCTCCAACGAATCCTCGGCATCACCGGGGAGGATCGTGTTCCTCACGTTGATATCCTCCAGCGTACTGAGGCCATCAGCGTGGAAGCAACTCAAGCAAAGAGGCAACTCCGCTGGGTGAGCCACGTCATTGCGATGCCTATTCTAGATTTGAAGCTTTCGTGACTGCAAGGATTCATACTCTTAGGTTTTTTCGGTAAAGTCACGTAGGTAAAAAATAAAATTAAAAGTTAATAAAAGTAATCATGGAAATAAAGTAAAATAATAAATCACGACGTTTCCGAGGCAACACAAGTCTCTGTCATCAGGTGGGACCGTCACAGCTAAAATTACTGCATTAATAAGTGACTTTTCCGAAAAAACCTAAGAGTATTGGGATGCCTGGCTGTCGTCTACCTCGTCAGGCGCTGTATGGACAACTCCCGGCAGCCAGCAGAAGGCCGGGCGGTAAACAAACTGAGGTATTAGGATCAGCTGAAGGGGACACTAAAGAGGTGCAACATCAAGCTGGGCGACCTTGAGGCAGCTGCAGCCGACTATGGCGCTCCTTATGCGACACGGAGTCAAACACCTTGAAGAACAACGCACCCTTCTTGGTTCTTTCGGTAAAGTCACGTAGAAGGGAAATAATAAAATACTAAAAATAAAACATAATAAAATAATTCTCACGACGTTTCGGCCACAACGCAAGCAGCCGTCCTCAGGTGAAGAATGAGACACCACCAAGCTTGGAGCGTCTATTTAAGCTGCTGGGTTTGAGGGGGAAGAAGAGCGCCTTGACAAAATAATTTGCATATCAAGAGGAATGTATCATACCTCCTACGCATTTCTCATAAATATGCTAAATTCCTCTTGATATGCAAATTATTTTGTCAAGGCGCTCTTCTTCCCCCTCCAACCCAGCAGCTTAAATAGACGCTCCAAGCTTGGTGGTGTCTCATTCTTCACCTGAGGACGGCTGCTTGCATTGTGGCCGAAACGTCGTGAGAATTATTTTATTATGTTTAATTGTTATTATTTTATTATTTCCCTTCTACGTGACTTTACCGAAAGAACCAAGAATATGAATCTCTGCAGTCACGAAAGCTTTAAATCGAAATTGTATTATGTTTTATTTTTATTATTTTATTATTTCCCTTCTACGTGACTTTACCGAAAGAACCAAGAAGATGAATCCCTGCAGTCACGAAAGAAGCTTTACATCGAAACATCGCACCCAGCAGCAGGAAGTGCATCGACAGCGCAGACACCAACACGCTGTACCGGAACCATCCCAGCCACCAGTCCCAGACATCACGTGTTCCGGCTGGGGCAGGATGTGTGGCTCCAGGATGGCGCTTCAGAGCCATCTGCGGTCGCTTCATCGCCAACAGCGATAGCCGCTAGCAAAATAATTTTCCAACAAACTACGGAAAGCAATTTCATCTTCGTATAGATGGACTGCCATAAGTAAGTAAGCATACAAGAAATAAAAATACCCCACTGATATATATGTAATGGGTTCAACTGAGCCACAGACATAGACTTGGAGGCAACACATTTTTTCAACTCCAACACACGGGGTAACTTCCCCTTAACAGAATAACAACCTATGGTGGTGACCACCAGGCTAACAGCACTCATTGCAACGTAACTGCTACTACAGACCGGGTCCACGTGTTGGAGACTCGTTGAACAGAGAACGTCCACGAAAGTTTCTTCCAGGATTAACAACAACCCTGGTCCGTCTCGGGACCCGGCTTCTATTCTCTGCGGCGTAGCCAGCTCCGCCCTTGGCCACGTCCACCTTCCAGAATCCTCAGGAAGGATCTGGGTCCCAGTCACGTGACCACCCCTAGCCCCCACTTGGGGTCCCTTTGTAGACTTAACTGGTCACGTGTCCTCCCTGGTCAACCAGAGTGCCATGACCTCGAGTAACCTCATCCTTCGGCCGGCACTCACACACCCTCTCCTGTAGGGTCGGCACTGCACGCCAAGCGTGGTGCCATCCAGCGCTATCAATCAACGCTCACCGGGCCCCTCTAGGGCCGGTACTGCACCCACACCACTGCGGTGTCCGCGATGTCGTTACACCGCACGCCGTGACCCTCTCTAGGGCCAGCACTGCACGTTGACATCTCGCGATGTCACTGCGTATGTGTAGAGAAGTTCCCACGGACGCACTCGGAGACAGAGGTATGTTATGGGCTTTCGCCAAGGGTTTATTAACGGTTAACAATAACACAGACAAGGGTACACAACTCCCAGGGGCTAGGGGTTCTACTCTGAGTCCTGGTCCCTGCCGGCTAGCTCCGGTCTCTCTCTCGTGTCGGATCGTGGACTCTGCCGACTCCACCGACCGGAGAGAGACGCACCTCTACGGCTACCACCGGCTTCTCCCCAGACTCACTATTCAATCTCTCTCTACCCCTGGTTCCCTCTTCACCCTGCTGACTCTACACGTTCCCACAGTGACCCCGCTTATGTCACGGGGTCTCCCTTAAGTACCCGAGGAGACGTGACGTCATCACACTGAACGGCACACCTGACGTCACGTCCCCATTTTACTCCTCTACATATGTATAAATCAATGTAATTTATAGGAATTAGGCACTGAGAAATATGTATAAATTTACATGAGATGAGAGCATGTGGGATATACGAATAAGGCACCGCTGTATGTAAATCTATACTCTTCTTGGTTCTTTCGGTAAAGTCGCGTAGAATGGAAATAATAAAATAATACAAATAAAACATAATAAAATAATTCTCACGACGTTTCGGCCACAACACAAGCAGCCGTCCTCAGGTGAAGAACAGGTCTGTCGAGAGAGAAGACAGAGTCTACAGCACCATATTTCTACAGCACCATATTTTAACACTAAAGCAGTCACTGACTCGCAACAACTTGCAATCATAAGTGACAGAGATAATTTTTTGTAATTTTTTATTTTATTTTTACCTACGTGACTTTACCAAAAAACCTAAGAGTATGAATTCTTCACCTGACGACAGCTGCTTGCGTTGTGGCCGAAACGTCGTGAGAATTATTGTTTTGTTTTATTTGTATTATTTTATTATTTCCCTTCTACGTGACTTTACCGAAAGAACCAAGAAGATGAATCCCTGCAGTCACGAAAGCTTTAAATAGAAATTTAAATCTATACTGTTCAGACATCCTGTACCTCAGCCGCTGGATCTCTCAGCACCTCGCAGCCGTGAGGGATTCCAGTGACAATACAGACCCCGACCAGGCGCGCTGCTCTGGTACCAATAGCGGCTGTCCGCTCACTCGGCACGGCAGCGAGCGGACAGCGCGGTGAGAGCCTCGACTGAGCTCGCAGTGCGGAGAGTCCTGGAGTGGTCACAGCAGCAGCAGCAGCTGCAATACATTTCGAGTGCCAATATCTTATCTCTGTCTGTCTTTGTTTAAATGTTCAATTCCCGCAGGCATACAGAGCTGCTACTGAACACACATGTTGTTCTTCCCTTCTACGTGACTTTACCGAAAGAACCAAGAAGATGAATCCCTGCAGTCACGAAAGCTTGAAATCGAAACACATGTTGTTCTTTAAGATGTTCAGTGTTGTGAATTGTAGCTTAAGATTTGCTTGCTTCTGCCAGACGTTAGTGAATCCTGTCTCATGCCTACGGCTTTTGGGAACCATTGTCCCTGTCTCTCTCCCTGTCTGTCTCTCTCCCTGTCTTTCTCTGTTTGTCTTTGTCTCTCCCTCTGTGTTTCTGTCTCTGTTTCTCTCTCTCTATCTTTCTGTGTGTGTGTCTCTCTCGCCCTCTGTACCAGCGTGCACGACACCCTCATGTTCACCTTCTGAAGCGCTCGCTCGTCACCGTGGCGTGCGCGATGACCACCACCGCCACGTGACTTTTCTTTCGTGTTGTGCGCGGTGCTTGTAGCGTCACATCGTGCGCATTTATAGCGTTTGTTTTATTTGTTTGCTGGTGACTTTGTGTATTTCGAATCGGAATCGCCTCCAGTGCTGTTGCTGCTTGCGGCACTAAAAGTTGTTTAAAAGTCTGTCTCTTTATTTATATTTCTCTCTCTCCCTCTGTCTCTCTCGCTTTGTGTTTCTCTTTCCCTGTTTGTCTCTTTCTGTCTCTCTATTTGTGTCTCTGTATCTCCATGTCTCTCTGTCTGTCTTACGCCTTCCACTCCTGGACTTTTGGTTTCTCTTCATATGTTGTTATTTTGCCTTTTCCCATATTATTTATAACTCTATGTTTCGCTGCCTATGTGTATCTCTATATGTCTCTATGTGTATCTACGTCTCTCTACGTATCTCTGTGTGTCTATGTATCTCTGTATATCAATGTGTATCTCGATGTGTATCTTTACTATTTTAGGTATCTCTATGTATCTCTGTGTATCACTCGATGGTGCTGAGGGATATCTTGTTTAGCTCACCCAACAGCTCGTTATTCTCTTGATCCCTATCCCGATACAACTCGCTGTGATACTCAGTAGCCCCATCTCTGTGGGTCTCTCTTCTCTGTCCATCTTGCCGTCCCTGCCTTGTCTCGCTGTTCTACTGCAGCCTGATACTCTAAACTCGTGGCGACGTTGATTCTAAACGTGGAGGGAAAAAACCAGAGGACCCGGAGAGAAATCCACGCGACCACGGGGGGAGAGAGAGAGATGTAAAGTCGGATCATACAGCAGGCGTTGTCAGGGTCTGGGATCGATTCCATGGCCTCCTGTATATACCAGGAAAAGTAGTTAACATCTTTCTAGCCACCATGATGATGATGAGCGAGAGAAATACAAACCAAATATACAAGCGTCAGGATCGAGATCAAACCCACAACTCCCAGCACACCAGGCGAGATAGTTAACATCTCTCTAGCCACTGTGGCGCCCTGTGTATCATCGGCACAGAAACTGAGTTTTACACCGAAGCTTGAAATTACTTTGCCAAGAGGAAGAATCTCCATGCGGTGACGAGAACAGCGCCCAGAATAGACCCTTGGGGGACACCGCAAAGCGGAAGCTCGCTTGAGAACGCGACCACCGTTCATAGACACCGCAATGCGCCCGATTAGTGGGTGCAGAATTATTATCAGATGGAGCTCATTACACCACACAAACAGCCTCACTTGGTGAAATAAATATAGTCTTAGATGAGTCTGTGGGAGTCCATGTGTATCTGTTGGTCTCTACGGTTCTCCATGGGTCTTTATGCATCTCAGTGCGTATCTCCGTGCATCTCTATGGGCCTCTATGGGTCTCCATGGGTCTCTATGTATCTCTATGTGTATCTCTTTGGGTCTCGATGGGTCTCCATGGGTCTATAATCGCTATGTGTATTTACGTGTCTTTACGTCTCTGTGTATCTCTGTATTCACTATGTATCTCTAAGTGTGTCTACCAGTCTCTATCGGTCTCTATGTGCGTGTAATGTCTCCGTAGTGTCATTGGTGTGAGTACCCTTGTGTAGAGACAGCACCATGTTGGAGGGACTGTAGGGGCAGGAGGCGTGGCCAGGGGGGGGGGGGCGTGGCCAAGGGGAGGGGCGCGTGGTCACGCCGTGAGGATAAAATCCGAGCCCCGGGGGTAGCGGAGTCGGTCCTGGCTGTGAAGAATCCATCGTCGTCGGCGGTCTGGAGGTCTCGTGGACCAGGCAGCGTGGTGGCTCACCTGGTCCGATTTGCAGTCGTCCTTCCAGAATGTACATAGCCATCTGCTCCCAGTGTACATAGCAAGGTGTAGGAATGGTGGGTTGCCACCTTGTGCTGTTGTTCTGTTAAGGGTTATGTAATGTTGGTTAATGAACAGTGTTGCCTCCAAGCCTGAGTGTGCGCCGTGCTTGGACCCACTCCATCTATATGACGGTGATGGTGATAGCCGCCACTTGTTTGAGCTGCTATAGTTATTGATGGCCAGATCGCTTCTGAACACAGAGCTGCTACACAGCTCAGTGGGGAATTACACCGGGTAAGATAAATACGTAGTTTAGTTTTAGTATGGGTCTCTTTGAGTATGGGTCTCTATGAGTATGGGTCTCTATGAGTATGGGTCTCTATGAGTATGGGTCTCTACGGGTATGGGACTCTATTAGTATGTGTCTCTGGGTATGGGTCTCTATGAGTATGGGTCTCTATGGGTATGGGTCTCTATGGGTATGGGTTTCTATTGGTATGCATCTCTATGGGTATGGGTCTCTATGAGTATGGGTCTCTATGAGTATGGGTCTCTATGGGTATGGGTTTCTATGGGTATGGGTCTATATGGGTATGGGTCTCTGGGTATGGGTCCTAATGGGTATGGGTCTCTATGGGTATGGGTCTCTATGGGTATGGGTCTCTATGGGTATGGGTCTCTATCGGTATGGGTTTCTATTGGTATGGGTCTCTATGGGTATGGGTCCTAATGGGTATGGGTCCTAATGGGTATGGGTCCTAATGGGTATGGGTCTCTGAGTATGGGTCTCTAAGAGTTTGGCTCTCTATGGGTATGGGTTTCTATTGGTATGGGTCTCTATGGGTATGGGTCCTAATGGGTATGGGTCTCTATGGGTATGGGTCTCTATGGGTATGGCTCTCTATGAGTATGGGTCTCTATGAGTATGGGTCTCTGAGTATGGGTATCTATGGGTATGGATCTATATGATTATGGGTCTCTATTGGTATGTTTTTTTTTGGTTATTGGTCTCGATAGTTATGGGACTCTGTGGGACTCCATGAGTTTGGGTCTCTGTGAGTCAATGGGTCTCTGTGTGATAATGATATCAGTCACATGGTTGAGCTGCTATCGTTTGTGGTGGCCGCGTGGATTCTGAACAAAGAGCTGCTACTCCGCTCAGCGGGACCTTCCACCTGGTGAGATAAAGAGTCAACACACTTCCAGACTGTGCAGCACGACCGGCTCTACATCACGCACTCCGTAGCACATTCACACCGCGACCTAGCTTCAGATATTTTCACTTCTTTAGCCCACCGGTGTGCTGAAGAAAGAATCAACAGCATTTTAAAATTTGAGTACGACGTTTCGCTGATAATTACAATCAGCTTCATCGATGCTATATTGGACAGACGGGACGTAACATCAGCGTAAGATTATAAGAACACCAAAGAAACATTAAATTATCTCAAACACAACTGTCGGCAGTGGCAGAGCATGCTTGTCAACAAGGACACTCAATTGATTTTGATAACGTTGAAGTGTTGTGTAAAACTAATTATTACTGACCAAGACTAATTAGAGAATCCATTGAAATTGAGAGAAACAGAAATAACTTCAGTCGCCCTGACAGCTACAAGCTTAGTGCGGCCTGGAAGCGTATTATTAAATAAATACAATTACAATTCCTTATAAGGGAAACAAATACCAATGAATAACAATTGAATGATTACCAATCTATATAATTACAAAACCCTCCCCCTCCTTGCCTCGAGTCACTGCACCAGATTAAATTGAATTAAATGATGACGTCACCCGGATGCTGCGCTATTTAAGACCGGAAGCAACAGGAGAGCTTCGCCATTCTTGCCCGATGAAGCTGATTGTAATTATCAGCGAAACGTCGGACTACTCACATTTTATAACGCTGTTGATTCTCTCATCAGTTCCCCGGTGGGCTAAAGAAGTGAATTATTTAGTCCTTTGAAAAACGTGACACATTTTTTACTGATTGGCCGTGTCGGGTGGTGGAGGGTTACGACACATTTATAAATAACGCGATCTGACCCCAAAAAACCTATATTATGTACTATATAAAATCGCAAATCTGTCTGTCTGTCTGTGTGTGTGTCTGTGTGTGTGTGTGTCGCCGGACCATACGCAGTTTCATTGGACGAAATGTGAGGGATTTGTGAGACGCGATTGGTCCGTTTGGTTTTCCACGGCGGTTGCCCCTGGCAACGGGTAGCGACGCATTCGCTGCGGGGTGGACGCCATTTTTAATTCCCGTTAAAAATATGCGCACGCATTAACACGCGACTCTGAGGTAAATTCATCAAAGTTTCACGTCCTCTTCACTCCCCCCCCACCCCAATGTGTGCAATTACTATTATAGGGTCGGTAGATAATAAAATTATAGCGATTAGACACTATTATTGTAGCGCGGGGGGGGGGGGGGGGTAACGGCCCCAGTACCCAGCCTCAGCCGGGTGGGCAATTTAGGCGAGGCCGGAGGCTCTGCACGGTACTAGGCCTCGACACCCCACCACACTATAGGCCGTACATATTACTGCACAGCGGCCGAGGAGATCGTGGCTGGGGGGGGTGGGGGGGGGGGGCAGGGGTAGCAGCCCATCTGTGTATATATGTAAGGTTATTAAGAAATATATTTTTCACCCGGGCAACGCCGGGTACTTCTGCTAGTACACTACAATACCATACACTACACTGTACACTACACTATACACTACTAAACACAACAATACCATACACTGCACACTATACTGGACACTACACTATACACTACCCTACACATTACACTATACACTACACTATACACTACACATTACAATACACTATACACTACACTATACACTACACTATACACTACTAAATGCTAAATGACAATGCTTAGGCAGGTCTTCAAGTAAGGGCTTGCACCGGTTTATTAACAAGGGTTGGTGACAACTTCCAGCAGAGGTAGGTGCCCTACACTCGGTCCTTCACGTGGACCCTCGGCTCTGTCTGTCCCTCGCCTCGGCTAGCTCCAGTGCTCTCTCACGAGTCGGATCGGGGGTTCAGCCAACACCTTCCACAACTACAGCCGGCTTCTCTCCAGACTCCCTGAGCTCTCCCCCTGGATGTCTCTTCTACCGCTCTCCATCCCCGGCTCCCACAACGACCCCAAGGTGACATGACGTCATCGCACCGCACAGCGCGTATGACGTCACGTCTCCCCATTACTCCTCTACACTAGTACAGCGCATCTGTGTTGAGAGCAAAGCCACAACATGTACAATCTGTATTCGACGTTTCGCCAGTAATTACAACCAGTTTCATCGGCGACAGACAGATTTGTAGAGAAATCCTCCTGTTTCGTTCCTTAAATAGTGGCGTAGAAGGGATGACAACAGTTGTTAGCAACTTCTGGCTCGAAGTTGTGGTGGGGAGGGATTAATTAATGCATATAACTCACTACATTTACACGATCTAACCCAAAAAATCATTTATTTTGGATGATATTGGTCGCGAAAGCTTTCGTGTTAAACTGCACACTACCTTACTATGCAGTCTACTATAGACCACACTACACAATACTCACAATACTACATTGAAAACCCATTTCTTTAGAACAGCTTTTTGTGTTTAGTTTGTTGTCTTCATCAAGTGGAACATTCATCGCAGCAGCCAACTAATCTAAACACGTGACTGTCATTATGAATGGAGAGGAAAAAACCGAAGGATCCGGAGGAAAATCCATGCAGTGACCACAACGGGGAGAGAGAGAAAGACGCAAACTCCACGAATAGTTGTCAATCACAGCTACCGCTCGCTGATTGATTGATTTCATCGACGGACAAACTCCTTGATTTTAATCAGTGATCGCATTCTTAACGAGACGGTGAACTGTAGCGTAATCACTCGTCGTTATCCACGCACCGGTAGCGTTGGTTACCTGGTGATGGGTTCAGTGCGTTAGTGAACTGACTGCTCACGGTGTCAATTAACCTGTGGTGGCAATCATCAGCGATAGCGCTGTGGGCGACAGCAATGATGGTGGTGGTGATGATGACAATATTCTACCATTTGCTGTCAGCTGGGATCGCGTTGTTGTGATGTTAGGGCTACGTTGCTTATCATGGTGCCTGTGGTTTTGTTTACTATGTCAGGGCCACGTGGCTTTTGGCTTCGTAGTGGTGGTGTTCAAACACAACCAACTATGACTAGAAACGTGGACTCCTTTAACATCATCATCATCATCAGCTGCATCGTCATCAGCTGCAGCATCATCATCAACTGCATAATCATCACCATCAACTGCATCATCATTATCAACTGCATCATCATCACCTGCATCATCAGCTGCATCATCATTATCAGCTGCATCATCATTATCAACTGCATCATCATCATCTGCATCATCATCATCAGCTGCATCATCATTATCAACTGCATCATCATCACCTGCATCATCATCATCAGCTGCATCGTCTTCATGAGCTGTGTCATCATCATCATCATCAGCCTGGTTACCGGTTGCAGGCCAGTAGTGAGTCACCTTGCACTGCACATCGACTGGCTGCCATTGGGGTGTCCCCTAGGCGAGAAGCGAACCGCGCTGTGAGACGTTTAGCTTTGCGTTGCGTAGAGGCTGGGGCAGTAATAGGAGTTGGGGCAGTAGTCACTGTGGTAGTGATCGCTTAGTGACAATGGTTTGGGTAGTGATAGGGATAGTGATCGGAGTAGTGATACGGGTTGGGGTAGTGATAGTTGTTATAGGTAGTGATGGTGATAGGGGTTAGGGGAGTGATAGAGGTAGGACTAGTGGTTAGGGTAGTGACATGGGTAGGGTAGTGATTGGGGTTTTGGATAATGATAGGGGTTATGGGTCGTGATAGAGGTTGGGATGATGATAGTGATATGGGTCTTGACAGTGATAGTGGTGAGGGAAGTGATAGGGGTTTTGGTAGTGATAGGGGCAGTGCTATGAGTAGGGGTAGTGATAGGGGTAGTGATAGGTGTACTGATAGTGATAGGGGTAGTGATCAGGGTAGGGGTAGTGATATTAGTGGTAGTGATAGGGGTAGTGGTAGTGATAGGGTTAGTGGTAGGGGTAGTCATAGGGGTAGTGGTATTACTAGTGATAGGGATAGTGATCAGGGTAGGGGTAGTGATAGGGGTAGTGATCGGGTTAGTGATAGGGGTAGTGGTAGTAATAGGGGTAGTGGTAGCGGTAGTGATAGTGGTTGGGGTAGCCCTGCTGATAGCTGGTTTGCAGGGGCAGTGAGTACCAGTAGCAGGATGAAGATGCAGTTCTCGGAGACAAGAGGTGGGCGTTGTTCTAATGGAGGAGTGGAAGCTGCAGGTTGTTGTTGTTCTAGTCAGGCTGAGTCCTTTATGTGCAGAGTTATAAATCATTCCGCTCCACACCCCTGGGACTGTCAGTGCACGGACATCCTCTACTTGAGTGGCTGGGCCGCTCAGCACTCGGGCATCGTGGGTGAGGGGTGGCCGTGGAGGCACAGTCCAGACAGCGCAAAGTGCTCTGGCACCAATAGCGGCCACGCTGTTGGTAACCGGCACAAGCAGCTCCACACTCTAAGCCCAGTGGCTCTTCGTAGTCTGGGGTGCAGCACGCACACCATGGGGGTGCGAGACACGGGAAGATTTTTTTTAGAAGGTAAATTATCGAAACACGAATGTTTCATTAAACCCTCTGTGTTTATTCACATTATGCGTTTTTTTACGATTAAGAACCAAAGTGGAGCAAGTTACAGTTAAAGGTTAAAAAACACTTCTTTAAATAGTCTCAATGCAACACGCCAGAAAACGTTTAGGATGTGAGAGAGAACACTAAAAAATAAGACAAAGACACAGATCTCCGAATAGCCTGCAACAGACTGTTGGGGCAAGTGCTGTTAGCGAGCACCTATGAAGGCCAGAAAGGCGCACGAGGGGGTATGTGGCCAGTACCACGCCAGACCGCCTTTGTCTCTCCAGTGGCGATGTTTACCCACTGCACCAGGCACTTATTTAAGGCTGAGTCGACCTAGAGGAGGCCGAAGAGTGGTTTAAATATCGTCACTGGTGTTGGCCGTGAGTGGGAATCGAACCCGAGTGGCCAGGTTCGTAGCACAGCACACGAACCGCTACACTACCACTGCCCACACACAACAAACACACACACACATAGACACACACACACACAGACACACAGACACGAAGACAAAGACCCCCAGTACAGCGTTAACAGACTGTTGTGGCAAGAACTGTTAACGAGTAGAAGCACCTATATAGGCCGCCAAAGATACATACACAGATACACACACACACACAGATACATAAAGACACGCAACATACACACACACACACCACGTGCCATGCACACAACACCAACGTAGCTACACACAGCACGCGTACTACACACACACAGCCTGGTGCATAGCTCCCACACCACAGTGCCACGCTCGTCCCCTGCCCTCGCACTCCCATGGGTTGCCACCGAAATAGGCGTGGGTGAGGGAGCTAAGACGGTCGAACGCTCCATGCGGGATGCTCTTCAACTGGAGTGGTGACAGGTTTTTACCCTTTCAACTGGTACAAAAACTGACACCTGTATACAAGACATCATGTTTGCAATAACCACAACACAAGCAGTCAAAATGCAAACAAAAAGAAACAACTCTGATGATGACAATGATATGCACTGTCCTTGAAGTTGATTGGTCCACAACCGAGACAGCGTTTCTTAGAGCCTAGTCTCCATTGGTGTTGGACCAGATGACGCCAAAAGGTGTACAACTCAAAGACAACGCACTATCAGAGTATTGAGAGCTCGGGGTAAGCATTAACACTGACACCTCCTTTACCAGTGGCAAATTATAGTAATAGGTTTTGACCCTTTCAACTGGTACAAAAACTGACACCTGTATACAAGGCATCATGTTTGCAATAACCACAACACAAGCAGTCAAAATGCAAACAAAAAGAAACAACTCTGATGATGATAATGATATGCACTGTCCTTGAAGTTGATTGGTCCACACCCAAGACAGCTTTTCTTAGAGCCTAGTCTCCATTGGTGTTGGACCAGATGCCACTGGTAAAGGAGGTCTCAGTGTAAATGCTTACCGAGCTCTCAATACTCTGATAGTGCGCTGTCTTTGAGTTGTACGCCTATCACTATATTTTGCCACTAGTAAAGGTCTCATAGTGGTGGTGACGTTCACGTGGACTCACGTGACCTGCGTTCCCTACGCATCACTCCAAGTCGTGTGTAGTGAGCTACGTGCATCACCACGTGTCACAACGCGTCACTGTGCATCGTGTGTAGCAAGCTACGTGCATCTGCGCTCCGTGTCCATGCGCTCCGTGGTGCTGTCCAGGGTTTCTGCACCACCGCCACCACCGCTGAATTCGCACAGCCACAGGTCGCCACCGCCCCATTATAATTGATTCTCCCGGCGCGGCAGTTTCTTTGGTATCAGAGGAGCAGCTCTGTGCCACGACATCATCTCAAAAAACCTCTGCAACGCGTTCACCTGCAGCATTGCACAACCACCATTGTTGTTGTTGTTGACGTTACCTAAACTACACCCACAGAGACCGATAGACACTCACAACTCATACAGACCCAAAGAGGCACAAAGAGATCCAGATACAGAACAATAGACATCCCCGGAGACCCACACAAACCAACAGAGACCCATAGCAACCCATACTCGTACAAATCCATTTCAAGCCCAAGAGACCAAAGAGACCCATATGTCATAGAGAACCATAGAGACCAAAAGAGACCCAGAGACTCGGATAGAACCATAGACGAAAAATAAATCAGGTAAAGCTATATACTGTAGCTCCTTGCTCAGAAGGGCATCGGCTGTCACAATTGAACGAAGTGGCTGATATCATCTTCACCTGGATATTCATAGCAGTATCCAAATGCTTTAAACGTGTGACTTTGATTATAATGGTGGAGGGAAAACTGGAGGACCCGGTGATAAAACCACGTGACCATGGGCAGAGAGACACTCAAACTCCAAATATACAGAAGGTGTGATGCCGCCGCCACGAAGCCGTTCGGCAGGCGCCAAATCTCCGACCTCGCCACCACCAAGCAACGGAGCCGACCCCTTGTTTCCCTCACCTCACCTCACATGAACACACCCGCACTCATTTCCCCCCCCCCATAGAGCTCCGAGGGGAGGTCGCCTGGCCGACCGGTTTTTATCCGAGAAACCCTTATCGGGATCAACTCTCACGGTTTCCGGCGATCAGGGAATTGGATGACCTCCCCCGTGCTACGTTGCGCCGCGGCGCTGCGACCGGCCTTAATATGGTGTGGTCGCGGCGTGGGGCATTCGGCCACCGCGGTTGAGGCGCATTTCCCCCCACACACGCCAGTATCGACGGGGCAGGCAGAGGGAATAAGCATTGTGATGGAGGAGCATCATTAGAAAACACGCAGCGCATCTGAACTGCATAATCAGGCACCCCCGCACCGGCAGCGGAGGGACGGCATAATTACGCTTGAGCGCGCAGGCCCCATTGTTAGGAAGGGTAAGGGAGTAATTAGGATGTACGCCGCCAACGCAACTCACTGATTAGCAGATCAAAAGCGCCCGGAATCGCCGTGCGCGGGCTTGGGGTGCACGAGCCCATTGTTCAGCGCAGCATCCCCTTTGAGGTAGGGAGGATAAATAGAAGAGCGCAGAGGGGAAATCGCTCTCTTACTCCAGCGCCAGGCGACCAGACGCAGCTCGAGCCAGCGACCCGGACGTCCGTGCGACGCACCGAGGCACGCGGTTAGCACAAGGATCAGCGGACCGCCGTGGACACTTAACAGTGAGTAAGAAGGTGAATTAGAATCATAGCCGATAAATAGGGAATAGGTGCCGGTTTAGTGGAATAGGCCAGCCTCGTCGACTCACTGATTCAACATTAGTTACCAGGTAATAAATCATTAATAGCGAAGCGTGGTCTCGCGTGATCTTGTCGTGCAGTGTGAGCGTGTGGGAACGCGTGTGGTACTGTGTGTGCGTAAGCTCGCGGCGTGCGTAATCGGCGTACCCCAGGTGCGCGATCATAACGTAAGCGGCCAGCAGGCGGCGAGCGCTGCGCAGAGCGGCGCAAGAGTGGGTATCGCGTGTGGAGCTGTATGCGTGTGTGCGCGCACGTTCACTACGTGTATAATACAGGTGCGCGATCCTAACGTGAGTGGTCTGTATTGAGTGAGTGCCGCGCAGAGCTGTGTGTGGGTGTGCACGTACGTAATTAACCATGCCTATTACGTGGACCCGCGGGGGAGGGGAATCCTCGAGCGACGGTTCTCACCCCATGGGTGAAGAACCCAACAGCGGTTCGCCTAGTAACGAGGGGGCGAGTAATGAGGTTAATAATGAGGTTAACCCGGCCGTTAGCGGTACAGAGGGAGGGATCTCAGGGGCCGGCGACCCACACAAAGGCGTCAGGGTCGGGATCGAACGCATGACCTCTTGCAAACGCCTCCTGAGTTGGAGGTGTTCTAACTTTCTGCACCTGTCACAGAATCGTGATCGTTGTGGTGATGCTAATATAAATCTACACAATGTATAAGATGATTATTCTCCGGCCAATTGCGCCTGTTCAGACATCCTGTACCTCAGCCGCTGGATCTCTCAGCACCCAGGAGTCGTGAGGGATGGTGGGCACAGAGTGGACCCCGACTCAGCGCGCTGCTCTGGTACCAATAGCGGCTGTCCGCTCACTCGGCACGGCAGCGAGCGGACAGCGCGGTGAGAGCCTCGACTGAGCTCGCAGTGCGGAGAGTCCTGGAGTGGTCACAGCAGCAGCAGCTGCAATACATTTTGAGTGCCAACATCTTATCTCTGTCAGTCTTTGTTTTAATGTCCAAGTCTCGCAGGCATACAGAGCTGCTACTGAACACGAATGTTCTTTAAGATGTTCAATGCTGTGTCTTGTAGCTTAAGATTTGCTTGCTTCTCCAGATGATAGTGAATCCTGCCACTAATTCCTTTGGCTTTTAGAAATCCTTGCTTTTTACGTCTTCTGTTCAGTCGTTGTCCCACGCCAGGAGACTTCCCAAGTATACCAGGTAAGTCCCACTGAGCTACAATTATCTTTGTGAGACGCGACCTTGCGGGTAACGGGTGTGTAACAAAATCGCTGGTCACCCCACCTTAGACCGAGTGGCTCTTGACTGCGCACGATCTGTCATGAGTCTTCGGATGCTTTCAGATCAGGTCATGTATAGCGTGACACCTCCACCGCACCGCCTAAGTTTGCCTGGAGTAAAGGGCCAGCGACCCTTGAACTCTACTCTCAGTTGCTACAAGAATCAAAGCCAAGCCTCGACAGGACGGATCAAAACAGAAACGAATTGCGTCTGCCCACGGACTATGAGATGAGGATCTGCGCTTCAGGCCTTCAAATGCCGAGCACATGAACATCTCCTAACTGCACCGCACACCTGGCACGGACTGAGTCATTGTGCTGCAGTGAACAGAATGATTATGCTGATTAGATGTACTAATGTCTGACATGGCTTAGTGTTCACAATTCCAAGCAATAAAAACAAAATTACCAATAATAGCTCAGCGAAGTGGCTTATTGTCACGTGGCATTTCACAGCAGTGGCCACAAATGCTGAACGCACGTGGATTCTAAATGTGGAGGTAAGAACCAGAGGACCCGGAGAAAAATCCAAACGACCACGGGGAGAGAGAGAGGCACACACACATAGACTCCAACCATACAGCAGGCGTCAGGGTCGGGATGTTATCCACGACCTCCTGTATACCAGTCTACTGTGACGTCAAAGCCACGTGGCTTCTCGCTCGGTAGTGGAGGTCAAACAGAACCAACTCGAACTGGAGACGTGGAATCCATTGTCATCATCATCAGCTGCAGCATCATCAGCCTACTTGAGATATTAAAATAAGGCGCTGCTATATATAAATAAAAACATCTTCGTGATAAATTTGAATAAGGCACTGCTATATATAAATCTATACAAGATATTAAAATAAGGCGCTGCTATATATAAATCTAATCGAGGAATAAGATGATTTTTCTCTGACCAACTGCGCCTGCTCAGACATCCTGTACCTCAGCCGCTGGATCTCTCAGCACCCAGGAGTCGTGAGGGATCTCAATTCCTATATTGTGAACCCCGACTCAGCGCGCTGCTCTGGTACCAATAGCGGCTGTCCGCTCACTCGGCACGGCAGCGAGCGGACAGCGCGGTGAGAGCCTCGACTGAGCTCGCAGTGCGGGGAGTCCTGGAGTGGTCACAGCAGCAGCAGCAGCTGCAATACATTTCGAGTGCCAATATCTTATCTCTGTCAGTCTTTGTTTTAATGTCCAAGTCTCGCAGTCATACAGAGCTGCTACTGAACACGCATGTTGTTCTTTAAGATGTTCAGTGTTGTGTCTTGTAGATTAAGATTTGCTTGCTTCTGCCAGATGTTAGTGAATCATGTCTCATGCCTCCTGTTTTCGGGAATCATTCTACCCGTGTCTCTGTCTGTCTCTCCCTCTGTCTTTTTCTATCTCTGTCTGTCTGTTTCTCTCCCTTTCTCTCCTTCATCTCTCTCTTTCTCTGTCTCTCTCTGTCCTGGCTTTGTAGGTCTCTTTCTGTTTCCCTTTCTCTCTCTCCCTCTGCCTCTCTCGCTTTGTGTTTCTCTTTCTCTGTCTGTCTCTGTCTCCCTAACTGTGTCTCTCTGTATCTTTCTGTCTGTCTTACGCCGTCCACTCCTGGACTTTTGTTTTCTCTTCATATGTTGATATTTAGCATTTCCCACTATTATTTATAACTCTATGGTGTATCTCTGTGTCTAACTATGTGTATCTCTATGTGCTCTATGTATCTCTACGTGTATCTATGTATCTCAACGTGTCTCTAATGTATATTAATGTGTATCTCGATGTGTATCTTTACGTATTTTAGGTATCTATATGTATCCCTCGGTGGTGCTGAGGGGATATCTTGTTTAGCTCACCCAGCAGCTCGTTATTCTTTTGATCCCTATCCCGATACAACTCGCTGTGATACTCAGTAGCCGCATCTCTCTGGGTCTTTCTTCTTTGCCCATCTTGCCGTCCCTGCCTTGTCTCGCTGTTCTACTGCAGCCTGATGCTCTAAACTCGTGGCGACGTTGATTCTAAACGTGGAGGGAAAAAACCAGAGGACCCGGAGAGAAATCCACGCGACCACGGGGAGAGAGAGATGCAAAGTCGGGTCATACAGCAGGCGTTGTCAGGGTCTGGGATCGATTCCATGGCCTCCTGTATATACCAAGAGAAGTAGTTAACATCTTTCTAGCCACCATGATGATGATGAGAGAGAGAAATACAAACCAAATATACAAGCGTCAGGATCGAGATCAAACCCACAACTACCTGCAATCAGGCAAGATCGTTAACATCTCTCTAGCCACTGTGGAGCCCTGTGTATCATCGGCACAGACACGGAGTTTTACACCGACGCTTGAAATGACTTTGCCAAGAGGAAGAATCTCCACGCGGTGACGAGAACAGCGCCCAGAATAGACCCTTGGGGGACAACGCAAAGCGGAAGCTCGCGAGAGAACGCGACCACCGTTCATAGACACCGCAATGCGCCCGATCAGCGGGTGCAGAATTATTATCAGATGGAGCTCATTACACCACACAAACAGCCTCACTTGGTAAAATAAATATAGTATTAGATGAGTCTGTGGGAGTCCATGTGTATCTGTTGGTCTCTACGGATCTCCAAGGATCTCTATGCATCTCTATGTGTATCTCTAGGCATCTCTAAGGGTCTATATGGGTCTCCATGGGTTTCTATGTGTATCTGTGTATCTCTATGGACCTTTATGGGTCTCCATGGGTCTCTATGCATCTCTATGTGTATCTCTATGTATTTCTATGGGTCTCCATGGGTCTATATGCATCTATATGTGTATCTACGTGTCTCTATGTCTCTGTGTATCTCTGTATTCACTTTGCATCTTTAATTGTGTCTACCAGTCTCTATCGGTCTCTATGTGCGTGTGATGTCTACGTAGTGTCGTTGGTGTGAGTACCCTTGTGTAGAGACAGAACCGTGTGGGTGCGGAGCCTCTCCCCGGACACCGGATGGGCACAGCAAGGGAGGCTGGGTAAACAGGAAGGGGCACGTGACCGGATGTGGGGCGGACGGTGGGGGTGCCAGGGTTGAGGAACACGTGACGTGGGCCCTGAACCCTCGCGAAGGATCGGGAAAGGAGGCGTGGCCAAGGGCGGGGCCTAGTCACGCCGTGAAGATAAAAGCCGAGCCCCGGGGGGGGGGTAGCGGGGTCGGTCCTGGCTGAGAAGAATCCATCGTCGTCGGCGGTCTGGAGGTCTGATGGACCAGGCAGCGTGTTGGCTCACCTGGTCCGATTTGCAGTTGTCCTTCCAGAATGTACATAGCCATCTGCTCCCAGTGTACATAGCGAGGTGTAGGAATGGTGGGTTACCACCTTGTGCTGTTGTTCTGTTAAGGGTTATGTGATGTTGGTTAATGAACAGTGTTGCCTCCAAGCCTGAGTGTGTGACGTGCTTGGACCCACTCCATCTATATGACGGTGATGGTGATAGCAGCCACTTGGTTGAGCTGCTATAGTTATTGATGGCCAGATCGCTTCTGAACAAAGAGCTGCTACACAGCTCAGTGGGGAATTACACCGGGTAAGATAAATACATAGTTTAGTTTGGGTCTCTATGGGTATGGGTCTCTGGCTATGGGTCACTATGAGTATGGGTCTCTATGGGTATGGGTCTCTTTGGGTATGGGTCTCTATGGGTATGGGTCTCTATGGGTATGGGTCTCTATGGGTATGGGTCTCTATGGGTATGGGTCTCTATGGGTATGGGTCTCTATGGGTATGGGTCTCTATGGGTATGGGTCTCTATGGGTATGGGTCTCTATGGGTATGGGTCTCTATGGGTATGGGTCTCTATGGGTATGGGTCTCTATGGGTATGGGTCTCTATGGGTATGGGTCTCTATGGGTATGGATCTCTATGGGTATGGATCTCTATGGGTATGGGTCTCTATGGGTATGGGTCCTAATGGGTATGAGTCTCTATGGGTATGGGTCTCTATGGGTATGGGTCTCTATGGGTATGGGTCTCTATCGGTATGGGTCTCTATGGGTATGGGTCTCTATGGGTATGGGTTTCTATTGGTATGGGTCCTAATGGGTATGGGTCCTAATGGGTATGGGTCCTAATGGGTATGGGTCCTAATGGGTATGGCTCTCTATGGGTATGGGTCTCTATGGGTATGGGTTTCTATGGGTATGGGTCCTAATGGGTATGGGTCCTAATGGGTATGGCTCTCTATGAGTATGGGTCTCTATGGGTATGGATCTATATGATTATGGGTCTCTATTGGTATGTTTTTTTTGGTTATTGGTCTCGATAGTTATGGGACTCTGTGGGACTCCATGAGTTTGGGTCTCTGTGAGTCTATGGGTCTCTCTGTGATAATGATATCAGTCACATGGTTGAGCTGCTATCGTTTGTGGTGGCCAGGTGGCTTCTGAACAAAGAGCTGCTACTCCGCTCAGCGTGACCTTACACCTGGTGAGATAAAGAGTCAACACGCTTCCAGACTGTGCAGCACGACCGGCTCTATATCACGCACTCCGTAGCACATTCACACCGCGACCTATCTTCAGATATTTTAAGTTAATTCCTCTCACCTGTCCCCCCAATCCCATTGCCACCCGCACCCTCCAAGACGCTCCTTACTGCAAATGAACCGCAACGCCTCGCTGCTGATGTCATCAGTAAAGAGCTATAAACCATCATCACGACAACTCCACTCAGCATCTTCGCAGCAGCAGCAGCGGCAGCAGCTTGTGGCTCAGCTGTCGAACAAAGACGGTCACCTCATTGCATGCTTCCTTATCCTAGAGAAGGTCACCGCATCATCGCGCTGCGCCTTCAGATGCGCAGCTTCTCCGGCATCTGTAACGCTCCTCCCGAAACTTGGAATCCACTGCAGCTGTGCACTTGTACAACATCTAGATTTAAAAACGAATTATCTTGCACACCGCTAGTCTATATTTCCAGTGCTGCCCTCACCTATGCTTCCTCAGACCTACTCACCTGTCTGTCCCGGGCAGGGGGATGAGCCAATACCCGCCCGGCGATGCATGAGGGTTGAGGTCCCATTGACGGCTAGAGTCGCAGCGATGAGTTGTCTTCGCTCTTGTCTCCAGCAACTACTCCCTCTACGCTCAGGCACACACCCTTATATCACTCTGCTAATTATCCCAGACCTCCCATGCATCTCTTTAGCTCTCGCCAGGCGAGCGCCAGATGTCACATTAATCACCTTATCATCGCCCCCATCTCCCATCTCCCTGGCAACACCTCCGGCCTCAACGTGCACACCCGGCCGAACCCGTTTGCACCTGCGTCGCCCCTTAACAACTGGCAGCTTGTCCGTGGAACCCTGACGTTGCACACACGCACCTGTTTGCCATCAGTTGCCCTCGGTTAACTGTGCGCACCGCGTATTTCACTCCTCTACACATGTAACAGAATCACGATCGTTATCATGATGCTGAAAACGACACCCACACACGGCACTTGGCACTGACCACGTGACACGTCACATTCCGTCTCCTGATTATCGTTAACGAATGGCTGTCAATCACGCAACCGCTCGACGATCGATCTATCAATTGATTTCATCGACGGCCATTCTCCTTGATTGTAATCACGGAGCACATTCATAGCGAGACGTTGAACTGCGTAATCACTCCCTCTCGTTATCCAAGCACTGCTAGCGTTGGTTATACAGTAATGGGTTCAGTGCGATCATCAACAATAGTGCTGTGGGCGACAGCAGTGATGGTGGTGGTGATGATAACAAAATTCTACCATCTGATGTCAGCTGGGATTGTGGTGTTGTTGTTGCTGTGACTTCAGGGCCACGTGACTTCTCATGGCGTATGGGCCTTGCTCTATTGTGATGTCAGTGCCACGTGGTTTCTCGCTTGGTCGTGGTGGTCAAAGAGAACCAACTCGGACTGGAGACACGGACTCCTTTATCAGCTGCAGCATCACGATATAAGAATAAGGCGCTGTTATATATAAATCTTCGTAAGAATAAGGTACTGCTGTATATAAATCTATACATCTGTATAACATATAAGGCAATGCTACATATACATCTTTATAAGACAAAAGAATAATGAACTACCATATAAATATATTTAAGATATAATAATAAGACGCTGCTATATATAAATATATACGATGTATAAGATGATTACGCTCCAGCCAACTGCGCCTGTTCAGACATCCTGTATCTCAGCCGCTGGATCTCTCAGCACCCAGGAGTTGTGTTGGATCCCAATACAGGCAGAGTGGACCCCGACTCAGCGCGCTGCTCTGGTACCAATAGCGGTTGTCCGCTCACTCGGCACGGCAGCGAGCGGACAGCGCGGTGAGAGCCTCGACTGAGCTCGCAGTGCGCGGAGTCCTGGAGTGGTCACAGCAGCAGCAGCAGCAGCTGCAATACATTTCGAGTGTCAACATCTTATCTCTGTCAGTCTTTGTTTTAATGTCCAATTCTCGCAAGGCATACAGAGCTGTTACTGAACAGGCATGCTGTTCTTTAACATGTTCAGTGTTGTGTATTGTAGCTTAAAGATTTTCTTGCTTCTGCAAGATGTTAGTGAATCCTGCCACTGACTCGTTTAGCCTTCAGCGATTCTCGCTCTTCACGACTCCCGTGCAGTCGTCGTCCCACGCCAGGAGACTTCCCAAGCGCGCAAATTCCCTTCACGTTCACAATCTCACCGCTCTCTATTATTGTTACATCTTTCTCAACGTCCTCCTTCACCATCACCATTGTCTCTGTCTTTGTCTCTTTTCCCCGAGTCATCCTCAGTCCCTGCATCCCCTCCTGGCTTAGTCAGCGCTATGAACACTTTCCTGCAGTGCCACGCAGCTTTCTTCCCATCACGTCTACGTCGTCCGCGAATCTCAGGTGAATTTTCTATTTCCCCTTCAACACAGAGATTCCTGCGTGGCGATGTCCTGAATGGAATCCGTCACTCTGTTCCCAAAGTACGTGACGAGGTTGTTTGGTGATGGTGGATCTCCCTGTCTCATACCGACTGCTGTTGGGAACCATTCTCCTATTTCCTGTCCAATCTCTACTGCTGACTTCCACCTAGACTCGTGCACAATCTGTTCTATCGGTCTTTCCCTACTCCCTGTGATTTTAATGTAGCTCACGTTGAATATCTTGCTTTGTCGTATCGAATGCCTTCTGTTTATCTATGTCGCTCTCTCTTTGTCTCCCTCTCTCTCTCTCCGTCTCTGATAGTGGATCTTCTTGTCTCATACCTACTGCTGCATATCTTCCTCAGCCGACATCGAATGCTTTCTGAAAAAACTACGACGCGGTAGTAAACCCGCCTATTTCATCTCTTTGCTTTCTCCGCTGTGAACCTCAACCCTGCCTGTTCATCCACCAAATAATCCTCAGGCTGCGCATTCTAAATCGATGCAATAGTCGTGCAGTGACACCCGACACAGCAGCCTTCCCAAGTAGAAGTCTTTACTGCTTCCAGCACGAGCCACACACGCGGTGTCTTCAAGGATTCACTCCACCTGTCCCGATCTCTCTCTCTCTCGCTTCCTCCCTCGAGCTCCTTTCCAGAAGATTCCTTGAACTTCGCTTTCCCCTCCAGCCAATCACCTTCACACTTTCTCGAACGGATCCACAACCGTCCCACCCTGGCAATCATCCTCCGTTTCAATCGCGCTCTCCCGTTTTGTATTTCCACCTCCAAACCCTTCAATGTCCCTGCCTCAAACCAATCACCTTTCAGGCCACCGTTCAGCACCAATCAGAAGGCGTGCTCTACCTTCTGACGTGTCAAGCACGCCGTGTCCATGATGTCGGGTGATTTCTTCGGTTGTGACTGAATCACTACGTAGTGATGGGGGTCGGTGTCATGATAGGAGTAGGAGTAGTGATAGGGTTTAGTGTAGTGATAGAAGCAGTGATAGGGGTAGTGATAGGGGTCGTGATGGTGATAAGTGTAGTGATAGGGGTTGAGATAGGATTAGGGGTAGGTGTAGTGATAGGGGTAGTGATGGTGATAGATGTAGTGATTGGAGTAGGGGTAGTTATAGGGGTTAGGTCTAGTGATAGGGGTAGGTGTAGTAATAGGGGATGGTGTAGAGATAGGGGATGGTGTAGTGGTAGTGATTGGGGTAGTTACCGTGATAGGGGTAGTAATGGTGTTCGGGGTGGTGATAAGCGTTGGAGTAGAGATAGGGATAGTGATAGGGAAAGTGATATGGGTAGAGGTAGTGATGGTGATAGCTGTAGTGATGGGGTTGAGGCAGGATTAGGGGTAGGCCTGCTCATAGTTGGGTGGCAGAGGTGGTGATGATGAAGATGCAGGTCTCGGAGACAAGAGGTGGGCGTTGTTCTAATGGAGGAGTGGAAGCTGCAGGTTGTTGTTCTAGTCAGGCTGAGTGCTTTATGTGCAGAGTTATAGATCATTCCGCTCCACACCCCTGGGTCTGTCAGTGCACGGACATCCTCTACTTGAGTGGCTGGGCCGCTCAGCACTCGGGCATCGTGGGTGAGGGGTGGCCGTGGAGGCACAGTCCAGACAGCGCAAAGTGCTCTGGTACCAATAGCGGCCACGCTGTTGGTAACCGGCACAGGCAGCTCCACACTCTAAGCCCAGTGGCTCTTCTTAGTCTGGGGTGCAGCACGCACACCCTGGGGGTGCGAGACACGGGCAGATTATTTTTAGAAGGTAAATCATCGAAAAATAAATTAAACACGGGGCAATGTAAGTACAACTTACTTTGTTTGATTAAACCCTCTGTGTTATTCACATTATGCGTTTTTTACGATTAAGAAACAAAGTGGAGCAAGTTGCAGTTAAATGTTAAAACAACGTCTTTACATAATCTCAATGCAACACAACGCCAGTAAACGTTTAGGATGTTACAGAGAACACACGCAAATAAGACAAAGACACAGATCCCCCGCATAGCCTGCAACAGACTGTTGGGGCAAGTGCTATTTGCGAGCACTCTATGAAGGCCAGAACGGTGCACGAGAGGGTGGGTGTACAGCACCACGCCGGACCGCCTTTGTTTCCCCAGTGGCGATGTTTACCCACTGCACCAGGTACTCATTTGAGGCTGAGTCGACCTAGGGGAGGCCGTGGAGAAGTTCACATATTGTCACAGGTGTTGGCCGTGAGCGGGATTCGAACCCAGGTGGCCAGGATCATTGCGCAGCACGCGAACTGCTACACTACCGCTGCTCACACACAACACACACACAGACACACACATACACAAACAGATACACACATATACATACACACAACACACACAGTACACACATACACACACACAATACACACACACAACACACACATACACACACAGTACACATACACAGATACACACATACAACCCACACAGTACACACATACACACACACACAACACACACACAATACACATACAACAACAACCGCCATTCGCCACTAAGTGGCGGTGACGTCACCACGACGCTTGTGCTAGGCCATGTGCACCTTGAGGCCACGTGCAGTGTCGAACGCCGGTTGGCAGAAGGTCACGGGGCAGACCCAGCAGGTGCCACGGGTCGACTGACCGAGATGACCGAGATGACTGGCTGATGCACCACCTGTGCCCCCTACTGTACCAACTTGCTGTGCCTTAGCCACCCGGCGCTCCGCCCGTTGTTGTGAGCGTCGCTCCTCCGCCCTCCGTTGTTGTTGGAGGGCGACTGGCTCCAACTGCCCAGTAGCGTCCTTCACGAGCCTCCTCCACTGAGGCCGATCTTGACACCGCTGGTACCAGTCATCGGCAAGTCCACTCAGCTCCACGTCCTCCTGTACCACATCACTCCATCTCTTCTCTAGCCCGTGCCGCGCCCGTTTAGCCCCCTCGATCCGGCCGAACAAAAGCTGTTTAGGCATGGGGTGGCTGGGCATGCGGGCTACATGACCCAGCCAACGCAGCCTTGCCTGCCGGAGGAGCTCACTGATGGGACTTTGCCCTGATCTTTCAAGGACTTGTGAGCTCCTCACACAATCCAGCCTGGTTAGACCCAGGATGGATCGTAGGCAGGCCAGCCTAAATGTTTCCAACCGGCGAAGATGCTCCACTAGGGGGGTCCACGTTTCGCAAGCGTAGAGAAGGGAGGGAATGACCGTGGCCGAGAAGACCTGAAGCTTCGTGCGGAGCGACAGACCAGGTAGCTTCAACACAGCGTTACGCAACCGATGAAAAGATATTGCCGCTCGACTGATTCGGAGTGAGACCTCTGCTGATAAACTGGAGCCGGTCATAAGCACACTGCCCAGGTATGGGAAACTCTCCACTCTCTCCACAACTGCCCCATCACCAATTGGGAGTTGTGGGGGTGGAGTGTCCGATGGTACAAAATACCCAGGCAGGTGCTTAGTTTTGGTGGGGCTGATGGTAAGGCCCCACCTCTTAGTGGCACGCTCCAGTCTCAGCAGCAGCGTCTCCAACTCCTCTTCTGAATGAGCAGCTATTACCAAATCATCGGCATACATAACGTGGTTGACCAATAGGGAGCCATCCCTTGATCGCACCCGGGCGTCGATCAGCCTCCCATTATATCTGTACCAAATGGAAATTCCCCCGGTACAGCTATTGAAGGCTTCACGAACTACACAGTCGAAATAGATGTTAAATAATGTGGGAGCCAGAGGACATCCCTGTCGCACCCCAAGGTGTACAGGGAAAGGCTCCGACTCCCGGCCACGTAGTTTTACCCGGGCCCGCTCACCATCATGAAGGTCCTTAATGATCGTGAGCAGAGGGTCAGGGACTCCGAAAGCACGAAGAACAACCCAGAGCCCAGTCCTACTGATGGTATCATAGGCCTTGACCAGGTCAATAAAGCAGAGATGTAGGTCTTTTTGGAATTCCCTACACCTCTGCTGTAGCAGACGGACAGAAAATATGGCATCTGTGCAGGACCGTCCTTTCCTGAAACCGCATTGGGGCTCCGCAAGCCTCTCCTCAGCGTGCCTAGCAAGGCGATGTTGAATAATCCTTGCCAGGACCTTACCCGGCACACTGAGGAGTGAGATGCCCCTATAGTTGTTACAGTCGGTACGGTCCCCCTTCTTAAAGAGGGGGACCACCAGGGCATCCTTCCAGTCCTGCGGAACCCGTCCAGTGGTCCAGACTGTTGTTATGATGTCATATAGGGCAGTCTGTGCACAAACGCCACACACATACACACACACACAGATACACATACAGATACACAGACACAACACACACACAATACACATACGCACACACACATACACACACAACACACACAGTACACACATACACACACACAACACACACACATACACACACAGATACAAACACAGTACACACAGTACACACACAGTACACACACACAATACACATACACACACACAGACACACACATACACACACAGTACACACATAGATACACACACAGTACACACATACACACACACACAACACACACAGACACACACAGATTCACACATAGATACATAAACAGAATACACACACATACACACATACAGATACACACACAGATACACACACATAGACACACACACAGATACAAAGACAAAAAAACCCCGTTTAGCCTTAACATACTTTTGGGGCAAGTGCTTTTAGCGAGTAGAAGCGCCTATAAATGCTGGCACTGATTCACACACAGATATACACACACAGAAACACATAAACACACAGACACACAAATACAGACACACACACAGATGCAAAGAGAAAGACAAAGACCCCCCTTATAGCCTTAACAGACTGTTGGGGCAAGTACTGTTAGCGAGTAGAAGCACCTATAAAGCCCAGCACAGATACACAAAGACAACATACACACGCACACACCACGTGCCATGAACACAACACCAACGTAGCTGCACACAGCACGCGTACTACACACACACAGCCTGGTGCATAGCACCCACACCGCAGAGCCACGCTCGTCCCCTGCCCTCGCACTCCCATGGGTTGCCAACTAAATAGGCGTGGGTGAGGGAGCTAAGATGGTCGAATGCTCCGTCAGGGATACTCTTCAACTGGAGTGGTGACAGGTTTTTACCCTTTCAACTGGTACAATAACTGACACCTTTATACAAGGCATCATGTTTGCAATAACCACAACACAAGCAGTCAAAATGCAAACAAAAAGAAACAACTCTGATGATGATAATGATATGCACTGTCCTTGAAGTTGATTGGTCCACAACCGAGACAGCTTTTCTTAGAGCCTAGTCTCCATTGGTGTTGGACAAGATGCAACTGGTAAAGGAGGTCTCATAGTGTAAATGCTTACCCCGAGCTCTCAATACTCTGATAGTGCGCTGTCTTTGAGTTGTACGCCTATCACTATATTTTGCCACTGGTAAAGGAGGTCTCATAGTGGAGTGGTGACGTTCACGTGGACTCACACGGACTCACGTGACCTGCGTTCACTACGCATCACTGCAAGTGTGTATCGTGAGCCACGTGCTTTACCACGTGTCACCACGCGTCACCACGTGTCACCACGCGTCACCACGCGTCACCACGCGTCACAACGCGTCACAACGCGTCACCACGCATCACCACGTGTCACCACGCGTCACAACGCGTCACCACGTGTCACCACGCGTCACTACGCATCGTGTGTAGCGAGCTACGTGCATCTGCTCTCTGTGTCCATGCGCTCCGTGGTGCTGCCCAGGGTTTCTGCACCACCGACACTACCGCTGCTGAATTCGCACAGCCACAAGTCGGCACCGCCCCATTATAATTGTATCTCCCGGCGCGGCAGTTTCTTTGGTATCAGAGGAGGAGCTCTGTGCCACGACATCATCTCAGAAAACCTCTGCAACGCGTTCACCTGCAGCATTGCACAACTACCTTTGTTGTTGTTGTTGACGTTATCTAAACAACACCCACAGATACTTATAGAAACTAACAACTCATAGAGACCCAAAGAGATCCAGCTACAGAACAATAAACATCCACGGAGACCCACAGAAACCAACAGAGACCCATAGCAACCCATACTCATACAAATCCATTTCAAGCCCAAGAGACCAATAGAGACCCATATGTCATAGAGAACCATAGAGACCAAAAGAGACCCAGAGGCTCGGATAGACCCATAGACGAAAACTAAATCAGGTAAGGCTATATAGCTGTCGCAACTGAACGAAGTGGCTGATATGATCTTCACCTGGATATTCATAGCAGTATCCAAATGCTTTAAATGTGTGACTTTGATTATAATGGTGGAGGGAAAACTGGAGGACCCGGTGAAAAAAACACGTGGCCATGGGCAGAGAGACACTCAAACTCCAAATATACAGAAGGCGTCAGGGTCGGGATCGAACGCATGACCTCCTGCAAACGCCTCCTGAGTTGGAGGTGTTCTAACTTTCTGCACCTGTCACAGAATCGTGATCGTTGTGGTGATGCTAATATAAATCTACACAATGTATAAGATGATTATTCTCCGGCCAATTGCGCCTGTTCAGACATCCTGTACCTCAGCCGCTGGATCTCTCAGCACCCTGGAGTCGTGAGGGATCCCTATTATAGTGTGGACCCCGACCAGGCGCGCTGCTCTGGTACCAATAGCGGCTGTTCGCTCACTCGGCACGGCAGCGAGCGGACAGCGCGGTGAGAGCCTCGACTGAGCTCGCAGTGCTGGGAGTCCTGGAGTGGTCACAGCAGCAGCAGCTGCAATACATTTCTAGTGTCAACATCTTATCTCTGTCAGTCTTTGTTTTAATGTCCAAGTCTCGCAGTCATACAGAGCTGCTACTGAACACGAATGTTGTTCTTTAAGATGTTCAGTGTTGTGTCTTGTAGCTTAAGATTTGCTTGCTTCTACAGATGATAGTGAATCCTGCCACTAACTCCTTTGGCTTTTAGAGATCCTCGCTTTTTACGTCTTCTGTTCAGTCGTTATCCCACACCAGGAGACTTCCCAAGTATGCCAGGTAAGTCCCACTGAGCTATAATCATCTTTGTGAGAAGCGACCTTGCAGGTAACGGGTGTATAACAAAATCGCTGGTCACCCCACACTTGACCGAGTGGCTGTTGCCTGCGCACGATCTGTCATGAGTCTTCGGATGCTTTCAGATCAGGTCATGTATAGCGTGACACCTCCACCGCACCGCTCAGTTGCTACAACAAAGCCAAGCCTCGACAGGACGGATCAAAACAGAAACGACCTGCACCTGTCCACTGACTCTGAGCAAAGGAACTGCGCTTCAGGCCTTCAAATGCCGAGCACATGAACATCTCCTAACTGCACCGCACGCCTGGTACGGACTGAGTCATTGTGCTGCAGTGAACAGAATGATTATGCCGATTAGATGTACTAATGTCTGACATGGCTTAGAGTTCACAATTCTACGCAATATGAAAACAAAATCACCAATAATCGCTCAGCGAAGTGGCTTATTGTCACGTGGCATTTGACAGCAGTGGCCACAAACTCTGAACGCACGTTGATACTAAATGTGGAGGTAAGAACCAGAGGACCCGGAGAAAAATCCCAACGACCACGGGGAGAGAGAGAGACACACACACAGACTCCAACCATATAGCAAGCGTCAGGGTCGGGATGGAATCCACGACCTCCTGTATACCAGGCGAAGGAGTTAACATCTCCTAGACACCGTGCTGCTCTATGCAAGGGGCTCGTAGCCACGTCCACCCCTGTGGGCCACGGGGAGTCGATCTGCTTCACCGAGCCACCTCCTCGGTGCTGACAGGGCACGGCTCAGTCCTTCCCTGGCTCACAGCTGCGCCCCGTGGTGGTTTCCCCCCCGAACCCTGCGCTGTAGATGAACGTGCCAGGCTCCTGCTGAGACGCAGCGGTTAAGGCGGTGGAGCTTCTGGCCGCCAGATGTGGACGTCTCTGCGTGATGTGAGGCCACGCGGACGCCGCGCTGTCATTCACACCGACCCCACTCCGTCTCCTCTCTCGAGGGGGTTGCGAGCCAAACGTCGTTCATTTAGTTATTTAATGTTAGTTTGTCTTTCTCCTAATTTTCAAGCTTGCGTACCGTACCACGTCGTCGTCCACTCATTGACATGCACATTTTTTCTCTGCCCCCTCCCTCTCTCCGCCCCCGCCCCCTCTCTCTATTTAAGGCCTCGTCACAGAGACGATCTCTCTCTTTGTGCCGATACGTGTTCTCTCTCTGTGTGTCCTTGTGATATCTGTCTGTTTATATGTCTGTCTATAGTTTTCTGGTTAGATTTTTGTTGCTATTTCTTTTATACCTGATGATGATTGCTTGTGTTTAAATCGAAACGTCGTAGTATGCTATTATTTAATTTATTATTTTATCTTTATACGTGACTTTACCGAAAAAAACAAAGATTAATTCCTGCAGTCACGAAAGCCCCTAATTAAGATTAAAATTTACATTATTTACCACTTTCTCTCGACTTTAAATGTGAAGGGAAAAAACTGAAGGACCCGGAGAAGAATCCGCCACAAACACGAGCAGAGGGAGAGACATTCAAACTCCCAATGTAACGCAGCAGGTGTCAAGGTCGAGATAGAACCCACGACCTCCTGCATACCAGGCGAGGTAGTTAACATCTCCCAGCCCACACCGTACAGCCCTCGTTAGGTTCCAATGTGGCCCCTGAGTCGGAGGCGTTCTAACTTTCTGCACCTGTCACAGAATCGTGATCGTTGTCGTGATGCTGATAACGACACCCACACGAAGCACTTGGCACTGACCACGTGACGTGTCACGTGTCGCATTCCTCCGTCTGATGATCGTTAACGGACGGCTGTCAATCACGCGACCAATCGCCGATTGGTCTATCGATTGATTTCATCGAGGGCCAATCTCCTTGATTGTTATCACCGATTGCATTATAGCGAGATGGTGAACTTCAGCGTAATCACTCCCCTTCATTATCCATGCAAGGTTAGCGTTGGTCACCCTGTGATGGGTTCAGAGCATTAGTGAACGGACTGTTCAGGGTGTCAATAAACTTGCGGTTCACTGATGGCAATCATCAGCGATTGCGCTGTGGGCGACAGCAGTGATGGAGGCGGTGATGGTAACAAGATTCTAGCATCTGCTTTCGGCTGGGATCGCGTTGTTGTTGTTGAGACATCACGGCCACGTGACTTCTCATGGTGTCTGGGTCTTGGTCTACTGTGACGTCAGGGCCACGTGACTTCTCATGGCGTCTGAGTCTTGGTCTACTGTGACGTCAGGGCCACGTGACTTCTCATGGTGTCTGGGTCTTGGTCTACTGTGACGTCAGGGCCACGTGACTTCTCATGGCGTCTGAGTCTTGGTCTACTGTGACGTCAGGGCCACGTGGCTTCTCATGGTGTCTGGGTCTTGGTCTACTGTGACGTCAGGGCCATGTGACTTCTCCTGGCGTCTGGGCCTTGGTCTACTGTGACGTCAGGGCCACGTGGCTTCTCATGGCGTCTGGGTCTTGGTCTACTGTGACGTCAGGGCCACGTGGCTTCTCGCTCGGTAGTGATGCTCAAGCTGAACCATCATCTGTATCTGCACCAGCATCAGCTTACTTTAGATAACATACTAAGGTGCTACTATTTATAAACCTTTAAAAGGTATGTAAATAAGGTTGTGCTGTATATGAATCCCTATAAGGTATAAGAATAAGGCTTTGCTTTAAATACATCTAATTTAGATATCACAATACGTCACTGATATAGATAAATATGAATGAGATATGAGAATAAGGCTCTGCTATATTCACACCTATAAAAGATATGACAATAAGAATCTTCTATATATGAATCTATACAAGATATGAGAATAACAAACTGCTATATGTAAACACATACAAGATATAAGAATAAAACTGCTATATCTCAATCGATATGAGATATTAGAGCAAGGCTCTTCAAAAACACAAATCTATACAAGGTATAAGAATAAGGCACTGCTCATATTAATCTATGTAAGATATGAGAATAAGGACATTCTATATATACATCAATATAATTAATAAGAATAAGGCACTGCTATATAAATCCGTAAAAAGTATAAAACTAAGACTCTGCTATACGTAAATATATATAAAATAAAAGAATAAGACGCTGCTATACATAAATCTACACAATGTATAAGAAGATTATTCTCCGGCTATCCTGTATCTCAGCCGCTGGATCTCTCAGCACCCAGGAGTCGTGAGAAGGGGTGAATCAGGCTACGCTGTGGACCCCGACCATGCACGCTGCTCTGGTACCAATAGCGGCTGTCCGCTCACTCGGCACGGCAGCGAGCGGACAGCTGCAATACATTTCGAGTGTCAATATCTTATCTCTGTCAGTCCTTGTTTTAATGTCCAAGTTTCGCAGGCATACAGAGCTGTTGCTGAACACGCATGTTGTTCTTTAAGATGTTCAGTGTTTGGCCTTCTAGGTTAATATTTGCTTGCTTCTGTCAAATGTTAGTGAATCCTGTATCATACCTACTGCTTTTGGGAACCATTCTCTCTGTCTGTCTCTATGTCTGTCTCTCCTCCCGCCTCTCTCTCTGTCTCCGTCCGTCTCTCTCTGTCTCTTATTATATCTTTCTCTCTGTCTCTGTTTCTGTCCATCTCTCTTTGTCTCTTATTATATCTTTCTCTCTGTCTCTAGCCGTCTCTCATCCTGTCTTTTTCTGTCTGGCAATGTATTTCTCTCCGTCTCTCTCTTGCTCTGTCTGTCTCTCTGTTTCTGTCTTTCTTATGCCGTCCACTCCAGGACTTTTGCGTTCTCTTCGGATGTTGTTATTTTTCCTTTCCCATTTCTTCGTACGAGATGTCATCATTGTCATCACCCCCCTCGGTGGTGCTGAGGGGAAGTCTTCCCTGCAGTGCTCAGCAGCTTCCTTCCCGTTCTCTTCGCTCTCTCTGCCACGAGCCTCATCATCACCGTCATCATCGTCTCATCTCTACGTATCTCTGTGTATCTCTTTATACCTCTATGTATCTCGGTGGATTTCTATGTGTCTCTATCTCTATGTATCTGTGTAAATCAATATATCTCTATGTCTCTATATGTTACTCTCTAAATATCTCTATGTATCTCTATCTATCTCTGTGTATCTACGTGTATATGTATTTCTACTTGTATATATCTATGTATCTCTACGTATCGCTGTATATATCTAAGTACGTGTGTATTTATATATTTCTAAGTGTCTATGTATATCTACATTAATCTACGTGTATCTCTATGTTTCTCCATGTGTATCTATACGCTTCTCTTTTAATCTTTATGTATTTCTATGTATATCTGTGTATGTATGTGTATCTCTAGGTGTATTTATATGTATTTCTATGTATCTCTGTATGTATACGTGTCTCTGTATCTCCCGGTGGTGCTGAGGGGATATCTTGTTTAGCTCACCCAGCAGCTCGTTATTCTCTTGATCCCTATCACAATACAACTCGCTGTGATACTCAGTAGCTCCATCTCTGTGGGTCTCTCTTCTATGTCCATCTTGCCGTCCCTGCCTTGTCTCACTGTTCTACTGCAGCCTGATGCTCTAAACGCGTGGCGACGTTGATTCTAAACGTGGAAGGAAAAAACCAGAGGACCCGGAGAGAAATCCACGCGACCACGGGGAGAGAGAGATGCAAAGTCGGGTCATACAGCAGGCGTTGTCAGAGACTGGGATCGAACCCATGACATCCTGCAAACAAGGCGAGGTAATTAACATCTCTCTCGCCACTGTGGCGCCCTGAGTATCATCAGCACATACACGGAGTTTTACACCGAAGCTTGAAATGACTTTGCCAAGAGGAAGAATCTCCACGCGGTGACGAGAACAGCGCCCAGAATAGACCCTTGGGGGACACCGCAAAGCGGAAGTTCGCGAGAGAACGTGACCACCATTCATAGACACCGACTCTATATCACGCACTCCGTAGCACATTCACACCGCGACCTGTCTTCAGATATTTTTATGACTTCCTCTCACCTGTCCCCCCAATCTCATTCCCACCCGTACCATATACATCATAAACTCACTCACACTACCACTGACTCACTCACACATCATACACTGGGAGTATCATGCTTCAGCTATGGCTGCAAGTTTGGTCGTACATGTTATGCATATCGTTTATTGTTAAATTTAAATAACAGTTCCTATGATTACTGTTGCTACATTGTTTTTATAGCTTCATTTTGGTGATTTCGAAAACACCGATGACGCTCTGGACCACAGCAGTTGTGGTGGTGGTGACAAGATTACAGCATCTGATGTCGGCAGGGATCGCAATGTTGTTGTTGTTGTGACTTGAGGGCCACGTGGCTTCTCATGGTGTCTGGGTCTTGGTCTACTGTGACGTCAGGGCCATGTGGCTTCTCATGGCGTCTGGGTCTTGGTCTACTGTGACGTCAGGGCCACGTGGCTTCTCATGGTGTCTGGGTCTTGGTCTACTGTGACGTCAGGGCCATGTGGCTTCTCATGGCGTCTGGGTCTTGGTCTACTGTGACGTCAGGGCCACGTGGCTTCTCATGGTGTCTGGGTCTTGGTCTCCTGTGACATCAGTGCCACGTGACTTCTCGTGGTGTCTGGGTCTTGGTTTACTGTGACGTCAGTGCCACGTGACTTCTCATGGCGTCTGGGTCTTGGTCTACTGTGACGTCTGGGCCACGTGACTTCTCATGGTGTCTGGGTCTCGGTCTACTGTGACGTCAGGGCCACGTGACTTCTCATGGTGTCTGGGTCTTGGTCTACTGTGACGTCAGGGCCACGTACTTCTCATGGTGTCTGGGTCTTGGTCTACTGTGACATCAGGGCCACGTGACTTCTCATGGTGTCTGGGTCTTGGTCTACTGTGACGTCAGGGCCACGTGGCTTCTCGCTCCGTTGTGGTGGTGCTCAAACAGAACCAACTCGGACTAGAGACGTGGACTTCTCTAATATCATCATCACCATCAGCTGCATCGTCTTCATCTTAAGCAGTATCATCATCAGCTGCAACTTTATAATCAGCTGCAGCACCATCATCTTCATGAGCTGCATCATCATCGTCATCAGCTGCATCATCATCAGCCTGGTTACAGGTTGCAGGCCGGTTCCGAGTCACCTTGCACTGCACAGCGACGCTGCCATTGGGCGGTCCCGCAGGCTAGAAGCGAACCGCGCAATGAGACGTTTCGCTTTTGCGTTGCGTAGATGATGGGGTACTAATAGGGGTTGGGGTAGTCGTTGTGGTAGTGATCGCTAAGTGACAATGTTTAGGGTAGTGATAGGATTCGTGAAAGGGGTAGTGATACGGGTTGGGGTAGTGATAGTGGTTGGGGTAGTAATAGAGGTTGAGTTAGGGGTGGTGATTGGGGTTGGGATAGTGATAGTAATATTGGTAATAATAGTGATAGCGGTCGTGATAGTCATAGTGGTGATGGTTCTGCTAGGGGTTTGGCTAGTGCTAGAGGTAGTGATTGGGGTTGGGGTAGTGATAATGATAGTGAAAGGGTTAGTGATAGGGGTAGTGGTAGGAGTTGGGGTAGTGATAGCAGTCATTATAGGGTTAGTGATAGGAGTAGTGATTGGGTAGTGATAGAGATAAGGGTAGGTCTGCTCATAGCTGGTTTGCAGGGGCAGTGAGTACCAGTAGCAAGATGAAGATGCAGTTCTAGGAGTCAAGAGGTGGGCGTTGTTCTAATGGAGGAGCTGAAGCTGCAGGTTGTTGTTGTTGTTGTTCTGGTCAGGCTGAGTGCTTTATGTGCAGAGTTATAGATAATTCCGCTCCACACCCCTGGGACTGTCAGTGCACGGACATCCTCTACTTGAGTGGCTGGGCCGCTCAGCACTCGGGCATCGTGGGTGAGGGGTGGCCGTGGAGGCACAGTCCAGACAGCGCAAAGTGCTCTGGTACCAATAGCGGCCACGCTGTTGGTAACCGGCACAGGCAGCTCCACACTCTAAGCCCAGTGGCTCTTCTTAGTCTGGGGTGCAGCACGCACACCCTGGGGGTGCGAGACACGGGCAGATTATTTTTAGAAGGTAAATCATCGAAAAATAAATGAAGCACGGGGCAATGTTAGTACAACTTACTTTGTTTCATCAAACCCTCCGTGTTTATTCACATGATAATTTTTTTTAGGATTCACAATCAAAGGGGTGCAGGCTGCAGTGAAATGATAAGAACCACTTCTCTAGATAATCTCAATGCAACACAACACCGGTACAAGTTTAGGATGTTACAGAAAACACACAACAATTAAACACAGACACAGATCTCCGTATTTCGTGCCACAGACTGTTGGGGCAAGTGCTGTTAGCGAGCACCTTTGAAGGCCAGAAAGACACATGAGGACCACGCCCGGCGGCCTTTGTTTCCCCAGTGGCGATGTTTACACAACGCATCAGGTACTTATTTGAGGCAGAGTCAACCTAGAGGAGGCCCAGAACCGGATCAGATAATCGTGACTACACAGATATACACACACACAGACACACAACAACAACAACCGCCATTCGCCACTAAGTGGCGGTGACGTCACCACGACGCTTGTGCCAGGCCATGTGCACATTGAGGCTACCACGTGAAGTGTCGAACACCCGCTGGCAGGAGGTCACGGGGCAGACCCAGCAGGTGCCACGGGTCGACTGACCGAGATGTCCGAGACGACTGGCTGATGCACCACCTGTGCCCCCTACTGTGCCAACTTGCTGTGCTTTAGCCACCCGGCGCTCCGCTCGTTATTGTGAGCGTCGCTCCTCCGCCCTCCGTTGCTGTTGGAGGGCGACTGCCTCCAACTGCCCAGTAGCGTCCTTCACGAGCCTCCTCCACAGAGGACGATCTTGACACCGCTGGTACCAGTCATCGGCAAGTCCACTCAGCTCCACATTTGCCTGTACCACGTCACTCCATCTCTTCTCTAACCCGTGCCGCGCCCGTTTAGCCCCCTCGATCCGGCCGAACAAAAGCTGTTTAGGCATGCGGTGACTTGCCATGCCGGCTACATGGCCCAGCCAACGCAGCCTTGCCTGCCGGAGGACCTCACCGATGGGACTTTCTCCAGATCTTTCAAGGATTTGTGAGCTCCTCACACAATCCAGCCTGGTTACACTAAACCACGTCTAACATCGACACACACACACAGATACACAGAGTACACACACAGATACACACACAGTACACACACAAATACACATATACAAAGAGAAATAACCCCCGTGTCGCAGACTGTTGGGGCAAGTGCTGTTAACGAGTAGTTGCGCCTATAAATGCTGACACAAATTCAAACAAAGATAAACACACACACAGAAACACATACATACACAGATACACAAACAGATATAGACAGACAGATGCAAAGAGAAAGATAAAGATCCCCCGTATAGACTTAACATACTGTTGAGGCAAGTACTGTTAGCGAGGAGAAGTACAGTACCTATCAAGCCCGGCACAGATACACACAGAGATACACACAGATACACAAAGACAACATACACACGCACACACCACGTGCCATGCACACAACACCAACGTAGCTGCACACAGCACGCGTACTACACACACACAGCCTGGTGCATAGCTCCCACACCGCAGTGCCATGCTTGTCCCCTGCCCTCGCACTCCCATGGGTTGCCAACTAAATAGGCGAGGGTGAGGGAGCTGAGACGGTCGAACGCTCCATGCGGGATGCTCTTCAACTGGAGTGGTGACAGGTTTTTACCCTTTCAACTGGTACAAAAACTGACACCTGTATACAAGGCATCATGTTTGCAATGACCACAACACAAGCAGTCAAAATTTAAACAAAAATAAACAACTCTGATGATGATGATAATGATATGCACTGTCCTTGAAGTTGATTGGTCCACAACCGAGACAGCTTTTCTTAGAGCCGAGTCTCCATTGGTGTTAGACCAGATGCCACTGGTAAAGGAGGTCTCATAGTGGAGTGGTGACGTTCACGTGGACTCACACGGACTCACGTGACCTGTGTTCACTACACGTCACTGCAAGTTGTGTATCGTGAGCCACGTGCATCACCACGTGTCATCACGCGTCACAACGCGTCACAACGCGTCACCACGTGTCACCACGCGTCACCACGCGTCACCACGCGTCACCACGTGTCACTACGCGTCACCACGCGTCACCACGCGTCACCACGCGTCACCACGCGTCACCACGCGTCACCACGCGTCACCACGCGTCACCACGCGTCACCACGCGTCACAACGCGTCACAACGCGTCACTACGCATCATGTGCATCGTGTGTAGCGAGCTACGTGCATCTGCGCTCCGTGTCCATGCGCTCCGTGGTGCTGTCCAGGGTTTCTGCACCACCGCCACCGCCACCGCTGAACTCGCACAGCCACAGGTCGGCACCGCCCCATTATAATTGTATCTCCCGGCGCGGCAGTTTCTTTGGTATCAGAGGAGGAGCTCTGTGCCACGACATCATCTCAAAAAACCTCTGCAACGCGTTCACTTGCAGCATTGTACCACCACCTTTGTTGTTGTTGTTGACGTTGTTGTTGTTGTTGACGTTATCTAAACTACACCCACAGATACTGATAGACACTCACAACTCATAGAGACCCAAAGAGGCACAAAGAGATCCCGATACAGAACAATAGACATCCACGGAAACCCACAGAAACCAACAAAGACCCATAGCAACCAATACTCATACAAATCCATTTAAAGCCCAAGAGACCAATAGAGATCCATATGTCATAGAGAACCATAGA
This sequence comes from Lethenteron reissneri, assembly GCF_015708825.2. Taxonomy (NCBI): domain Eukaryota; kingdom Metazoa; phylum Chordata; class Hyperoartia; order Petromyzontiformes; family Petromyzontidae; genus Lethenteron; species Lethenteron reissneri. The sequence goes on from NW_026891604.1 coordinate 586,964, forward strand.
GACCAAAAGAGATCCAGAGACTCGGATAGAACCATAGACGAAAACGAAATCAGGTAAGGCTATATAGCTCTTTAAACTAGATTTTAAGCTTTCGTGACTGCAGGAATTACTATTTGGTTCTTTCGCTAAAGTCACGTAGAAAGAAAATAAATTAAATAATAATAGAATACGACGTTTCGATTGCAGCACAAGCAACCATCATCAGACAAGAATGAATGAGAAAACAAACGTAGTAAACTTAGAAATATAATGCAATACAACACAGAGAATCGGTTAACACAACAGTCAACACCTTAGCTGGTTGATTACGTTCTTCCAAAGATTGCTAAATTTGAGAGAGAGACAAAACACAGACACAGAGACACATAGACACACAGGCAGATAGAGACACACACAGAGATACACAGGAATTCCACACAAATCTCTCATTGTTCTCAACCCCAATCCCCCGCCTCTCTCTCTGCTCCACCCTCCCCCCTCTCTATTTAAGGCCTCGACACAGAGGCGTTGTCTCTCTGTGTGTCTCTGTGTGTCTCTGTGTGTGTCTGTGTGTCTCTGTGTGTCTCTGTGTGTCTCTGGGTGTGTCTCTCTGTGTGTCTCTCTGTGTGTCTCTGTGTGTGTCTATGTGTGTATCTCTGTGTGTGTCTGTGTGTGTCTCTGTGTGTGTCTCTCTGTGTGTCTCTGTGTGTGTCTCTTTGTGTGTGTCTCTGTGTGTCTCTCTGTGTGTCTCTGTGTGTTTTTATGTCTCTGTGTGTCTCCGTATGTCTCTGTGTGTCTCTGTGTGTGTCTCTCTCTGTGTGTGTCTCTGTGTCTCTGTGTGTGTCTCTGTGTGTGTCTCTGTGTGTGTCTCTGTGTGTCTCTGTGTGTCTCTGTGTGTGTCTCTGTGTGTCTCTCTGTGTGTCTCTGTGTGTCTCTCTGTGTGTCTCTCTGTGTGTCTCTGTGTGTCTCTGTGTGTGTCTCTGTGTGTCTCTGTGTGTGTCTCTGTGTGTCTCTCTGTGTGTCTCTGTGTCTCTCTCTGTGTGTCTCTGTGTGTCTCTGTGTGTGTCTCTGTGTGTCTCTGTGTGTGTCTCTGTGTGTCTCTGTGTGTGTGTGTGTCTGTGTGTGTCTCTCTGTGTCTCTGTGTGTCTGTGTGTGTCTCTGTGTGTCTCTGTGTGTCTCTGTGTGTGTCTCTATGTGTCTCTGTGTGTGTCTCTGTGTGTGTCTCTGTGTGTGTCTCTGTGTGTGTCTCTCTCTCTCTGTGTCTCTGTGTGTGTCTCTCTATGTGTCTCTGTGTGTGTCTGTGCGTGTGTCTCTGTGTGTGTCTCTGTGTGTCTCTGTGTGTGTCTCTGTGTGTGTCTCTGTGTCTCTGTGTGTCTCTCTCTGTGTGTGTCTCTGTGTGTCTCTGTGTGTGTGTCTCTCTGTGTGTCTCTGTGTGTGTCTCTGTGTCTCTCTGTGTGTCTCTGTGTGTGTCTCTGTGTGTCTCTCTGTGTGTCTCTGTGTGTGTCTCTGTGTATGTCTCTGTGTGTCTCTGTGTGTCTCTGTGTGTGTCTCTGTGTGTCTCCATCTGCTTGTGTGTTATTAGCATCACGTTGTCGTGATGCTAATAACGACGCCACACGCGTGACGTCGCACTGATCACGTGACGCGTCACGCTTCGCATCCTGTCACCTGAAGATCATTTAAGGAACGAATGTCAATCACGTGACCGCTCACCAATCGATCTATTGATTTAATTGACGGCCAATCTCCTGAATTGTAAACACAGAGCGCATTCGAAGCGAGACGGTGAACTGTAGCATACTCACTCCCATTCGTTATCCACGCACCAGCAGCGTTGGTTACCTGGTAATGGTTCTTATTCTTTGGTTCTTTCGCTTAAGTCACGTCTAAAGATAAAATAATGAATTAAATAATAGCATATTACGACGTTTCGATTGCAACACAAGCAATCATCATCAGGCATAAAAGAAATAGCAACAAAAATCTAACTAGAAAACTATAGACAGACATACAAGCAGACAGACATCACAAGGACACACACAGAGAGAGAACACGTATCGGCACAAAGAGAGAGATCGTCTCTGTGACGGTGCCTTAAATATAGAGAGGGGGGCGGGGCGGAGAGAGGGAGGGGGCAGAGAAAAAATTAGCATGTCAATGAGTGGACGGCAACGTGATGCTGCTGCAAGTAAGATGACGACGCGGCACGGCAACGCAAGCTTGAAAATCAGGAGAAAGACACACTAACATTAAATAAACTAGTAAAATATCGAAATATAATGTAATGTACCTGGTGATGGGTTCAGAGCGTTAGTGAACGGACTGCTCACGGTGTCAGTGAACTGGCGGTTCACTTTCGATTTAAAGCTTTCGTGACTGCAGGGATTCATCTTCTTGGTTCTTTCGGTAAAGTCACGTAGAAGGGAAGTAATAAAATAATAAAAATGAAACATGATATGTGCATATCAAGAGGAATTTAGCATATTCATGCTAAATTCCTCTTGATATGCACATTCTTTTTGTTAAGGCGCTCTTCTTCCACCTCCAACGCAGCTTATATATAAGCTCCAAGCTTGGCAGTGTCTCATTCTTCACCTGAAGACGGCTGCTCGCGTTGTAGCCGAAACGTCGTGAGAATTATTTTATTGTGTTTTATTTTTATTATTTTATTACTTCCCTTCTACGTGACTTTACCGAAAGAACCAAGAAGATTGCGGTTCACTGATGGCGATCACCATCAATAGCGCTGTGGGCGAGAGCAGTGTTGTTGTGTCTGCTGTTATTGTGACGTCAGAGCCACGTGACTTCTCATGGCGAATGGGCCTTGGTCTCTAGTGACGTCAGGGCCACGTGGTTTCTCATAGCGTCTAGGCCTTGCCCTACTGTGATGTTCGGGCCATGTGGCTTCTCATGGCGTTTGGGTTCTGCGCTACTAAGACGTCAGGGCCATGTGGATTCTTGCACGGTAGTGGTGGTCAAACAAAACCAACTCGGAATGGAGACGTGGACTCCTTTATCATCACCATCAGCTGCAGCATCATCAGTATCCTTAAGATATAATAATTAAGGAGCTGCTATATATACATCTATGGAAGTTGTGAAAATAAAGTTCTGCAACAAATCTACATAGGATATAAGAATAAGTCACTAGCATATGTAAATCTAGAAAAGATATAACAATAAGGCTCTGCTATATGTACATTTAAGAAAAATATGAGAAAAAGGCTGTACTATTTTTAATCTATATATGATATAAGAATAAGGCACTGCTATGTATATATATATACAAGATATAAGAATAAGACGCTGCTATATATACATCTATAGAAGGTACAAGATGATTATTCTCTGGCCAACTGTGCCTGCTCAGACATCCTGTACCTCAGCCGCTGGATCTCTCAGCACCCAGGAGTCGTGATCTATTACGATTGGAATGTGGACCCCGACTCAGCGCGCTGCTCTGGTACCAATAGCGGCTGTCCGCTCACTCGGCACGGCAGCGAGCGGACAGCGCGGTGAGAGCCTCGACTGAGCTCGCAGTGCGGGGAGTCCTGGAGTGGTCACAGCAGCAGCAGCTGCTGCAATACATTTCGAGTGTCAACATCTTATCTCTGTCAGTCTTTGTTTTAATGTCCAAGTCTCGCAGGCATAGAGAGCTGCTACTGAACACGCATGTTGTTCTTTACGATGTTCAGTGTTTGGCATTCTAGTTTAAGATTTGATTGCTTCTGCAGATGTTAGTGAATCACGTCTCATGCCTCCTGATTTTGGGACTCATTCTACTTGTGTCTCTGTCCGTCTCTCCCTCTGTCTCTTGCTTTCTCTGTCTGTCTCTCTTTCTGTCCTGGCTCTGTAGGTCTCTTTCTCTCTCTTTATTTCTCTCCCTCTGTCTCTCTCGCTTTGTGTTTCTTTTTAAATCCTTTATATTAAGTTCACTTGCTTGCTTGCGTGCTTGCTTGCTTAGGACCGTGCAAATCTTTCGGTCGTTTTTTAAGCCACTTCCCGTGATCCAATCGAGCTGACATTTTGCACACATACTCGTTGTGCGTCACAATTAATTTTCGTGAAAAAATTTTCCCAAATTTTACACTGTTTAGGGAATTTTTGTTTTATTACCAATTGCTTAATGGTGGCAGACAAACATCTGACCCATAGGTGGCAGCCATCTCAAGCCAGAGGACGAGAGGACTCTAGCCGCCCCGATGCCACGCATATAAAGGATTTATAGTGAAAAACTTTGTTTTTACGGATTAATTTTTTCTCTGTTTCTTTATGTCTCCTTATCTGTGTCTCTGTGTCTCTCTCGGTCTCTCTGTCGGTCTCATGCATTCCACTCCTGTACTTTTAATATCTCTTCAGATGTTATTTTGCCTTTCCCACTTCTTCGTACGAGACGTCATCATCGTCATCACCCCCCTCGGTGGTGCCGAGGGGAAGTCTTCCCTGCAGTGCTCAGCAGCTTCCTTCCCGTTCTCATCGCTCTCTCTGCCACGAGCCTCCACAGCGGCATTTGCTGTTAGGCAGCTGCGCCCACTATCATCATCACCGTCATCATCGTCTCATCTCTACGTATCTCTGTGTCTCTATCTCTGTGTATCTGTGTAAATCTATATATCTCTATGTATCTCTGTGTGAATCTCTATATATCTCGATGTATCTCTATTATCAATGTGTCTCTACGTGTATATGTGTCTCTATGTGTATTTATGTGTATCTCTATGATTTATCTCTATGTGTATCTGTGTGTATCTCTCTATATATGTGTATTCCAATGTATCTCTATGTATCTCTGTGTATATCTATGTATCTCTGTATTTAAATACTTCTACGTGTCTGTGTATATTAACATTAATCTGTGTATCTCTATTTATCTCTATGTATATCCATGTGTATCTGTACGTCTCTATTTGAATCTCTATGTAACTCTGTGTATGTCTGTGTATCTCTGTGGATCTCTCTATGTCTATCTCTGTGTATCTGTGTAAATCTATATATCTCTATGCGTCTCTATGTGGATCTCTATATATCTCTATGTATCTTTATACACATCTACGTGTCTCTACGTGTATGTGTGTCTCTATGTGTATTTACGTGTATCTCTATGATGTGTCTCTATGTGTATCTGTGTGTATATCTGTGTATATCTATGTATCTCTATGTATCTCATTGTGTATATCTATGTATCTCTGTATTTATATATTTTTACGCGTCTGTGTATATCTACAATAATCTATGTATCTCTATGTATCTCCATGTTTATCGCTACATCTCTCTTTGAATCTCTATGTATCTCTATTGTATCTCTGTATGTCTGTATCTCACTGTTTATCTATATGTATCTCTATGTATCTCTGTATGTATACGTGTCTCTACGTGTCTCTATGTATCTCTATGTATCTCCCGGTGGTGCTGAGGAGATATCTCGCCTCGCTCACCCAGCAGCTCGTTATTCTCTTGATCTCTATCCCGATACAACTCGTGACACTCAGTAGCCTCCATCTCTGTGGGTGTCTCTTCTATGTCCATCTTGCCATCCCTGCCTTGTCTCGCTGTTTTACTGCAGCCTGATACTCTAAACTCGTGGCGACGTTGATTGTAAATGTGGAGAGAAAAAACCGGAGGACCCGGAGAGAAATCCACGCGACCACGGGGAGAGAGAGAGATGCAAATTCCGATCATACAGCAGGCGTTGTCAGGGTCTGGGATCGAACCCACGACATCCTGCAGACAATGCGAGGTAGTTAACATCTCTCTAGCCACTGTGGCGCCCTGAGTATCATCGGCACAGAAACGGAGTTTTACACCGACGCTTGAAATGACTTTGCCAAGAGGAAGAATCTCCACGCGGTGACGAGAACAGCGCCCAGAATAGACCCTTGGGGGACACCGCAAAGCGGAAGTTCGCGAGAGAACGTGACCACCATTCATAGACACCGACTCTATATCACGCACTCCGTAGTACATTCACACCGCGACCTGTCTTCAGATATTTTTATTACTTCCTCTCACCTGTCCCCCCAATCTCATTCCCACCCGTACCATATACATCATAAACTCACACTACCACTGACTCACTCACACATCATACACTGGGAGTATCATGCTTCAGCTATGGCTGCAAGTTTGGTCGTACATGTTATGCATATCGTTTATTGTTAAATTTGAATCACAGTTCCTATGATTACTGTTGTTACATTGTTTTTATAGCTTCATTTTGGTGATTTCGAAAACACCGATGACGCTCTGGACCACAGCAGTTGTGGTGGTGGTGGTGACAAGATTCTAGCATCTCATGTCGGCAGGGATCGCAATGTTGTTGTTGTTGTGACTTGAGGGCCACGTGACTTCTCATGGTGTCTGGGTCTTGGTCTACTGTGACGTCAGGGCCACGTGACTTCTCATGGCGTCTGGGTCTTGGTCTACTGTGACGTCAGGGCCACGTGGCTTCTCATGGTGTCTGGGCTATGGTCTACTGTGACGTCAGGGCCACGTGACTTCTCATGGTGTCTGGGTCTTGGTCTACTGTGACGTCAGGGCCACGTGAATTCTCGCTCTGTAGTGGTGGTGCTCAAACAGAACCAACTCGGACTAGAGACGTGGACTCCTTTAACATCATCACCATCAGCTGCATCGTCTTCATTAGCTGCAGCAACATCATCAGCTGCATCATCATAATACTCAGCTACAGCATCATCATCATCATGAGCTGCATCATCATCATCTGGATGAGCTGCATCATCATCGTCATCAGCTGCATCATCATCAGCCTGGTTACAGGTTGCAGGCAGGTTCCGAGTCACCTTGCACTGCACAGCGACACTGCCATTGGGCGGTCCCCCAGGCTAGAAGCGAACCGCGCTGTGAGACGTTTCGCTTTTGCGTTGCGTAGAGGTTGGGGTACTAATAGGGGTTGGGGTCGTCGTTGTGGTAGTGATCGCTTAGTGACAATGTTTGGGATAGAGACAGGATTCGTGAAAGGGGTAGTGATACGGGTTGGGGTAGTGATAGTGGTTGGGGTAGTAATAGAGGTTGAGTTAGGGGTGGTGACTGGGGTTGGGATAGTGATAGTAATAGTGGTAATAATAGCGATAGCAGTCGTGATAGTCATAGTGCTGAGGGTAGTGATAGGGGTTTGGCTAGTGCTAGAGGTAGTTATTGGGATTGGGGTAGTGATATGGGTAGTGATAATGATAGTGAAAGGGATAGTGATAGGGGTAGTGGTAGGAGTTGGGGTAGTGATAGGGGTAGTGATAGCAGTCACTATAGGGTTAGTGATAGGGGTAGTGATAGTGGTAGGGGTAGGTCTGCTCATAGCTGGGTGGCAGGGGCAGTGAGTACCAGTAGGAAGATGAAGATGCAGTTCTAGGAGACAAGAGGTGGGGGTTGTTCTAATGGAGGAGCGGAAGCTGCAGGTTGTTGTTGTTGTTCTAGTCAGGCTGAGTGCTTTATGTGCAGAGTTATAGATCATTCCGCTCCACACCCCTGGGACTGTCAATGCACGGACATCCTCTACTTGAGTGGCTGGGTCGCTCAGCACTCGGGTATCGTGCGGGAGCATTGGGTTGGGTCATCGTGGACCGTGAACCCAGACAGCGCAAAGTGCTCTGGTACCAATAACGGCCACGCTGTTGGTAACCGGCACAGGCAGCTCCACACTCGAAGCCCAGTGGCTCTTCTTAGTCTGGGGTGCAGCACGCACACCCTGGGGGTGCGAGACACGGGCAGATTATTTTTAGAAGGTAAATCATCGAAAAATAAATGAAGCACGGGGCAATGTAAGTACAACGTACTTTGTTTAATTAAACCATCTGTGTTTATTCACATTATACGTTTTTTACGATTAAGAACCAAAGTGGAGCAAGTTGCAGTTAAAGGTTAATAACCACTTCTTTAAATAATATCTATGCAACACAACGCCAGTAAACGTTTAGGATGTGAGAGAGAACACTAATAAACAAGACAAAGACACGGATCTCCGTTTAGCCTGCAACAGACTGTTGGGGCAAGTGCTGTTAGCGAGCACCTATGAAGGCCAGAAAGGTGCACGAGGGGGTAGGTGGCCAGTACTACGCCAGACCGCCTTTGTCTCTCCAGTGGCGATGTTTACCCACTGCACCAGGCACTAGTTTGAGGCTGAGTCGACCTAGAGGATACCGAAGAGTGGTTTAAATATCGTCACTGGTGTTGGCCGTGAGTGGGAATCGAACCCGAGTGGCCAGGTTCGTAGCGCAGCACACGAACCGCTACACTACCACTGCCCACACACAACAAACACACACACAACACACACAGTACACATACACAATACACATACACACACACATACACACACATACACACACACAGATACACACACAGTACACACATCACACACACACAAAACACACACACAGATACACATACACACACACATACACACACACAGATACACACACACACAATACAGATACACACAAAGACACACACACACAGATACACACACAGTACACGCATAGATACACACACATAGACACACAGACACACACACACAGATACACACACACATACACACACAGCCACACACATAGACACACAGATACACATCTTCTTGGTTCTCTCGGTAAAGTCACGTAGAAGGAAAGTAATAAATTAATAAAAATAAAACATAATAAAATAATTCTCACGACGTTTCGGCCACAACGCAAGCAGCCGTCCTCAGGTGGAGAACAGGTCCGTCAAGTAGACAGAGTCTGAATGGCACGCCCCAGGCTTGGAGCGACTATTTATGCTACTGGGATGGAGGGGGGAAGGGCGCCTTGACAAAATAATTTGCATATCAAGAGGAATTTAGCAGACACACACAGTGCACTCACAGATACAAAGACAAATAACCCTCGTGTAGCCTTAACAGACTGTTGGGGAAAGTACTGTTAGCGAGTAGAAGCACCTATAAAGCCCAGCACAGATACACAAAGACAACATACACACGCACACACCACGTGCCATGCACACAACACCGACGTAGCTACACACAGCACGCGTACTACACACACACAGCCTGGTGCATAGCTCCCACACCGCAGTGCTATGCTCGTCCCCTGCCCTCGCACTCCCATGGGTTGCCAAAGAAATAGGCGTGGGTGAGGGAGCTGAGACGGTCGAACGCTCCATGCGGGATGCTCTTCAACTGGAGTGGTGACAGGTTTTTACCCTTTCAACTGGTACAAAAACTGACACCTGTATACAAGGCATCATGTTTGCAATAACCACAACACAAGCAGTCAAAATGCAAACAAAAAGAAACAACTCTGATGATGATAATGATATGCACTGTCCTTGAAGTTGATTGGTCCACAACCGAGACAGCTTTCCTTAAAGCCTAGTCTCCATTGGTGTTGGACCAGATGCCACTGGTAAAGGAGGTCTCATAGTGTAAATGCTTACCCCGAGCTCTCAATACTCTGATAGTGCGCTGTCTTTGAGTTGTACGCCTATCACTATATTTTGCCACTGGTAAAGGAGGTCTCATAGTGGAGTGGTGACGTTCACGTGGACTCACACGGACTCACGTGACCTGCGTTCACTACACGTCACTACAAGTCGTGTATCGTGAGCCACGTGCATCACCACGTGTCACAACGCGTCACCACGCGTCACAACGCGTCACCACGCGTCACAACGCGTCACCACGCGTCACCACGCGTCACCACGCGTCACAACTCGTCACTACGCGTCACCACGCGTCACCACGCATCACAACGCGTCACAACGCGTCACAACACGTCACAACGCGTCACCACGCGTCACAACGCGTCACAACGCGTCACCACGCGTCACCACGCGTCACCACGCGTCACCACGCGTCACTACGCATCGTGTGTAGCGAGCGTGTCCATGCGCTCCGTGGTGCTGTCCAGGGTTTCTGCACCGCCACCACCACCGATGAACTCGCACGGCCACAGGTCGGCACCGCCCCATTATAATTGTATCTCCCGGCGCGGCAGTTTCTTTGGTATCAGAGGAGGAGCTCTGTGCCACGCGATCATCTCAGAAAACCTCTGCAACGCGTTCACCTGCAGCATTGCACAACCACCACCATTGTTGTTGTTGTTGTTGACGTTGTTGTTGTTGTTGACGTTATCTAAACTACACCCACAGATACCGATAGACACTCACAACTCATAGAGACCCACAGAAACCAACAGAGACCCATAGGAACCCATACTCGTACAAATACATTTCAAGCCCAAGAGACCAATAGAGATCCATATGTCATAGAGAACCATAGAGACCAAAAGAGATCCAGAGGCTCGGATAGAACCATAGACGAAAACCTAATCAGGTAAGGCTATATAGCTCTTTAAACTAGATTTGAAGCTTTCGTGACTTCAGGAATTACTCTTTGGTTCTTTCGGTAAAGTCACGTAGAAAGAAAATTAATTAAATAATAATAGAATACGACGTTTCGATTGCAACACAAGCAACCATCATCAGGCAAGAATGAATGAGAAAACAAACGTAGTAGACTTAGAAATAGAATGCAATACAGCACAGAGAGTGGGCTAATACAACAGTCAACACCCTACCTGGTTGATTACGTTCTTCCAAAGATTTCTAAATTTGAGAGAGAGACAAAACACAGACACGGGGACACACAGACAGACACACACGTAGATAGAGACACACACAGACACACAGGAATTCCACACAAATCTCTCATTGTTCTCAATCCCCCCCCCCTCTCTCTCTGCGCCCCCCCTTTCCATTTAAGGTCTCGACACAGAGGCGTTGTCTCTCTGTGTGTCTTTGTGTGTCTCTGTGTGTGTCTCTGTGTGTCTCTGTGTGTGTCTGTGTGTGTGTCTCTGTGTGTGTCTGTGTGTGTGTCTCTGTGTGTCTCTCTCTGTGTGTGTCTCTGTGTGTCTCTGTGTGTGTCTCTCTCTGTGTGTGTCTCTGTGTGTGTCTCTGTGTGTCTCTCTCTCTCTGTGTGTCTCTGTGTGTGTCTCTCTGTGTGTCTCTGTGTGTGTCTCCATCTGCTTGTGTGTTATTAGCATCACGTTGTCGTTATGCTAATAACGACACCACAAGCGGGACGTCGCACTGATCACGTGACCGCTCACCAATCGATCTATTGATTTAATTGACGGCCAATTTCCTCAATTGTAAACACAGAGCGCATTCGAAGCGAGACGGTGAACTGTAGCATACTCACTCCCCTTCGTTATCCACGCACCAGCAGCGTCGGTTACCTGGTAATGGTTCTTATTCTTTGGTTCTTTCGGTTAAGTCACGTCTAAAGATAAAATAATAAATAAAATAATAGCATATTACGACGTTTCGATTGCAACACAAGCAATCATCATCAGGCATAAAAGAAATAGCAACAAAAATCTAACTAGAAAACTATAGACAGACATACAAGCAGACAGACATCACAAGGACACACAGAGAGAGAACACATATCGGCACAAGGAGAGAGGTCGTTTCTGTGACGGTGCCTTAAATATAGAGAGGGGGGCGCGGGTGGAGAGAGGGAGGGGGCAGAGAAAAAATTAGCATATCAATGAGTGGACGGCAACGTGATGCTGCTGCAAGTAAGATGACGACGCGGCACGGCAACGCAAGCTTGAAAATCAGGAGAAAGACACACTAACATTAAATAACCTAGTAAAATATCGAAATATAATGTAATGTAATGTACCTGGTGATGGGTTCAGAGCGTTAGTGAACGGACTGCTCACGGTGTCAGTGAACTGGCGGTTCGCTGATGGCGATCACCAGCGATGGCGCTGTAGGCGAGAGCAGTGTTGTTGTGTCTGGTGTTATTGTGACGTCAGAGCCACGTGACTTCTCATGGCGTATGGGTCTTGGTCTCTTGTGACATCAGGGCCACGTGGTTTCTCATAGCGTCTAGGCCTTCGCCTACTGTGATGTTCGGGCCATGTGGCTTCTCATGGCCTTGGGTCTTGCGCTACTAAGACGTCAGGGCCATGTGGATTCTTGCACGGAAGCGGTGGTCAAACAAAACCAACTCGGAATGGAGATGTGGACTCCTTTATCATCACCATCAGCTGCAGCATCATCAGTGTCCTTAAGATATAATAATTAATAAGCTGCTATATATACATCTGTAGTAAGAATTCAGGAGGCTTGACGACGGGGTCGGAGGCACACTTATTTATTAACACCAACTTGTGCACAGTAACGGGTACACACAGTACTTAAGGGGGTATCGTCCCCTTCACTCGGCTACAGGGAGACACAACATCTAACCCCGCTAACCTACGCCCAAGTCCTCCACTACGGAGCTAGGGGAGGCTACCTATTCCAGCCCTGGTCAAGCTGGGATCCCGGCACCCTGAGTCTCCAAACCGGCTCTTATAAGAACGTCAGTCTGGGCTCTCGGGGCCACGCCACCGGCTTGCCCTGGTCGGCCCTGACAAGGACAGCGAGCCAGGGGAGCTCCGGGGCCTATTCTAGCTGGTCTTCACTCTTCGCTGGTTAAAGCTAATACTCGACCTCGAGCCCTCCGGCTCACCACCTTTTATAGTACTCGGCCCCCGGGAGGGGCCCGTGGGGGATGCAGGTGCGGACGTCGGTGTGAGCACCTCCTCTGTGTACGGCCCTAACCACGCCCCTTGTGTTTGTTAGCCATCCGTTCCCATGCACAATTACACCTCTACACATCTATGGAAGGTGTGAACATAAAGTGCTGCAACAAATCTACATAAGGATATAAGAATACGGCACTAGCATATATAAATAAAAAAAAGATATAACAATAAGGCTCTGCTATATGTAAAATTAAGTTAAATATGAGAAAAAGGCTCTACTCCTTTTAATCTATATACGATATAAGAATAAGGCACTGCTATATATAAATCTGTACAAGATTAAAATTAAGACGCTGCTATATATAAATCTATACGAAGTATAAGATGATTATTCTTCGACCAACTGCGCCTGCTCAGACATCCTGTACCTCAGCCGCTGGATCTCTCAGCACCCAGGGCTCGTGTTCGATGGCAATTGGAATGTGGACCCCGACTCAGCGCGCTGCTCTGGTACCAATAGCGGCTGTCCGCTCACTCGGCACGGCAGCGAGCGGACAGCGCGGTGAGAGCCTCGACTGAGCTCGCAGTGCGCGGAGTCCTGGAGTGGTCACAGCAGCAGCAGCAGCAGCAGCTGAAATACATTTCGAGTGTCAACATCTTATCTCTGTCCGTCTTTGTTTTAATGTCCAAGTCTCGCAGGCATACAGAGCTGGTACTGAACACGCATGTTGTTCTTTAAGATGTTCAGTGTTTGGTCTTCTTGCTTAAGATTTGCTTGCTTCTGGAAAATGTTAGTGAATCACGTCTCATGCCTCCTGCTTTCGGGAATCATTCTACCCGTGTCTCTGTCTGTCTCTCCCTCTGTCTCTTTCTGTCTCTGTCGCGCTTGCATCTCTCTCTCTCTCTGAATCTTTGTCTGACCCTCTCTCTGTCCTGGCTCTGTATGTCTCTTTCTGTTTCTCTTTCCCTGTGTCTGTCGATAAGACAGAGTCTGAATGACGCGTCCTAGGCTTGGAGCGTCTATTTAAGCCTAGGACGTGTCATTCAGACTCTGTCTTATCGACAGACCTGTTCTTCACCTGAGGACGGCTGCTTGCGTTGTGGCCGAAACGTCGTGAGAATTATTTTATTATGTTTTATTTTTATTATTTTATTATTTCCCTTCTACGTGACTTTACTGAAAGAACCGAGAAGATGAATCCCTGCAGTCACGAAAGCTTTAAATCGAATCTGCTTATGATATAATAATGAGGCACTGCTATATATAAGTCTTTGTCAGAATAAGGCTGCTATATATACATGTATTTGTGATTTGAGAAGAAGGCCTTGCTATCTATAAATCTAAATAAGATCTAAGAAAATGTACTGCTAAATACAAATCTATAATATATAAGAATACGGCACTGCTACATATGAATCTATACAAGGTATTAGATTATCATTCTCCAGCCAACTGCGCCTGTTCAGACATTCTGTACCTCAGCCGCTGGATCTCTCGAAACCTCGCAGCCGTGAGGGATACCAATTCCAAGACAGACCCCGACCAGCCGCGTTGCTCTGGTACCAATAGCGGATGTCCACTCACTCGGCACGGCAGCGAGCAGAGCCTCGACTGAGCTCGCAGTGCAGGGAGTCCTAGAGTGGTCACAGCAGCAGCTGGAATACATTTTGAGTGCCAATATCTTATCTCTGTCAGTGTTTTTCTTAATGTACAAGTCTCGATGTTGTTCTTTAAGATTCTCAGTGTTGTGTCTTGGTGCTTAAGATTTGCTTGCTTCTCCAGATGTTAGTGAATGCTGCCACTAACTCATTTCGCCTTAAAAGATCTTCGCTTTTTACTTCTCCCATTCAGTCGTTGTCCCATGACAGGAGACTTCCCAAGTATGCCAGGTAAGTCCCACTGAGCTATAATCCTCTTTGTGAGAAGTGACCTTGCGGGTAACGGGTGTATAACAAAATCGCTGGTCACCCCACCCTTGACCGAGTAGTTCTAGCCTGCACACGATCTGTCATGAGTCTTCGGATGCTTTCAGATCAGGTCATGGATAGCCTGACACCTCCACCGTACTGCTTAAGCCTGCCTGGAGTCAAGGGCCAGCAACCCTTGAACCCTCCTCTCAGTTGCCACAAGAAACAAAGCCAAGCCTCGACAGGACGGATCAAAACAGAAACGAACTGCGTCTGCCCACTGACTACGAGCAACAGAACTGCGCTTCAGGCCTTCAAATGCCGAGCACATGGACATCTCCTGACTTCACCGCACGCCTGGTACGGACTGAGTCATTGGGCTGCAGCGACCAGAATGATTATGCCGATTAGATTTACTAATGTCTGACATGGCTTAGTGTTCACAATTCCACAAAATAAAAAAAAAATCACTAATAATAGCTCAGCGAAGTGGCTTATTGTCACGTGGTATTTCACAGCAGTGGACACAAATGCTGAACGCACGTTGATGCTAAATGTGGAGGTAAGAACCAGAGGACCCGGAGAAGAATCCGGGAGAGACATTCAAACTCCCAATGTAAAGCAGCAGGTGTCAGGGTCGAGATAGAACCCACGACCTCCTGCATACCAGGCGAGGTAGTTAACATCTCCCAGCCCACCGTACAGCCCTCGTTAGGTTCCAATGTGGCCCCTGAGTCGGAGGCGTTCTAACTTTCTGCACCTGTCACAGAATCGTGATCGTTGTCGTAATGCTGATAACGACACCCACACGAAGCACTTGGCACTGACCACGTGACGTGTCACGTGTCGCATTCCGTCGTCTGATGATCATTAACGGACGGCTATCAATCACGTGACCAATCACCGATTGATCTCTCGATTGAATTCATCGACGGCCAATCTCCTTGATTGTAATCACCGATTGCATTTGTAGCGAGATCGTGAACTTCAGCGTAATCACTCCCCTTCATTATCCACGCAAGGTTAGCGTTGGTCACCCTGTGATGGGTTCAGTGCATTAGTGAACGGACTGTTCAGGGTGTCAATGAACTGGCGGTTCACTGATGGCAATCATCAGTGATTGCGCTGTGGGCGACAGCAGTGATGATGTTGTTGTATTGGGATCGTGTTGTTGTTGTTAAGACATCAGGGCCACGTGGCTTCTCATGGTGATTGGGCCTTAATCTACTGTGACATCAGGGTCATTTATAAAGGGAAGGAGTGTTACATACCTGCATTTCCCATGTCCCCTCCCTTGGATGCTGCTAATCCTGCATAATGCACTGGCATAAGTAGTACTAATCACATACCTGCATTTCCCATATCCCTACCCTTTGATGCTACTAATCCTGCATAATGCACGGGCATAAGTAGTACTAATCACATACCTGCATTTCCCATAAATATGCTAAATTCCTCTTGATATGCATGTTCTTTTGTCGAAGCGCCCTTTCCCCCCCTTCCAACCCAGCTTATATATATGCTCCAAGCACGTGTGCTGTTTCATTCAGACGCTGTCGCTTCGACGGACCTGGTTTTCACCTGAGGACGGCTGCTTGCGTTGTGGCCGAAACGTCGTAAGAATGATTTTATTGTTTAATTTTTATTATTTTATTATTTCCCTTCTACGTGACTTTACCGAAAGAACCAAGAAGATGAATCCCTGCAGTCACGAAATCTTTAAATCGAAAAAGACTGCTATATCTCAATCGATATGAGATATGAGAGCAAGGCTCTTCAAAAACACAAATCTACACAAGGTATAAGAATAAGGCACTGCTCATATTAATCTATGTAAGATATGAGAATAAGGGCATTCTATATATATGTAGAGGTGTAATTGCGCATGGCTACGAATGTTGAGGTGTGATTATGCATGGCCACGGATGGCCAACAAACACAAGGGGCGGGGTTACGGCCGTACACAAGGGTGGCGCTCGCACCGACGTCCGCATGTGTATCCCCCACGGGCCCCCCCTCGGGGGCGAGTCCTATAAAAGGTGATGAGCTCGAGGGCTCGAGGTGGGGACTCAGCTTTAACCAGAGAAGAACGAAGACCTGCTAGTATAGGCCCCGGAGCTCCCCTGGCTCGCTGTCCTTCTAAGGGCCGACCAGGGCAAGCCGGTGGCGTGGCCCCGAGAGCCCAGACGAAGCTGGTCTGGTGACTCAGGGAGCCGGGATCCCAGCTTAACCAAGCTGGGACAGATAGCCTCCCCTAGTCCCGTAGTGGAGGAGTTGGTATAGGCTAGAGGGGTTAGCTGTCGAGAAATCCCTGTAGCCAAGTGACCTGTAATAACTGTGTTGGTGTAATAAATAAGTGTGCCTCCGATCCTGTCGTCAAGCCTCCATATATACTTACTACATCTGGGGTCAGAAGTAAACGTCCAACGATGGACACACGAGGGACGACACGTACCAGGGAGTCGGAGATGGAAGACGCCGCGGCCGAATCACCACCAGAGATGGCCGGGGTCGAATCGGAGCAGCCGGGGCCGAGTACGCCCGCGCCGCTACGACAGGAGGAGGGGGATGCGTCGGCCGAAGGACTCCGGCTGGCCCACTCCCGCCTGGCGGACCTGCTCTACGCCGCGGCCGCCGCGTTGGAGGAGATCACGCGGCTGGGGGCTGGAGGAGCAGCGCGGGTCGACGACGGCAGCCGGCGCGGGGCGACGTTTCCCGCCACCCCGACGCGGCTCGCGGTCAAATTTCCCGCCATCGACGCTGCAGCTGTTCGGGGCGTGGCCAGCCTACACATCCACTCCGGCATCGCCGTCGCTGAAGCTGCGACGTCATCACCACCGCGACAGGCGATCCCATCGGCCGCTCGCACCGACGCACAGCCGAGTGGAGGTGACATCTGCCCGCAGGAATCTACACCAACCACTGCGCTCCATCAGAGGCTGCGGGCCCGGGCTGCTTGCCATCGACGGCGAGTTGGAACGACGTCGCCCGTCAACTCGACCAGCTGCTGGTGGCAAGGGAGTGGCCGGGTGTTGGTGAGTGATGGCGAAATTGGCTGTGGCGTTCGCGCCGTTTCGGCGGTGTCGGCGTTCCCGCCATTTGCACCATGCCGGCGTTTCACGCCACTTCAACGTGCCGGCGTTCCCGCCTTTTGCGCCTTGTGTGCTTTGCGCCTTGTGTGCCGGTCTTGTGGGCCTTGTGTGCCGGCCTGGCGGCGTACCACTGCAGCCCTGTGATTACGGGCCTCCCTTCCCCCATTGAAGTAAGAAGAGCGGGGGAGGGCATCGGTGGTGAGAGCGAGAGGGGTCCGTGATTGAAGAGAGGCTTCCGACTATGGAGACACTGCTGGGAGGAACTTTTTCAGTTTGACACTCCGGTTTTGTGTTCCTCGCGGACGGTTTTTCCCTCTGTTCTTTTTGCATTTTGGCTTGTGAGAGTGTTATTTGGTTAATGTTGAAGGGGATTTTGAAATTACAGGTTCGGGTTGTTTCAAACCCACTGGTTGGTTCCTGTCCGTTGTTGTGATGGTAGGATGTCTTTTGTGCGGGAATGCTCCTTGTGTTCTACATGGATCGGGGGTGCGTTTCCGTTAATTGCGTTGCTCTCTCCACTCGGTTGGTACAGCTGCATTGCTGCAATGCGAGTCTCGGAGATGAGGGGTACGGATACGGGATGTGAGGTGTATGTGTTGTGATGGTGTTAAATTGCGATGGTGACATGCTGCCAGGGATTTGGAATTGTGGTGCTGGCTGTCACTTATCTTGGGGCGCAGATCCTGACCAGGATGGCCCTGTGAGTGTTGCGTGTTTAACATGAGCGTTGTGGTCCCGTCATGCAATGGCTGACGGCTTGACCTGACAGCCCGGAGATTAAAACACTCCGTGGTATGTCTAGCCTAGTGGGCTGTGTGCTCACATGGCTCAGAGAATGTGGTCCCGTCATGCTATGGCTGACGGCTTGACCTGACAGCCCGGAGATTAAAACAAGAGAAAGGCTTGGGTGAGGAAGGTGAGACGGTCGAATGCTCCGTCTGGGATTGTCTTCAACTGGAGTGGCGATTCTCACGCATAGAGAAATAGACCCATCACTACGCAGAGACCCATAGACTCACCACACAGAGTACCATAGACTCATCACTACATAGAGACCCATAGACTCACCACACAGAGTACCATAGACTCATCACTACGCAGAGACCCATAGACTCACCACACAGAGTACCATAGACTCATCACTACGCAGAGTCCCATAGACTCATCACCACACAGAGACCCAGGACTCCCCGCACTGCGAGCTCAGTCGAGGCTCTCACCGCGCTGTCCGCTCGCTGCCGTGCCGAGTGAGCGGACAGCCGCTATTGGTACCAGAGCAGCGCGCTGAGTCGGGGTCCACATTCCAATCGTAATAGATCACGACTCCTGGGTGCTGAGAGATCCAGCGGCTGAGGTACAGGATGTCTGAGCAGGCACAGTTGGCCGGAGAATAATCATCTCATACATCGTATAGATATATATATAGCAGCGCTGTTTTAATTAGTAGATTCATATGTAGGAGCATCCTATTCTCATACCTTGTATAGATTTATTTATAGCAGCGCATAGTGACGAGTGGTGAAAACAGAGCACGTGTGAGACACGTGGGCGTTGTCACGTGGGAACACAATACGTGCCCAATTAGTTATGATTCAGTGAGTCTATGGGTCTCTGTGTGGTGATGAGTCTATGGGTCTCTGCGTAGTGATGAGTCTATGGTACTCTATGTGGTGAGTCTATGGGTCTCTATGTAGTGATGAGTCTATGGTACTCTGTGTGGTGAGTCTATGGGTCTCTGCGTAGTGATGAGTCTATGGTACACTGTGTGGTGAGTCTATGGGTCTCTGTGTGGTGAGTTTATGGGTCTTTGTGTGGTGGTGAGTCTATGGTACACTGTGTGGTGAGTCTATGGGTCTCTGTGTGGTGAGTTTATGGGTCTTTGTGTGGTGGTGAGTCTATGGTACTCTGTGTGGTGAGTCTATGGGTCTCTGTGTGGTGAGTTTATGGGTCTTTGTGTGGTGGTGAGTCTATGGTACTCTGTGTGGTGAGTCTATGGGTCTCTGTGTGGTGAGTTTATGGGTCTTTGTGTGGTGGTAAGTCTATGGTACTCTGTGTGGTGAGTCTATGGTTCTCTATGTAGTGATGAGTCTATGGGACTCTGTGTGGTGAGTCTATGGGTCTCTGTGTGGTGATGAGTCTATGGGTCTCTGTGTGGTGAGTCTATGGGTCTCTGTGTGGTGATGAGTCTATGGGTCTCTGTGTAGTGGTGATGAGTCTATGGGTCTCTGCGTAGTGATGAGTCTATGGTACTCTGTGTGGTGAGTCTATGGGTCTCTGCGTAGTGATGAGTCTATGGTACTCTATGTGGTGAGTCTATGGGTCTCTATGTAGTGATGAGTCTATGGTACTCTGTGTGGTGAGTCTATGGGTCTCTGCGTAGTGATGAGTCTATGGTACACTGTGTGGTGAGTCTATGGGTCTCTGTGTGGTGAGTTTATGGGTCTTTGTGTGGTGGTGAGTCTATGGTACACTGTGTGGTGAGTCTATGGGTCTCTGTGTGGTGAGTTTATGGGTCTTTGTGTGGTGGTGAGTCTATGGTACTCTGTGTGGTGAGTCTATGGGTCTCTGTGTGGTGAGTTTATGGGTCTTTGTGTGGTGGTGAGTCTATGGTACTCTGTGTGGTGAGTCTATGGGTCTCTGTGTGGTGAGTTTATGGGTCTTTGTGTGGTGGTAAGTCTATGGTACTCTGTGTGGTGAGTCTATGGTTCTCTATGTAGTGATGAGTCTATGGGACTCTGTGTGGTGAGTCTATGGGTCTCTGTGTGGTGATGAGTCTATGGGTCTCTGTGTGGTGAGTCTATGGGTCTCTGTGTGGTGATGAGTCTATGGGTCTCTGTGTAGTGGTGATGAGTCTATGGGTCTCTGCGTAGTGATGAGTCTATGGTACTCTGTGTGGTGAGTCTATGGGTCTCTGCGTAGTGATGAGTCTATGGTACTCTATGTGGTGAGTCTATGGGTCTCTATGTAGTGATGAGTCTATGGTACTCTGTGTGGTGAGTCTATGGGTCTCTGCGTAGTGATGAGTCTATGGTACACTGTGTGGTGAGTCTATGGGTCTCTGTGTGGTGAGTTTATGGGTCTTTGTGTGGTGGTGAGTCTATGGTACACTGTGTGGTGAGTCTATGGGTCTCTGTGTGGTGAGTTTATGGGTCTTTGTGTGGTGGTGAGTCTATGGTACTCTGTGTGGTGAGTCTATGGGTCTCTGTGTGGTGAGTTTATGGGTCTTTGTGTGGTGGTGAGTCTATGGTACTCTGTGTGGTGAGTCTATGGGTCTCTGTGTGGTGAGTTTATGGGTCTTTGTGTGGTGGTAAGTCTATGGTACTCTGTGTGGTGAGTCTATGGTTCTCTATGTAGTGATGAGTCTATGGGACTCTGTGTGGTGAGTCTATGGGTCTCTGTGTGGTGATGAGTCTATGGGTCTCTGTGTGGTGAGTCTATGGGTCTCTGTGTGGTGATGAGTCTATGGGTCTCTGTGTAGTGGTGATGAGTCTATGGGTCTCTGCGTAGTGATGAGTCTATGGTACTCTGTTTGGTGAGTCTATGGGTCTCTGCGTAGTGATGAGTCTATGGTACTCTATGTGGTG
The DNA here is from genome assembly GCF_015708825.2 of Lethenteron reissneri. Lineage (NCBI taxonomy): Eukaryota > Metazoa > Chordata > Hyperoartia > Petromyzontiformes > Petromyzontidae > Lethenteron > Lethenteron reissneri. The sequence goes on from NW_026891604.1 coordinate 608,057, forward strand.
AGTCTATGGGTCTCTATGTAGTGATGAGTCTATGGTACTCTGTGTGGTGAGTCTATGGGTCTCTGCGTAGTGATGAGTCTATGGTACACTGTGTGGTGAGTCTATAGATCTCTGTGTGGTGAGTTTATGGGTCTTTGTGTGGTGGTGAGTCTATGGTACACTGTGTGGTGAGTCTATGGGTCTCTGTGTGGTGAGTTTATGGGTCTTTGTGTGGTGGTGAGTCTATGGTACTCTGTGTGGTGAGTCTATGGTTCTCTATGTAGTGATGAGTCTATGGGACTCTGTGTGGTGAGTCTATGGGTCTCTGTGTGGTGATGAGTCTATGGGTCTCTGTGTGGTGAGTCTATAGGTCTCTGCGTAGTGATGAGTCTATGGTACACTGTGTGGTGAGTCTATGGGTTTCTGTGTGGTGATGAGTCTATGGTACACTGTGTGGTGAGTCTATGGGTCTCTGTGTGGTGATGAGTCTATGGGACTCTGCGTAGTGATGAGTCTATGGTACTCTGTGTGGTGAGTCTATGGGTCTCTGCGTAGTGATGAGTCTATGGTACTCTGTGTGGTGAGTCTATGGGTCTCTATGTAGTGATGAGTCTATGGTACTCTGTGTGGTGAGTCTATGGGTCTCTGCGTAGTGATGGGTCTATTTCTCTATGCGTGAGAATCGCCACTCCAGTTGAAGACAATCCCAGACGGAGCATTCGACCGTCTCACCTTCCTCACCCAAGCCTTTCTCTTGACCAACCCATGGGAGTGAGAGGGCAGGGGAACGAGTGGGGCTGGGTTCCAGAGAAAGAGTCAGAGACACAGAGAGTAAGAGACACACACACACAGCAAGAGACAAAGATAGATAAATAGAGAGCGAGACAGGGAGAGACACAAATATACAAATACATAAACAGAGAGACAGACAGAAACACAGAGAGATACAGACAAAGAGACGGACATAAAAAGACAGGGAGACAAAGAGAGAACGACAGATATCCAGAAGGCATTCGATGCGACTAAGCACGCTATACGACGTGGGCAACATTAAGATCACACGGAGTAGGGAAATGATCAATTAACATATTGTCTAGGAGTCTAGGTGACAGGGGGAAGTCAGCAGTAGAGTTTGGACAGGAATTGGGAGAACGGTTCCCAACAGCAGTCGGTATGAGACAGAGAGATCCACTATCGGCGATAGAGAGAGAGAGACACACACAGACAGAGATGGAAACAGAGAGAGTCGTAGAGGGAGAGAAACAGATAGAGAGACAGAGAGAGAGAGACAGAGAGACACAGAGAAAGACAGAGAGACAAGAAGAGTGAGAGCTATAAAGAGAAACAGATAGAGAGACAGAGACACAGAGAGACAGAGAGTGACAGAGTGACAGAGAGACAGAGACAGAGAGTGACAGTGACAGAGAGACAGAGACACAGAGAGACAGAGAGTCAGAGACAGAGACACAGAAAGACAGAGAGTCAGAGACAGAGATTGACAGAGTGACAGAGAGACAGAGACAGAGAGTGACAGTGACAGAGAGACAGAGAGACAGAGAGACAGAGACACAGAGAGACAGAGAGTCAGAGACAGAGACACAGAGTGACAGAGAGATAGAGACAGATACAGAGTGACAAAGAGACACGGAGAGACAGAGACACAAAGTGACAGAGAGACAGAGAGAGAGAGACAGAGAGACAGAGACACAGAGTGACAGAGAGACAGAGAGATAGAGACAAAGAGACACAGAGTGACAGAGAGACAGAGACACAGAGACACAGAGTGACAGAGACACAGAGACACACAGAGACAGAGACACAGAGAGACAGAGACACAGAGAGACAGAGAGACACAGAGTGACAGAGACACAGAGAGACAGAGACACAGAGAGACAGAGACACAGAGAGACAGAGACACAGAGAGACAGAGAGACACAGAGTGACAGAGACACAGAGAGACAGAGACACAGAGTGACAGAGAGACAGACTTTTTGACTTTTAAACAATTTTATTGCTGCGGCGGCAATTGCTCCGCACCCACTTTTGATTCGAGGTCATCGCCATCAAGAACAGTAACATCATCACCCCACCAGCCCCAATTGCGCTGGGGGGGCCATTTTCAATGCACAATCGACAGCGGCAGAACAAACACGGCTCACCGCATCGTCACGCACGCCACCCCTCCAAGGTCAACCCATCAAGCGTGCCTCTCATCGGAGCCGCGCCTCGGACAAGTCCGCGCAGCATCGCCACCGCCAACAGCCAGCGTCCGATGCACTCTCACCAAAGCTTTGTTTTTTCGGGGCCCTTTTTTGCCTGGTAGGGCACCCCGTACAGACACACACCTGCCCTCACAACGAGTGATGGCGGTGGTGATAGTGATGACACCATCATTGCCTTCAGCTGGTAGATCTCCTGGCGGTTGAACCACCCCCGTACTTTGTGCGGGTCCTGGACCACCGACCGGGCCGTCTCCATGAAAGCCCCCCTCCCTGTCGGGGAACGTCTCCTGCACCCGGACCAAGTGGCCTTCCAAACGACCACCACAGGAAGTCGCCGAAGTTTTCAGTCGTGCACCTCGCCACCTCATCCGGCTCCGTCCGGTCAATGCTGCTGGCGCCGCTCGCAGTGTCCAACTCTGATGCCCCGGCATCAGAGTCGATTGCCACGTTGGCGCAGGTCCCTTCTGCCACCTCCGCCGAACCATCTGGAGCCAGGGTCCCACTGAGCTCGATCTCAAGCCCGGGCAGCCCACTCCCATCGGGCTCCACGCTCACCGCCACCGCCACCCATCGGGACGGGCGAAGAGGCGCTCCCCGGAGCGTCGGGGTGGGTGAGGCCGGGTCCGGCGGTCGCGCTCCCGGCTTGGTCGCATCCGACAGGTGTGCGTCGCCAGTGGCGTCCATTCACCCCCTCCCCCGTACTCTTAGGTCTTTCGGTAAAGTCACCATGTAGGTAAGAAATGAAATTAAAATTAATAAAAATAAAATAAAACGATAAAAATCACGACGTTTCGGAGGCAACACAAGCTTCCCCGTCTTTAGGTGAAACCGTCACAGTAAACTATCTGTACCTTATATAGTGGTTAAGGGGGGAGAAGCCAGGAAGGGCAGCGGGGCAGGAGGAGTTGTGAAGTGGTCAATTACTGCTCTTCTTCTTGGTTCTTTCGGTAAAGTCACGTAGAAGGGAAGTAATAAAATAATAAAAATAAAACATAATAAAATTATTCTCACGACGTTTCGGCCACAACGCAAGCAGCCGTCCTCAGGTGAAAACCAGGTCTGTCGAGGCGACAGCGTCTGAATGAAACAGCACACGAGCTTGGAGCATGTATATAAGCTGGGTGCCTTGACAAAGGAATTTGCATATCAAGAGGAATTTAGCGTACTTATGGAAAATGCAGGTATGTGATTAGTACTACATATGCCTGTGCATTATGTAGGATTAGCAGCATCAAAGGGAGGGGATATGGGAAATGCAGGTATGTGAATAGTACTAATTATGCCCGTGCATAATGCACGGGCATAATTATTACAAAAAATAACTAAAGCGAAGCAAAGAAAGACAACGAAAAAGATCGCATCCAACCCGTTTACCTCTCCCTCAGGCTAGGCTCAGGATACCCTGAAGCCCAGGCCTCCGTCCACACACCTGGGAAAACGGGAGCGCCCACCAGGTGCGACCGCCTACCAGGATGCACAGAGAGAGAGAGACAGAGAGAGACAGAGAAAGCAGAGGGAGAGAGACGTAGAGAGACAGATACAGAGAGAGATAGGGAGACAGACAGACATTTAGGGAGACAGGGTAGAATGGTTCCCAACAGCAGCAGGTATGAGACGGGGAGAGCCACCATCACCAAACAACCTCGTCACGTACTTTGGGAACAGAGTGACGGATTCCATTCAGGACATCGCCACGCAGGAATCTCTGTGTTGAAGGGGAAAGAGAAAATTCACCTGAGATTCGCGGACGACGTAGACGTGATGGGAAGAAAGCTGCGTAGCACTGCAGGAAAGTGTTCATAGCGCTGACTAAGCCAGGAGGGGATGCAGGGGTAATGAAGGACTCTTCCACTGTGTCTGTCTCCATTGTCCTTTATTTGGGTTCTTACAACTTTGCCCCACACGGCCCTCACTCAGAGCCTTCTCCACCTCTCGCTCGGCAGCCCTTCTGCTGCCGTCGCTCACATAGCCTTTTCTCCTCGCTCCCGATGCAGCTCCGCTGCTGGCTTTCCTCTCAGCCTCTCCGCCCCTATGCAGCCTCTCGGCTGCTCCCTCTGCAGCCCCACCGCTGCTCTCCGTCTCCCCCGTGCCCGGACACCGCTGGCCAACGGTGCCGAGTCCCGTCCTGTGGCGATCACGCCACTCTCCACTCTCTGCCCTGCGTGGCCTCCTCCCGTCTTTATTCTTACACTCTCCTCCCGTCTCTTCCGGTTCCCGCCCTTAAGAGCATTCCCTTCTCCCCCACGTGACCTAACTCCTCCCCCCGTTACGTCATATCCGCAAGGCCGTTTAAGCCCGCATTACACGGGACTGAGGATTGACGCGGGGGAAAGAGACAAAGACAGAGACGATGGTGGTCGTGAAGGGAGGACGTTGAGAGAGAAGTGACAATAATAGAGAGCGGTGAGATTGTGAACGTGAAGGGAATTTGTGTGCTTGGGAAGTCTCCTGGCGTGGGACGACGACTGCACGGGAGATATGAAGAGCGAGGATCGCTGAAGGCTAAACGAGTCAGTGGCAGGATTCACTAACATCTGGAGAAGCAAGCAAATCTTAAGCGACAAGACACAACACTGAACATGTTAAAGAACAGCATGCATTTCGATTTAAAGCTTTCGTGACTGCAGGGATTCATCTTCTTGGTTCTTTCGGTAAAGTCACGTAGAAGGGAAGTAATAAAATAATAAAAATAAAACATAATAAAATAATTCTCACGACGTTTCGGCCACAACGTAAGCAGCCGTCCTCGGGTGAAAACCAGGTCTGTCGAGGACGGCTGCTTGCGTTATGGCCGAAACGTCGTGAGAATTGTATTTTATTATGTTTTATTTTTATTATTTTATTACTTCCCTTCTACGTGACTTTACCGAAAGAACCAAGAACAGCATGCATGTTCAGTAGCAGCTCTGTATGCCTGCGAGACTTGGACATTAAAACAAAGACTGACAGAGATAAGATATTGACACTCGAAATGTATTGCAGCTGCTGCTGCTGCTGTGACCACTCCAGGACTCTCCGCACTGCGAGCTCAGTCGAAGCTCTCACCGCGCTGTCCGCTCGCTGCCGTGCCGAGTGAGTGGACAGCCGCTATTGGTACCAGAGCAGCGCGCTGAGTCGGGGTCCGCATTCCAATAGTCATTGTGATTCCTCAAGACTCCTGGGTGCTGAGAGATCCAGCGGCTGAGGTACAGGATGTCTGAGCAGGCGCAGTTCGCCGGAGAATAATCATCATATCATCATCATGGCTTGGCTTCGCGAACGAAGATCTAGGAAGGACATCCACGTCTTCTGCAGGCACGCTGGTGGCTGAAGAGGCCTATGCGGGACAAGCAGGTTCTGCCACAACAGCTGCAAGTATAGGTCTCATCTGGGATGGGTGCTGAGGGATCACGGTTCTTCCTCCTTCTCCTTTTGTCCTCCATACGGGCCCTGCGGGTATCTTCGAAGAAGGAGGTGGCCTGGTGGACTGTGTGCCGCCAGGAGTTGCGATCAGCTGCTTGTGTTGCCCACTGACGGTGATCGATGCAGCAAGCAGTGAGGGACTTCTTCAGGGAGTCTTTGTATCGCTTTCGTGGTGCCCCTATGTCGCGATGGCCAGAGGACAGTTCCCCATACAGCACAATCTTAGGCAAGCGGTGGTTCTCCATCCTGGCGATGTGCCCTGCCCAACGAAGCTGTGTCTTGAGGACCATGGCCTCGATGCTGATGACCTTCGCTGACTTGAGGACTTCAGTGTTGGCGACGAAGTCACTCCAGTGAATATTGAAGATTGTGCGGAGGCAGCGCTGATGGAAACGCTCGAGGAGACTCAGGTGACGACGGTACGTGACCCAGGACTCAGCACCATACAGGAGAGTGGTCAGCACAACAGCTTTGTAGACGTTGACCTTTGTGGCTCTTTTAATGTTTCTGTTGTTCCAGACACGTTTGTATAGTCTGCCAAATGCACTGTTTGCCTTGGCCAGCCTGTTGTCGACTTCGTTGTCGACCTTGGCGTCAGACGAGATGACGCACCCCAAGTAGCTGAACTGGTGGACAGCTTTCAGTTCTGTTTGTTCAATGAAGATGCTTGGTGGATGGTGCTCCTCATGGGGTGCGGACTGATGAAGAACTTCAGTCTTCCTCAGGCTGACTTCAAGGCCGAAGATCTGAGCTGTTTTCGCGAAACAGGACGTAATTCGCTGCATAGCTGCCTCTGTATGAGCAAGGAGGGCGGCATCGTCAGCAAAAAGCAGCTCCCTGATCAGTTGCTCCATGGTCTTTGTGTGGGCCTGCAAACGCCTCAGGTTGAACACGCTCCCGTCGAGACGAAAACGGATGTATACGCCATCAGCGTCGTCGAGGTCCTCTGTGACCTGCTGGAGCATCATGCTGAACAAAATGGTGAACAGCGTGGGAGCAAGAACACAGCCCTGTTTCACGCCGTTTGCAATAGGGAAGGGCTGCGAGAGATTGTTGCTATGTCTGACTTGTCCAAGCTGGTCTTCATGAAGCTGGACGATCATGGTGAGGAACTTCGGTGGGCAGCCTAGCTTGTCCAGGATTTTCCAAAGTCCCTGCCTGCTCACGGTGTCAAACGCTTTGTCAGGTCCACAAAGGTGACGTACAGTGCTTTGTTTTGCTCCCGGCACTTTTCCTGAATCTGCCTCAGGACAAACACCATGTCTGTGGTTCCCCGGTTGGCTCTAAAGCCACACTGGGTCTCTGGGAGGTGATCTTCAGCTATTGCGGGTACCAGTCTATTCAGCAGTACTCTTGCGAGGATTTTGCCGGCGACGGACAGAAGTGTTATGCCACGATAATTGGAACAGTCTGATTTCTCCCCTTTGTTCTTGTACAGGGTGATGATGACTGCATCTTTGAGATCTTGAGGGAGTTTACCCTGCTCCCAGCAGCAGACGAAGAATTCATGGAGTTTGGTGTGCAGTGCTGGGCCTCCGTTCTTCCATACTTCAGGAGGGATGCCATCGACTCCTGCAGCTTTACCACTCTTCAGCTGTTTAATGGCTTCCTCAGTCTCTTGTAATGTTGGTGCCACATCCAGTTCGGTTTTCACTGGTTGTTGTGGGATGCGGTCAATCGCTGGTTCTTGGACTGAGCGGCTAGCATTGAAGAGCGTGTAGAAGTGCTCAGACCAGCGGTTCAGGATTGAGTCCTTTTCAGTGAGCAGTTTTTTCCCGTCTGCACTCCGCAGGGGGCTCAGGATTTGGTACGAGGGGCCATATACATCGTATATATTTATATATGCAGTGTCTTATTATTATATCGTATGTAGATTTATATCTAGTAGTGTTTAATTCTAATATCTTATGAATATGTATATGTACCATTGACTTATTATAATGTTATATAGATGCATATATAGCAGTGCCTTATTGTTGTACCTTTTCAAGATTTATATATAGCAGCACCTTATTTGTATTCCTTGTAAAGATTGATATCTAGCAGTGCCTTATTCTTATGAAGATTTGTATATTGCAGTGCCTGATGCTTATTGATAAACAGCGCCTTATTCTTTATCGTAAGCAGGTGTGTGATGCTGCAGCTGATGGTGATGACAAAGGAGTCCTTGTCTCCAGTCCGAGGTGGTTCTTTTTCACCACCACGACCAAGCGAGAAACCACGTGGCACTGACGTCACAACAACAACACCACGATCCCAGCCGACATCAAATGGTAGAATCTTGTTTTGATCACCATCACCATCACTGCTGTCGCCCACAGCATTGTTGCTGATGATCGCACTGAACCCATTGCTGGGTAACCAATGCTAGCAGTGCTTGGATAATGAAGGGGAGTGATTATGCTACAGTTCAACGTCTCGCTATGAATGTGCTCTGTGATTACAATCAAGGAGAATGGCTGTCGATGAAATCAATTGATAGATCGATCGTCGAGCGTGATTGACAGCCATTCGTTAATGATAATCAGGAGACGGAATGTGACGTGTCACGTGGCCAGTGCCAAGTGCCGTGTGTGGGTGTCGTTTTCAGCATCACGATAACGATCGTGATTCTGTTACATGTATAGAGGAGTGAAATACGTGGTGCGCACAGTTAACCGAGGGCAACTGAGGGCAAACAGGTGCGTGTGTGCAACGTCAGGGTTCCACGGACAAGCTGCCAGTTGTTAAGGGGCGACGCAGGTGCAAACGGGTTCGGCCGGGTGTGCACGTTGAGGCCGGAGGTGTTGCCAGGGAGATGGGAGATGGGGGCGATGATAAGGTGATTAATGTGACATCTGGCGCTAGCCTGGCGAGAGCTAAAGAGATGCATGGGAGGTCTGGGATAATTAGCAGAGTGATATAAGGGTGTGTGCGTGAGCGTAGAGGGAGTAGTTGCTGGAGACAAGAGCGAAGACAACTCATCGCTGCGACTCGAGCCGTCAATGGGACCTCAACCCTCATGCATCGCCGGGCGGGTATTGGCTCATCCCCCTGCCCGGGACAGACAGGTGAGTAGGTCTGAGGAAGCATAGGTGAGGGCAGCACCGGAGATATAGACTAGCGGTGTGCAAGATAATTCGTTTTTAAATCTAGATATTGTAAAAGTGCACAGCTGCAGTGGATTCCAAGTTTCGGGAGGAGCGTTACAGATGCCGGAGAAGCTGCGCATCTGAAGGCGCAGCGCGATGATGCGGTGACCTTCTCTAGGATAAGGAAGCATGCAATGAGGTGACCGTCTTTGTTCGACAGCTGAGACACAAGCTGCTGCCGCTGCGGCTGCAAAGATGCTGAGTGGAGTGGTCGCCATGATGGTTTATAGCTCCTTGCTGATGACATCAGCAGCGAGGCGTTGCGGTCCATTTGAGGCAAGGAGCGTCTTGTCGGGTGCGGGTGGCAATGGGATTGGGGTGACAGGTGAGAGGAAATAATTTAAAATATCTGAAGCTAGGTCGCGGTGTGAATGCGCTACGGAGTGCGCGATGTAGAGCCGGTCGTGCTGCACAGTCTGGAAGCGTGTTGACTCTTTATCTTACCAGGTGTAAGGTCCCGCTGAGCGGAGTAGCAGCTCTTTGTTCAGAAGCGATCTGGCCATCAATAACGATAGCAGCTCAACCATGTGACTGATATCATTATCACACAGAGACCCATAGACTCACAGAGACCCAAGCACATGGAGTCACACCCAAACTCATAGAGACCGATACCCATAGAGATCCATACCCATAGAGACCCATACCCATAGAGATCCATACCCATACTCATAGAGACCCATACCCATAGAGACCCATACCCATAGAGACCCATACCCATAGAGACCCATACCCATAGAGACCCATACTAAAACTAAACTACGTATTTATCTTACCCGGTGTAATTCCCAATGAGCCGTGTAGCAGCTCTTTGTTCAGAAGAGATATGGCTATCAATAACTATAGCAGCTCAACTAAGTGGCTGCTATCACCGTCACCGTCATATAGATGGAGTGGGTCCAAGCACGGCGCACACTAAGGCTTGGAGGCAACACTGTTCATTAACCAACATTACATAACCCTTAACAGAACAACAGCACAAGGTGGTAACCCACAATTCCTACACCTCGCTATGTACACTGGGAGCAGATGGCTATGTACATTCTGGAACGACGACTGCAAATCGGACCAGGTGAGCCAACACGCTGCCTGGTCCACAAGACGTCCAGACCGCCGACGACGATGGATTCTTCTCAGCCAGGACCGACCCCGCTACCTCCCCGGGGCTCGGCTTTTATCCTCACGGCGTGACCACGCCCCCCCCCTGGCCACGCCTCCTTTCCCGATCCTTCGCGAGGGTTCAGGGCCCACGTCACGTGTTCCTCAACTCTGGCACCCCCACCGTCCGCCCCACATCCGGTCACGTGCCCCTTCCTGTTTACCCAGCCTCCCCTGCTGTGCCCATCCGGCGTCTGGGGAGAGGCTCCGCCCCTAAAGTACCTCCAACATGGTTCTGTCTCTACACACGGGTACTCACACCAACGACACTACGTAGACATTTAATACACACACATAGAGACCGATAGAGACTGGTAGACATACTTAGAGATACATAGTGAATACAGAGATACACAGAGACATAAAGACACGTAAATACACATAGCGATTATAGACCCATGGAGACCCATCGAGACCCATAGAGACACACATAGAGATGCTTAGAGATCCTTGGAGATCCGTAGAGACCAACAGATACACATGGACTCCCACAGACTCATCTAAGACTATATTTATTTTACCAAGTGAGGCTGTTTGTGTGGTGTAAAGAGCTCCATCTGATAATAATTTTGTACCCGCTGATCGGGCGCATTGCGGTGTCTATGAACGGTGGTCGCGTTCTCTCGCGAGCTTCCGCTTTGTGGTGTCCCCCAAGGGTCTATTCTGGGCGCTGTTCTCTTCACCGCATGGAGATTCTTCCTCTTGGCAAAGTCATTTCAAGCGTCGGTGTAAAACTCCGTTTCTGTGCCGATGATACACAGTGCTCCACAGTGGCTAGAGAGATGTTAACGATCTTGCCTGATTGCAGGTAGTTGTGGGTTTGATCTCGATCCTGACGCTTGTATATTTGGTATATTTGGTTTGTATTTCTCTCATCATCATCATGGTGGCTATAAAGATGTTAACTACTTCTCCTGGTATATACAGGAGGCCATGGAATCGATCCCAGACCCTGACAACGACTACTGTATGATCCGACTTTGCATCTCTCTCTCCCCCCCCCCCCCCCCCCCCGTGGTTGCGTGGATTTCTCTCCGGGTCCTCCGGTTTTTTCCCTCCACGTTTAGAATCAACGTCGCCACGCGTTTAGAGTATCAGGCTACAGTAAAACAGCGAGACAAGGCAGGGACGGCAAGATGGACAGAGAAGAGGCACACACACAGAGATGGGGCTACAGAGCGTCACAGCGAGTTGTATCGAGATAGGGATCAAGAGAACAAGGAGTTGCTGGGTGAGCTAGACAAGATATCCCCTCAGAACCATCGAGGGATACACAGAGATACATAGAGATACCTAAAATAGTAAAGATACACATCGAGATACACATTGATATACAGAGATACATAGACACACAGAGATACGTAGATAGACGTAGATATACATAGAGACATATAGAGATACACATAGTTAGACAGCGAAACATCATAGAGTTATAAATAATATGGGAAAAGGCAAAATAACAACATGAAAAGAAAACAAAAGTCCAGGAATGGAAGGCGTAAGACAGACAGAGAGGAGATACAGAGACACAAATAGAGAGACAGAAAGAGACAAACAGGGAAAGAGAAACACAACGCATTCAAGAGAGACAGAGGGAGAGAGAGAAATATAAATAGAGACATACTTTTAAACAACTTTTAGTGCCGCCAGCAGCAACAGCACTGGAGGCGATTCCGATATGAAATACACAAAGTCACCAGCAAACAAATGTAATGCAAGCAAGGAATGAGGGGGCAGAGTCTGGGTCACGTGAGGAGAAGGAGGAGTCAGGGTCACGTGAGGAGAAGGAGGAGTCAGGGTCACGTCGGAGAGAGGATTTAGGGGGAGAACCGGAAGGGATCGGGGAGTGGAGAAGGAGTGGAAACAGGAGGAGGCCACGCTGGGCAGTTGCGAGAGGGTGGCGCGATTGCCACGTGGTGGAAGGCCACGGCACCGTCGGCCAGCGGTGTACGTGGGGCACAGCAGAGCTAGTGGGCTAGAGTTAGTGGAGTAGAGCTAGCAGAGGAGAGCTAGTGGAGTGTGGGAAGCTAGCCGGGCGTGAAGAGCTAGCAGAGTGTGCGGGGCACACGGAGCAGCAGTGTGGCTGCAGACGGAGCAGCGGTGTGGCTGCAGACGGAGCAGCGGTGTGGCTGCAGGGTGCACGGTGGAGGAGGTACGGGTCTGAGCGAGGACGCCGTAGGGGCGAGAGAGACAAGAACCCGAATAAAGGACAAAGGAGATCTACACTGTTGAAAAGTCCTTTATTACACAAATCAACAAAAGCTATAAATCCACGCGCTGTGGCACTAAATGCAACGCGCACAACACGAAATAAAAGTCACGTGGTGGTGGTCATCGCGCACGCCACAGTGACGAGCGAGCGCTTCAGAAGGTGAACACGAGGGTGCCGTCCACGGCGTTCGAAGAAGATGCGCACATCACCGACGTGTGTGTGGTACATGGCGTGCTCCAGCCCGAGCCGCGCCTTGAGCAGGCCCCTGAACACTGGAAGCACAGAGCAGCCGTCAGTGTCACCTTCCAGCATCTTTTTCCTCGTTCTGTACACCGCCATCTTCGCCTGAGCACAGGCGAGGTTGGCGAGGTCATGGCGCTTGTTAGCCAGGTAAGGCACCCCATATACGATGCTGCTGTTGTAGAAGGGCACCCCCAGTTTCCTGAAGATGTCCCCTAAAAGGTGGAACATTGGTTTGAGGCGCTGGCAGCATAATTACTTTTGGGGCAGGGACATAGAAAGAAAGACAGAGAGAGAGACAGAGAGAGAAACATAGAAAGACAGAGGGAGATAGAGAGGTAGAGAGAGAGAGAAAAAAATACAGAGGGAGAAACAGAGATAGAGACAAAGACAAACAGAGGGATAGAGAGACTAGGAGAGAGACAGGGATAAAAGCCGTAGCTATGAGACATGATTCACTAACGTCTGTCAGAAGCAAGCAAATCTTAATCTACAAGACACAACACTGAACATCTTAAAGCACAACATGCGTGTTCAGTACCAGCTCTGTATGCCTGCGAGAACTGGACATTAAAACAAAGACGGACAGAGATAAGATATTGACACTCGAAATGTATTGCAGCTGCTGCTGCTGTGACCACTCCATGACTCCCCGCACTGCGAGCTCAGTCGAGGCTCTCACCGCGCTGTCCGCTCGCTGCCGTGCCGAGTGAGCGGACAGCCGCTATTGGTACCTGAGCAGCGCGCCTGGTCGGGGTCCACATTCCAATCGGACTTCCTCACGACTCCTGGGTGCTGAGAGATCCATCGGCTGAGGTACAGGATGTCTGAACAGGCGCAGTTGGCCGGAGAATAATCATCTTATACATTGTGTAGATTTATATTAGCATCACCACAACGATCACGATTCTGTGACAGGTGCAGAAAGTTTGAACGCCTCCAACTCAGTAGTCGTTTGCAGGAGGTCATGCGTTCGATCCCGAACCTGACGTCTTCTGTATATTTGGAGTTTGAGTGTCTCTCTGCCCATGGTCACGTGTTTATTTAATCGGGTCCTCCCGTTTTCCCTCCACCATTATAATCAAAGTCACACGTTTAAAGCATTTGGATACTGCTATGAATATCCAGGTGAAGATGATATCAGCCACTTCGTTCAGTTGTCACAGCCGATGCCCTTCTGAACAAGGATCTACAGTATATAGCTTTACCTGATTTATTTTTCGTCTACAGGTCTATCCGAGTCTCTGGGTCTCTTTTGGTCTATGGTTCTCTATGATATATGGGTCTCTATTGGTCTCTTGGGCTTTCAATCGATTTGTACGAGTGTTGTATCGTAGACGGAGGTACTCGGAGACGGAGGTTGAGTTAGGGGCTTCCGCCAGGGTTTATTAACACTTATCACTATCCCTGGTTCCCTCTTTACCCCTTCCACTATCCCCGTTCCTCCAGTGACCCCGCTTACGTTACGGGGTCTCCCTTATATACCCTCGGAGGGGTGATGTCGCGTGCACTGCCCAGCGCGTGCGACCCCACGTCCCGTGAGGTCACCGCACCTGACAGCGCACACGACGCCACCACTCTCCACTACTCCTCTACATCACCCCCCCCCGTAAAAAAAAACAGCCGACCCGGCTGCAATCAACCTTAGGGCAGCACGGCCCTTCAAGCAGAACAGTAACAACAAAAAAACAAAACAAATAGAGCCCGAAGGCCTCATCCGCCGGATAGCGCCGAACGGGCGCCAGGGGCTAGGCCCGCTGAACGGCCATCAGGGCCGTCACCGGAGCCGCACCCCCCTCGAGCGGGTATGCGCTGCTGGCCCGCTCCCTCGTGCGGTGTCCGCCACCCGTGCAGGTGGGCCGTCAGCGGGCAACAGGCCCACCGCCGTGGCCTCCGGTGCCTGGGGGGTCTCTGTCGGCCTCACTCGGGAGGGGCCTGGGGGCACACACACAGGTCGGACGTCACCTCCGTCAACGAGACCCGGCCGGTCAGGCACGCCGGATACATCATCAGCCGGCCGCTCCGGAATTGGGGGTGGATCCCCCAGGGTAGATGGAACATAACGTTTGAGCCGGGACGGGTGCACTATCCACTGCCTGCGACCGAATCGAATCCGGACGCATTGCGGCCGGCGGACCTCCACAACCTCCACGGGTCCCTGCCAAGGGCGATGCAATTTGGCCGATGTGCCAACGGGGACCTGGGGACAATGCAGCCACGCTTTTTGACCCGCTACCCACGGGAGGCCAGCTGCCTGGTGTTTTGGCAGCCGCTCATTAGCCGCCTGCCGGCTTGCGGAATTCTCGGCAGCGGCCTGTCGCGCCTCGCGCAGCCGGTCAAGTGCGACCTTCAAAGGGGTCGGCACCGACGACCCCTTCTTGGAGGAGCCAACGTCCATCTGGACGTGCACCGGGGGCTCCGGTTCCCTACCGTACATTAAATAAAAAGGCGAAAATCCCGTGGAGGCATGAGGGGCCAACCGATACGCCGCCAAGACCCCCGGGACGAACAGGTCCCAGTCTGACTGGGACGTGTTCACCTGGTGGCACAGCATGGACGTAAGGGTGCGGTTCAAGCGCTCTACCATCCCATCTGACTGGGGGTGGTAGGGCGAGGTGCGGATTTTCTTGGTGCCAAGGAGGTCACACACCTCCTTGAGCAACCTAGACGAGAAATTCCGCCCCTGGTCAGTCAACAATTGTTCCGGCGCGCCCTTGTCAAACACGTATCCCTGGACGAAGGCCTCGGTGATAGAAGAGGCCAACTGATCGACCAAAGGCCATGCCATGGGCCAACGTGTGAGGTACTCAACGCCCACCAAGAGGTATTTGTGGCCCCGTTGGGATGCAGGGAATGGCCCCAAAATGTCGAGCGCCACGAGCTCATTAACGCGAGAAACCCGGATGGACTGCAGCGGGGCCCGGTCCTGGACAACTGGGGCCTTCCTCCGCGCGCAGTCGTGGCAACCCTTCAAAATCAGTGCTACGTCACCCTCAACACCCGGCCAGTAATAGTCCCGCTTAAGGGTCAATAAGGTCTTGTGGTAGCCAAGGTGCATAAGCTTCTCGTGAATGGCTCGGGTTAATTTACCACGCAGGCTAGTGGGCACAACCACACAATAGCGTTCCAATTGGGCATCCCAACGCATGAGTAGTCCGTCATGCACGGCGATCGCCGGGGCAGCCGACGAAGCTAAGCTCCGGGCGTTATGTCCGACACGGCGCCGTAGCTTCAGCAGAGAGGAATCCTCCATCTGCAAGCCGGACCATACCTCCCGGGGAAGTCCAAGGCCGAAATCTGCGGTCGACGCCGCACCTGGAGGGGTGTCCGCCTCGGCCGACGCGACCAACTGGGCCGCGGCGTCCCCTGGGGCCTTGCAACGGCTAGAGCCCAGGGCGCAAGCACACCCGCCGCCTGCCGGCAATCGGGATAAACCGTCCGCATTTCCATGCTGTGTCCCCTTCCTATGGATTACATCAAAAGGGTAATCCTGGAGCACTTCGAGCCAGCGAGACAGCTGACCCGAGGGCTGACTAATCTTCAGCGAATATTGCAGGGCCGCGTGGTCGGTTCGGACCGTAAACAGCCTACCGTACAAATATGGTCTATACAACTGAACAAAATAAACTATGGCCAAAAGCTCCCTCCGGGTCACACAATATCGCTGTTCCGTCGAGGACAGAACGCGACTGCCATAGGCTACCACCCTCTCAACCCCGTCGACCACCTGGGCCAGGACAGCCCCAATTCCCGTGTCGCTGGCATCGGTATCGAGCAGGAAGGGTTTCGTAAAATCCGGGTACCCCAAGGGCGGCGCATCCGCCAAGGCCGTGCGAAGCGCCGCAAAAGCCGCCTCCTCCTCCGCGCCCCAGTGAAACCTTTGTCCTTTGGCGGAAAGGGCGTGCAGTGGCTTCGCAATTGTCGCAAAATCGCGGACAAACCGGCGATAGTACGATGCGAATCCAACGAAGCTACGCACCTCCGCGACAGATGTGGGAGTCGGCCACGTCCGGACACAAGCCGTTTTATCCGGGTCCGTGGCGACACCTGACGTGCTAACAATGTGTCCCAAATACCTCACCGATGGTTGTAGCAAGTGGCATTTCTGGGGTTTGAATTTCAAGCCAGCAGCACGCACTTTGACGAACACCGCCTCAAGGCGTTGCAAGTGCTCGCCAAACGTACGGCCAAAAACAATAACGTCATCCAAGTAGATTAGACAAGACTCCCACTGCAGCCCCGCCAAGACCATCTCCATGAGACGCTGGAAGGTGGCCGGGGCCGAATGGAGACCCATAGGAAGCCGATTGAACTCGAACAACCCCTGGGGCGTGCGGAACGCTGTTTTGGGTCTAGAGGCCTCATCCAGTGGCAATTGCCAGAAGCCGGAGAGCAAATCTAAAGTCGAAAAGAACCGCGCGCCCGAGAGGGCGTCCAAGGAATCATCCATGCGAGGCAATGGATATGCATCAGCCACCGAGATCTTGTTCAATCTACGAAAATCGACGCAGAACCGGAGACTCCCGTCCCGTTTCTTGACTAGCACAATGGGGGCACCCCAAGGGCTAGTAGATGGGGAGATGATGTCCGCCGCCAACATTTCCTCGACAGCCGAGCGGACATGATCTTTTTCCGCTGGGCTAAAGCGGTGGGAATTAAGTCGAATGGGGGCCGCGTCGCCCGTGTCTATGTGGTGGTCCAAAAGAGTAGTGCGACCCAGATCAAACTTACTTTGGCTGAACACATCGGTGAACCGTTCGATGAGGTCGCGGAGTTGCCGACGTTCCCCGAAGGACAACGAGGCATTCTCGTCGCACAACGTGGCGATCCATGATGCGTCGGGGTCCCCCGTGCGCATCACGCCCGCCACGACCCCTCCATCCGGGGCAGCGCTCTCGGGTGGAGGAGCCGGGGTTGCGTGTGCCAGGACGGCGCCGGCCGGGACTATGACCGGCAAGGGTCCCGAATTGAGGACCTGCAAAAAAAGGTCCTGGCCCCCCGACACGGCTGTCAAGGCGCCCACCAACCCCTTCGTCCTTGAAAAGTAGCTTGACGGGGACAGGAGGATACCCGTCTCCGTGGAGCCCATTTCGAGCGGTTTGCGCAACCTAAGGGGTATCAGGATTTGTGACGCCGGTGGTACGGTCACCGGCACTTTATTCAAGGCCCGTACACCGGCGACCAAGGGAGACAGGACGGTAGGTGATTGTAGGAATTGCAGCCGCCTCCCTGACGGCATTTCCACACAGCCCTGGTCAACGAGAATTCGGATGGGCATCCTAGACAAAAAGTCGGTCCCCAAGAGGCATGGCACTGCCAAGGTCCTGGAGACCAAAATCGGCCCGGCCAACTCAATCTCGTCAACCCGAACCGACGCTACAACGTGGCCCAGGATGCCCAAACTGCCGCCGTTCGCGGCGACACAAGCCCCGCGAACCGGCCTTAATGGACCCACGCTGCGGGGTAGCAGCCCAAAAATGGCCTCAGAAATAATGGTGGCCGACGCCCCCGTATCCACCAGGAGGCGAACGTGCACCCCTTGCACATATCCTGCCACCGCTGAGGAGCCGGCAGCTGCCGCCACCATCCTATGCGCAAGCGCATCCCAGTGGCGGGTCTGTCTGGGCCATTGAGGGGGTGATGACGATGGTGCACCCGACCCTTCGAGGACAACCCCATGACGATGGGCCCTAGCCCCGCTAGATGCATGAGGTGAAGGGAGCGGCCGCGCAGATGATGCGTCGCGACTCGCCTGGGGCCCCGAACCCGATGCCAAGGAGGGTCTGGGAGAAGGTGGAGTCCCTTTTCCAAAGGCCCCCGGGGCATTCCGGCAGCCCCGCTCAATGTGGCCCCGCTGACCACAGCGGAAGCAGGCCACCGTGTCCGCCTCCTGTGGACGGGAAGGTCCCGGCCGCCCCCGCTGCTCCGGACGGCGACCACCCGTCCCCCTTCCTCGACGATCGGGCATCGCCAGGGCCGCGAGGGTGTCCCCCCCGTCCGGCGCCAGGATCCCCGCACACGCCGCCATCTGAGGCCGTTGGCGGAGGGAGAGGTGCGCCTGAATGTTTTCTGCGACCGCCAAGGATGTGATCTGCCGATCATTGTTGATCGACAGAGCAATTCCTAGCTCCCTTGCCAGGTCAAGCAGCTTCCCCAAGGCCATAGAATCAAGTGCCCTGCCGTACAGGTCAGGGTATGCAGCCTGCGCCAGGGCCAGGAGCGAGCAGCGGAAGGCCAGCGGCAGTTCCCCCTCCTCCCGCCGCCGCAATGAAAACTTTAGCTGCGCGGTGGACGGCGGCTCAAAAACGTTGGCCATTTGGATATAGGCCGCCGGGAGTGTAGCCCGATTGGCCGGATGGATGGACTTGAAGGCCTGCAGAGCCCTTTCGTCCAAGCAGGTCGGAAGCGCCGGCAAGGCCTCCTCCATGGACCAGCCGACCGACATGTATGCCGCGTCGAACCGGTCCTGGAAGGCCGACCAGTCGCCCCCTTGCGCGACAAACGGCGCAACGTCGGGTAACCTGCGCTGCCATTGGCCGCGCGGCGCCGCGAGGTGTGGAAGCCAAGCGGCACCTGCGGGCCACCCAGCGGACGCGACGTGTTGCGGCGGTGGCAGCATTGCGGCTCCCGCGGGCCACGCCGAAGACGCGGAAAGGTGCGGTGGTGCTGCGGCCCCCATGGGCCACGCCGTAGGCGCAGCGAATTGTGGCTGAGTTGCGGCCCCCATGGGCCACGCCGTAGGCGCAGCGAATTGTGGCTGAGTTGCGGCCCCCATGGGCCACGCCGTAGGCGCAGCGAATTGTGGCTGAGTTGCGGCCCCCATGGGCCACGCCGTAGGCGCAGCGAATTGTGGCTGAGTTGCGGCCCCCATGGGCCACTCCGTAGGCGCAGCGAATTGTGGCTGAGTTGCGGCCCCCTTGGGCCACGCCGTAGGCGCAGCGAATTGTGGCTGAGTTGCGGCCCCCATGGGCCACGCCGTAGGCGCAGCGAATTGTGGCTGAGTTGCGGCCCCCATGGGCCACGCCGTAGACGCAGCAAAGTGTGAAGGCGCCTGCGCTTTCGCGACCCACCGGTCAGCGGCGGCGTACGAAGCCACGGCGTCGTCCCGCGACGCGGCGAGGGACCACGGCGTTGCAGCCTCAACGGGCCACGCCGAAGACGCGGCGGTGTAATTCGGGCCTGCAGCGGCCCCCGCGGCCCACCCCGCCGGCGCAGCGAGGTGCGGGACAGCGGCCGCAGCCGCGGCAACCTCTCGCGATGCGGCGAGGCACCACGGCGTTGCGGCCTCCCCGGGCCACGCCGTAGACGCGGCGGTAAAACACGGAGCCGCGGTGGCCCCCGCGGCCCTCCCCGCCGGCGCAGCGAGGTGCGGGACAGCGGCCGCAGCCGCGGCAACCTCTCGCGACGCGGCGAGGCGCCACGGCGTTGCAGCCTCCATGGGCCACGCCGAAGACGCGGCAGAATAACACGCAGCTGCGGCGTCATCCATGAGAAGGGACGCAGGCACGGCGAGGTGCAGAGCCGCGGCATCGCCGGTGTCCGGCCCCGTGAGCGCAGCGACAGGTTGAGCCGCGGCAGCACCCGCGGCCCATTCCGGCGGCACAGCGATGTACGGGGCAGCAGCAGCCGCCGCTGCCCACCCCGGCGGCCCGGCGAGGACGGCACGCGCGTACTTACCCTGGGCCCCCCCGGCGGGCGCCGCTTGATGTAGAGCCGCGTCGTCGCCGGCGGCTGGTCTCGCAGGAGCGGCGTGCCGAGAAATCCCGGCCGCGTCGGTGGAGAGACGCGGCGTCGCGGTCGCCATGGCAGCCGTAGCAGCGGCCGCATATGGCTCCCGAGCCAACATGGCCGCCGCGGATTGCGTCGCAGCCAACATGGCGGCCATTTCCGGTGGAGCGGTCGCTGGGGCCCCCCCGGCGGGTGCAGCTTGATGTAGAGCCGCGTCGTCGCCGGCGGCTGGTCTCGCAGGAGCGGCGTGCCGAGAAATCCCGGCCGCGTCGGTGGAGAGACGCGGCGTCGCGGTCGCCATGGCAGCCGTAGCAGCGGCCGCATATGGCTCCCGAGCCAACATGGCCGCCGCGGATTGAGTCGCAGCCAACATGGCGGCCATTTCCGGTGGAGCGGTCGCTGGGAAAACTGCGGCGCTTTCAACGTTGGCAGTTGACAGTTGCTCCCGTCCCGCGTGCGGGGCGGTTGGCTGCGTCCGCGCCTCCACCTTGGCCAACCTGGCTGTCAGCTGCCCCACCGCCTGCAGGAGCTGCTGCAGCAGAGCTGCGGGGACGCTCTCCGTCTCTGGCGGCGGCGGTGAGCTGGCACTCCCCGCAGCCGACTCCTCCCGCTCCGGCCCGCTCGTCTCCACGGGAACCGTCACCGGGGTCCCGGGCTCCGGGGTCACTGCTGGAGCCTCCTCTCCGCCTTCGGCGCCCTCCAAGTCATGTGCCGGTGGGTTCCTACGCCGTGCGCCCGCTTTATACATGTTGGCGACGGTGTAAACTTCTGACACCAGTTGTTGTATCGTAGACGGAGGTACTCGGAGACGGAGGTTGAGTTAGGGGCTTCCGCCAGGGTTTATTAACACTTATCACTATCCCTGGTTCCCTCTTTACCCCTTCCACTATCCCCGTTCCTCCAGTGACCCCGCTTACGTTACGGGGTCTCCCTTATATAC
Source organism: Lethenteron reissneri (assembly GCF_015708825.2). Taxonomy (NCBI): domain Eukaryota; kingdom Metazoa; phylum Chordata; class Hyperoartia; order Petromyzontiformes; family Petromyzontidae; genus Lethenteron; species Lethenteron reissneri. The sequence goes on from NW_026891604.1 coordinate 629,069, forward strand.
CCTCGGAGGGGTGATGTCGCGTGCACTGCCCAGCGCGTGCGACCCCACGTCCCGTGAGGTCACCGCACCTGACAGCGCACACGACGCCACCACTCTCCACTACTCCTCTACACGAGTATGGGTTGCTATGGGTCTCTGTTGGTTTCTGTGGGTCTCTGTTGATGTCTATGGTTCTGTATCTGGATCTCTTTGTGCCTCTTTGGGTCTGTATGAGTTGTGAGTGTCTATTGGTCTCTGTGGGTGTAGTTTAGATAACGTCAACAACAACAACAAGGTCAACAACAACAACAACAATGGTGGTGGTTGTGCAATGCTGCAGGTGAACGCGTTGCAGAGCTCCTCCTCTGATACCAAAGAAACTGCCGCGCCGGGAGATACAATTATAATGGGGCGGTGCCGACCTGTGGCCGTGCGAGTTCAGCGGTGGTGGCGGTGGTGCAGAAACCCTGGACAGCACCACGGAGCGCATGGACACGGAGCGCAGAAAAACGTAGCTTGCTACACACGATGCGTAGTGATGCGTTGTGACGCGTTGTGACGCGTTGTGACGCGTTGTGACGCGTGGTGACGCGTGGTGACGCGTGGTGACGCGTTGTGACGCGTGGGGACGCGTGGTGACGCGTGGTGACACGTGATGACGCGTTGTGACGCGTGGTGACACGTGATGACGCGTGGTGACGCGTTGTGACGCGTGGTGACGCGTGGTGACGCGTGGTGACACGTGATGACGCGTTGTGACGCGTGGTGGCACGTGGTGACGCGTGGTGACGCGTTGTGACGCGTGGTGACGCGTGGTGACACGTGGTGACGCGTTGTGACGCGTGGTGACGCGTTGTGACGTGTTGTGACGCGTGGTGACGCGTTGTGACGCGTTGTGACGCGTTGTGACGTGTTGTGACGCGTTGTGACGCGTGGTGACGCGTGGTGACACGTGGTGACGCGTGGTGACGCGTGGTGATGCACGTGGCTCACGATACACGACTTGCAGTGACGCGTAGTGAACGCAGGTCACGTGAGTCCGCGTGAGTTCACGTGAACGTCACCACTCCACTATGAGACCTCCTTTACCAGTGGCAAAATATAGTGATAGGCGTACAACTCAAAGACAGCGCACTATCAGAGTATTGAGAGCTCGGGGTAAGCATTTACACTATGAGAACTCCTTTACCAGTGGCATCTGGTCCAACACCAATGGAGACTAGGCTCTAAGGAAAGCTGTCTCGGTTGTGGACCAATCAACTTCAAGGACAGTGCATATCATTATCATCATCAGAGTTGTTTCTTTTGTTTGCATTTTGACTGCTTGTGTTGTGGTTATTGCAAACATGATGCATTGTATACAGGTGTCAGTTTTGTACCAGTTGAAAGGGTAAAAACCTGTCACCACTCCAGTTGAAGAGCATCCCGCATGGAGCGTTCGACCGTCTCAGCTCCCTCACCCACGCCTATTTCTTTAGCAACCCATGGGAGTGCGAGGGCAGGGGACGAGCGTGGCTCTGCGGTGTGGGAGCTATGCACCAGGCTGTGTGTGTGTAGTACGCGTGCTGTGTGGAGCTACGTTGGTGTTGTGTGCATGGCACGTGGTGTGTGCGTGTGTATGTTGTCTTTGTGTATCTGTGCTGGGCTTCATAGGCGCTTCTACTCGCTAACAGTACTTGCTCCAACAGTCTATTGAGGCTAAAAGGGGGGTCTTTGTCTTTCTCTTTGCATCTGTGTGTGTGTCTGTATCTGTGTGTGTGTCTGTATCTGTGTGTGTGTGTGTGTCTGTGTGCATCTGTGTGTCTATGTGTTTCTGTGTGTATATCTGTGTGAATCAGTGCCAGCATTTATAGGCGCTTCTACTCGCTAAAAGCACTTGCCCCAAAAGTATGTTAAGGCTACACGGGTTTTTTTTGTCTTTGTATCTGTGTGTGTATCTGTGTGTGTATCTACGTGTGTACTGTGTGTGTATCTGTGTGTATGTGTGTGTATGTGTATTGTGTGTATTGTGTGTGTGTTGTGTGTATTGTGTGTGTGTGTATCTGTGTGTGTGTGTATGTGTGTGTATTGTGTGTATGTGTGTCTGTGTGTATGTGTGTGTCTGTGTGTGTATGTGTATCTGTGTGTGTATTGTGTGTGTATCTGTGTGTGTGTGTATTGTGTGTGTATCTGTGTATGTGTATTGTGTGTATGTGTGTGTCTGTGTGTATCTGTGTGTGTGTCTGTGTGTTTGTTTGTGTATGTGTGTGTGTGTATCTGTGTGTGTGTGTATCTGTGTGTGTGTGTATGTGTGTGTGTGTATCTGTGTGTATGTGTATTGTGTGTGTGTGTATGTGTGTGTGTGTTTGTTGTGTGTGGGCAGCGTTAGTGTAGCGGTGCGTGTGCTGTGCTACGAACCTGGCCACTCGGGTTCGATTCCCACTCACGGCCAACACCAGTGACGATATTTAAACCACTCTTCGGCCTCCTCTAGGTCGACTCAGCCTCAAATGAGCACCTGGTGCAGTGGGTAAACATCGCCACTGGTAACACAAAGGTGGTCCGCGTAGTGCTGGCCACCCACCCCCTCGTGCGCCGTTCTGGCCTTCATAGGTGCTCGCAAACAGCACTTGCCCCAACAGTCTGTTGCAGGCTATACGGAGATCTGTGTTTTTGTCTTATTTTTTAGTGTTCTCTCTCACATCCTAAAAGTTTACCGGCGTTGTGTTGCATTGAGATTATTTAAAGAAGTGTTTTTTAACCTTTAACTGCAACTTGCTCCACTTTGGTTCTTAATCGTAAAAAAACGCATACTGTGAATAAACACAGAGGGTTTAATGAAACATTTGTGTTTCGATCATTTTCCTTCTAAAAATAATCTGCCCGTGTCTCGCACCCCCAGGGTGTGCGTGCTGCACCCCAGACTAAGAAGAGCCACTGGGCTTAGAGTGTGGAGCTGCCTGTGCCGGTTACCAACAGCGTGGCCGTTATTGGTACCAGAGCACTTTGCGCTGTCTGGGTTCACGGTCCACGACGACCCAGTCCACTGCTCCCGCACGATGCCCGAGTGCTGAGCGACCCAGCCACTCAAGTAGAGGATGTCCGTGCACTGACAGTCCCAGGGGTGTGGAGCGGAATGATCTATAACTCTGCACATAAAGCACTCAGCCTGACTAGAACAACAACAACCTGCAGCTTCAGCTCCTCCATTAGAACAACGCCCACCTCTTGTCTCCTAGACCTGCATCTTTATCTTGCTACTGGTACTCACTGCCCCTGCAAACCAGCTATCAGCAGGGCTACCCCTACCACTATCACTACCACTACCCCTACCACTATCACTACCCCTATCACTATCACTATCCCAACCCCAATCACCACCCCTAACTCAACCTCTGTTACTACCCAAACACCTATCACTACCCCAACCCGTATCACTACCCCTTTCACGAACTCTATCACTACCCTAAACATTGTCACTAAGCGATGACCACCACAACGACTACCCCAACCCCTATTAGTGCCCCAAACTCTACGCAACGCAAAAGCGAAACGTCTCACAGCGCGGTTCGCTTCTAGCCTGGGGGACCGCCCAATGGCAGTGTCGCTGTGCAGTGCAAGGTGACTCGGAACCTGCCTGCAACCTGTAACCAGGCTGATGATGATGCAGCTGATGACGATGATGATGCAGCTCATCCAGATGATGATGATGCAGCTCATGATGATGATGATGCTGTAGCTGAGTATTATGATGATGCAGCTGATGATGTTGCTGCAGCTAATGAAGACGATGCAGCTGATGGTGATGATGATATTAGAGAAGTCCACGTCTCTAGTCCGAGTTGGTTCTGTTTGAGCACCACCACAACAGAGCGAGAAGCCACGTGGCCCTGACGTCACAGTAGACCAAGACCCAGACACCATGAGAAGTCATGTGGCCCTGACGTCACAGTAGACCAAGACCCAGACACCATGAGAAGTCACGTGGCCCTGACGTCACAGTAGACCAAGACCCAGACACCATGAGAAGCCACGTGGCCCTGACGTCACAGTAGACCAAGACCCAGACGCCATGAGAAGTCACGTGGCCCTGACGTCATAGTAGACCAAGACCCAGACACCATGAGAAGCCACGTGGCCCTGACGTCACAGTAGACCAAGACCCAGACGCCATGAGAAGTCACGTGGCCCTCAAGTCACAACAACAACAACAACATTGCAATCCCTGCCGACATGAGATGCTGTAATCTTGTCATCACCACCACAACTGCTGTGGTCCAGAGCGCCATCAGTGTTTTCGAAATCACCAAAATGAAGCTATAAAAACAATGTAACAACAGTAATCATAGGAACTGTGATTCAAATTGAACAATAAACGATATGCATAACATGTACGATCAAACTTGCAGCCATAGCTGCAGCATGATACTCCCAGTGTATGATGTGTGAGTGAGTCAGTGGTAGTGTGAGTGAGTTTATGATGTATATGGTACGGGTGGGAATGAGATTGGGGGGACAGGTGAGAGGAAGTCATTAAAATATCTGAAGACAGGTCGCGGTGTGAATGTACTACGGGGTGAGTGATATAGAGGCGGTGTCTATGAACGGTGGTCGCGTTCTCTCGCGAGCTTCCGCTTTGCGGTGTCCCCCAAGGGTCTATTCTGGGCGCTGTTCTCGTCACCGCGTGGAGATTCTTCCTCTTGGCAAAGTCATTTCAAGCTTCGGTGTAAAACTCCGTGTATGTGCTGATGATACTCAGGGCGCCACAGTGGCGATAGAGATGTTAATTACCTCGCCTTGTTTGCAGGATGTCATGGGTTCGATCCCAGTCTCTGACAACGCCTGCTGTATGACCCGACTTTGCATCTCTCTCTCTCCCCGTGGTCGCGTGGATTTCTCTCCGGGTCCTCTGGTTTTTTCCCTCCACGTTTAGAATCAACGTCGCCACGCGTTTAGAGCATCGGGCTGCAGTAGAACAGCGAGACAAGGCAGGGACGGCAAGATGGACATAGAAGAGAGACCCACAGAGATGGAGCTACTGAGTATCACAGCGAGTTGTATTGTGATAGGGATCAAGAGAATAACGAGCTGCTGGGTGAGCTAAACAAGATATCCCCTCAGCACCACCGGGAGATACAGAGACACGTATACATACAGAGATACATAGAGATACATATAAATACACCTAGAGATACACATACTTACACAGATATACATAGAAATACATAAAGATTAAAAGAGAAGCGTATAGATACACATGGAGAAACATAGAGATACACGTAGATTAATGTAGATATACATAGACACTTAGAAATATATAAATACACACGTACTTAGATATATACAGAGATACATAGAGATACATAGATATATACAAGTAGAAATACATATACACGTAGATACACAGAGATAGATAGAGATACATAGAGATATTTAGAGAGTAACATATAGAGACATAGAGATATATTGATTTACACAGATACATAGAGATAGAGACACATAGAAATCCACCTAGATACATAGAGGTATAAAGAGATACACAGAGATACGTAGAGATGAGACGATGATGACGGTGATGATGAGGCTCGTGGCAGAGAGAGCGAAGAGAACGGGAAGGAAGCTGCTGAGCACTGCAGGGAAGACTTCCCCTCAGCACCACCGAGGGGGGTGATGACAATGATGACATCTCGTACGAAGAAATGGGAAAGGAAAAATAACAACATCTGAAGAGAACGCAAAAGTCCTGGAGTGGACGGCATAAGAAAGACAGAAACAGAGAGAAAGACAGAGCAAGAGAGAGACGGAGAGAAATACATTGCCAGACAGAAAAAGACAGGATGAGAGACGGCTAGAGACAGAGAGAAAGATATAATAAGAGACAAAGAGAGACGGACGGAGACAGAGAGAGAGGCGGGAGGAGAGACAGACATAGAGACAGACAGAGAGAATGGTTCCCAAAAGCAGTAGGTATGATACAGGATTCACTAACATTTGACAGAAGCAAGCAATCTTAACCTAGAAGGCCAAACACTGAACATGTTAAAGAACAACATGCGTGTTCAGTAGCAGCTCTCTATACCTGCGAGAATTGGACATTATAACAAGGACTGACAGAGATAAGATGTTGACACTCGACATGTATTGCAGCTGCTGCTGCTGCTGCTGTGACCACTCCAGGACTCCCCGCACTGCGAGCTCAGTCGAGGCTCTCACCGCGCTGTCCGCTCGCTGCCGTGCCGAGTGAGCGGACAGCCGCTATTGGTACCAGAGCAGCGCGCTGAGTCGGGGACCACTCTGTTCCAACCATCATCTGCCGTCCTCACGACTCCTGGGTGCTGAGAAATCCAGCGGCTGAGATACAGGATGTCTGAGCAAGCGCAGTTGGCCGGAGAATAATCATCTTATACTTCGTACAGATTTATATATAGCAGTGTCTTATTCTTATTAATATTTACATAGCTCTGCCGTATTCTTATATCGTATATAGATAAAAAAAATAGTACAGCCTTTTTCTCATATTTTACTTAAATTTACATAGAGCAGAGCCTTATTGTGATATCTTATATAGATTTAAATATGCTAGTGACTTATTCTTATATCCTATGTAGATTTATTGCAGCGCTTTATTTTCACAACTTCCATAGATGTATATATAGCAGCTCCTTAATTATTATATCTTAAGGACACTGATGATGCTGCAGCTGATGGTGATGATAAAGGAGTCCACATCTCCATTCCGAGTTGGTTTTGTTTGACCACCACTACCGTGCAAGAATCCACATGGCCCTGACGTCTTAGTAGCGCAAGGCCCAAACGCCATGAGAAGCCACATGGCCCTAACATCACAGTAGGCCAAGGCCCAAACGCCATGAGAAGTCACATGGCCCGAACATCACAGTCGGCCAAGGCCTAGACGCCATGAGAAACCACGTGGCCCTGACGTCACAAGAGACCAAGGCCCATACGCCATGAGAAGTCACGTGGCTCTGACGTCACAATAACAGCAGACACAACAACACTGCTCTCGCCCACAGCGCCATCGCTGGTGATCGCCATCAGTGAACCGCCAGTTCACTGACACCGTGAGCAGTCCGTTCACTAACGCTCTGAACCCATCACCAGGTACATTACATTATATTTCGATATTTTACGAGGTTATTTAATGTTAGTGTGTCTTTCTCCTGATTTTCAAGCTTGCGTTGCCGTGCCACGTCGTCATCTTACTTGCAGCAGCATCACGTTGCCGTCCACTCATTGACATGCTAATTTTTTCTCTGCCCCCTCCCTCTCTCCGCCCCCGCCCCCCTCTCTATATTTAAGGCACCGTCACAGAAACGACCTCTCTCCTTGTGCCGATACGTGTCCTCTCTCTGTGTGTCCTTGTGATGTCTGTCTGCTTGTATGTCTGTCTATAGTTTTCTAGTTAGATTTTTGTTGCTATTTCTTTTATGCCTGATGATGATTGCTTGTGTTGCAATCGAAACGTCGTAATATGCTATTATTTAATTTATTATTATATCTTTAGACGTGACTTAACCGAAAGAACCAAAGAATAAGAACCATTACCAGGTAACCAACGCTACTGGTGCGTGGACAACGAAGGGGAGTGAGTATGCTACAGTTCACCGTCTCGCTTCGAATGCGCTCTGTGTTTACAATTCAGGAGATTGGCCGTCAATTAAATAAATAGATCGATTGGTGAGCGGTCACGTGATTGACAGTCGTTCCTTAAGTGATCATCAGGTGACAGGATGCGAAGCGTGACGCGTCACGTGATCAGTGCGACGTCCCGCGTGTGATGTCGTTATTAGCATCACGACAACGTGATGCTAATAACACACAAGCAGATGGAGACACACACAGAGAGACACACAGAGCCACACACAGAGACACACAGAGACACACAGAGAGACACACAGAGAGACACACAGAGACACACAGAGACATAGAGACATAGAGACACACAGAGACACACAGAGACACACAGAGACACACACAGAGAGAGACACACACAGAGACACACACAGAGAGAGACACACACAGAGACACACACAGAGAGAGACACACACAGAGACACACACAGAGACACACACAGAGACACACAGAGACACACACAGAGACACACACAGAGACACACAGAGAGAGACACACACAGACACACACAGAGAGACACACACAGAGACACACAGTTACACACACAGAGACACACAGAGAGAGACACACACAGAGACACACAGAGAAAGACACATAGAGAGACACACAGAGACACACAGAGAGACACACACAGAGACACACAGAGAGAGACACACAGAGACAAACAGAGACACAGAGAGACACACAGAGAGACACACACAGAGAGACACACAGAGACACACAGAGAGACACACACAGAGACACACAGAGAGACACACAAAGAGACACACAGAGAGACAACGCCTCTGTGTCGAGACCTTAAATAGAGAGAGTGGGTGGGGCAGAGAGAGAGGGGGGGGGGGATTGAGGTTGAGAACAATGAGAGATTTGTGTGGAATTCCTGTGTATCTCTGTGTGTCTCTATCTGCTAATATGTTTGGCTGTGTGTCTCTGTGTCTGTGTTTTGTCTCTCTCTCAATTTTTAGCAATCTTTGGAAGAACGCAATCAACCAGGTAAGGTTTTTGACTTGTGTTAGCCGACTCTCTGTGCTGTATTGCATTATATTTCTAAGTTTACTACGTTTGTTTTTTCATTCATTCTTGCCTGATGATGGTTGCTTATGTTGCAATCGAAACGTCGTATTCTGTTATTATTTAATTTATTTTTATTCTACATGACTTTACCGAAAGAACCAACGAGTAATTCCTGCAGTCACGAAAGCTTCAAAACTAGTTTAAAGAGCATTATAGCCTTACATGATTTAGTTTTCGTCTATGGTTCTATCTGAGTCTCTGGATCTCTTTTGGTCTCTATGGTTCTCTATGACATATGGGTCTCTATTGGTCTCTTGGGCTTTAAATGGATTTGTATGAGTATGAGTTGCTATGGGTCTCTGTTGGTTTGTGCCTCTTTGGGTCTGTATGAGTTGTGAGTGTCTATAAGTATCTATGGGTGTAGTTTAGATAACGTCAACAACAACATCATCAACAACAACAACGTCAACAACAACAACAACGTCAACAACAACAACAACAATGGTGGTGGTACAATGCTGCAGGTGAACGCGTTGCAGAGGTGTTTTTTGAGATGATGTCGTGGCACAGAGCTCCTCCTCTGATACCAAATAAACTGCCGCGCCGGGAGATACAATTATAATGGGGCGGTGCCGACCTGTGGCTGTGCGAATTCAGCGGTGGTGGTGGCGGTGGTGCAGAAACCCTGGACAGCACCACGGAGCGCATTGACACGGAGCGCAGATGCCCGCAGCTTGCTACACACGATGCACAGTGATGCGTGGTGACGCGTTGTGACACGTGGTGACGCGTTGTGACACGTGGTGACGCGTTGTGACGCGTTGTGACGCGTTGTGACACGTGGTGACGCGTGGTGATGCACGTGGCTCACTACACACGACTTGCAGTGATGCGTAGTGAACGCAGGTCACGTGAGTCCGCGTGAGTCCACGTGAACGTCACCACTCCACTATGAGACCTCCTTTACCAGTGGCAAAATATAGTGATAGGCGTACAACTCAAAGACAGCGCACTGTCAGAGTATTGAGAGCTCAGGGTAAGCATTTACACTATGAGACCTCCTTTACCAGTTGCATCTTGTCCAACACTAATGGAGACTAGGCTCTAAGGAAAGCTGTCTTGGTTGTGGACCAATCAACTTCAAGGACAGTGCATATCATTATCATCACCACAGTTGTTTCTTTTTGTTTGCATTTTGACTGCTTGTGTTGTGGTTATTGCAAACATGATGCCTTGTATACAGGTGTCAGTTTTTGTACCAGTTGAAAGGGTAAAAACCTGTCACCACTCCAGTTGAAGAGCATCCCGCATGGAGCGTTCGACCGTCTCAGCTCCCTCACCCACGCCTATTTAGTTGGCAACCCATGGGAGTGCGAGGGCAGGGGGCGAGCGTGGCACTGTGGTGTGGGAGCTATGCACCAGGCTGTGTGTGTGTAGTACTCGTGATGTGTGTAGCTACGTCGGTGTTGTGTGCATGGCACGTGGTGTGTGCGTGTGTATGTTGTCTTTGTGTATATGTGTGTGTATCTGTGTGTGTATTTGTATGTGTATCTACGTGTGTACTGTGTGTGTATCTCTGTGTGTGTGTATGTGTGTGTGTATTGTGTGTGTATTGTGTGTGTGTGTGTATCTGTGTGTGTGTGTGTCTGTGTGTGTATCTGTGTGTGTGTATGTGTGTGTATGTGTATTGTGTGTATTGTGTGTATGTTGTCTTTGTGTATCTGTGTGTGTATGTGTGTATGTGTGTGTATGTGTGTATGTGTGTGTATGTGTGTATCTGTGTGTGTATGTGTGTATCTGCGCGTGTATCTATGCCGGGCTTTATAGGTGCTTCTACTCGCTAACAGTACTTGCCGAAACAGTCTGTTAAGGCTACACGAGGGTTATTTGTCTTTGTATCTGTGTATCTGAGTGTACTGTGTGTGTCTATGTGTGTGTGTGTGTATGTGTGTGTCTGTGTGTATCTGTGTGTGTGTCTGTGTGTGTATGTGTGTGTGTATACCTATTACCATCATTAGAGGAAAAAACGGTGATCCAAACTCCGACCCCCCAGGAACAGGTTTGCAGATTTGCTGAGCATTTCTGTGAGGTCCTGGGGGAGGGAAATTCTCTCAGCCAGGAAAACATCATGGCACAAAGTGGGGATAACCCTGCTGAGGCTGCGGTGCCTCAAATATTGGAAGAGGTCACCCCCTGTGAGTGGCTGGCTGAGGTGCCAGCTGTTGAGGAAGTACTGAGGGCGATCCGGAGTCTGAGACCAGGGAAGGCACCGGGCAGAGATGATCTCCCAAGCGAAATGCTGAGGGAGGGTGGCGTTTGTGCACAGACTGCCCTATATGACATCATAACAACAGTCTGGACCACTGGACGGGTTCCGCAGGACTGGAAGGATGCCCTGGTGGCCCCCCTCTTTAAGAAGGGGGACTGTACCGACTGTAACAACTACAGGGGCATCTCACTCCTAAGTGTGCCGGGTAAGGTCCTGGCAAGGATTATTCAACATCGCCTTGCTAGGCACGCTGAGGAGGGGCTTGCGGAGCCCCAATGCGGTTTCAGGAAAGGGCGGTCCTGCACAGATGCCATATTTTCTGTCCGTCTGCTACAGCAGAGGTGTAGGGAATTCCAAAAAGACCTACATCTCTGCTTTATTGATCTGGTCAAGGCCTATGATACCATCAGTAGGACTGGACTCTGGGTTGTTCTTCGTGTTCTATATTCTTAGGTGTTTTCGGTAAAGTCACGTAGGTAAAACATCAAAATTAATAAAAATAATAAAATAAAAATAAAGATCACGACGTTTCGGAGGCAACACAAGTCTCCGTCATCAGGTGGGACAGTCACAGCCAGATCAGCTGCATCAAGTGAGGCAATGATTCAAGATGTAATCCCTTAAAAGCGAGTTGAGGGGGGGAGGAGAGGGGGGGGAGGGGCTCATCAGAATGTGGTAGCCAATGAATGGAAAGTATCGGGAGAGAAGGGCCAACAAAAAGGTGGGCGACGGCGTGGAAGCTATTGTGCGCAAGCGACACACTGCTGCCCACGTGCTTTCGGAGTCCCTGACCCTCTGCTCACGATCATTAAGGACCTTCATGATGGTGAGCGGGCCCGGGTAAAACTACGTGGCCGGGAGTCGGAGCCTTTCCCTGTACACCTTGGGGTGCGACAGGGATGTCCTCTGGCTCCCACATTATTTAACATTTATTTTGACCGCATAGTTCGTGAAGCCTTCAATAGCTGTACCGGGGGAATTTCCATTTGGTACAGATATAATGGGAGGCTGATCGATGCCCGGGTGCGATCAAGGGATGGCTCCCTATTGGTCAACCACGTTATGTATGCCGATGATTTGGTAATAGCTGCTCATTCAGAAGAGGAGTTGGAGACGCTGCTGCTGAGACTGGAGCGTGCCACTAAGAGGTGGGGCCTTACCATCAGCCCCACCAAAACTAAGCACCTGCCTGGGTATTTTGTACCATCGGACACTCCACCCCCACAACTCCCAATTGGTGATGGGGCAGTTGTGGAGAGAGTGGAGAGTTTCCCATACCTGGGCAGTGTGCTTATGACCGGCTCCAGTTTGTCAGCAGAGGTCTCACTCCGAATCAGTCGAGCGGCAATATCTTTTCATCGGTTGCGTAACGCTGTATGGAAGCTACCTGGTCTGTCGCTCCGCACGAAGCTTCAGGTCTTCTCGGCCACGGTCATTCCCTCCCGTCTCTACGCTTGCGAAACGTGGATCCCCCTAGTGGAGCATCTTCGCCGGTTGGAAACATTTAGGCTGGTCTGCCTACGATCCATCCTGGGTTTAACCAGGCTGGATTGTGTGAGGAGCTCACAAATCCTTGAAAGATCTGGGCAAAGTCCCATCGGTGAGCTCCTCCGGCAGGCAAGGCTGCGTTGGCTGGGTCATGTAGCCCGCATGCCCAGCCACCGCATGCCTAAACAGCTTTTGTTCGGCCGGATCGAGGGGGCTAGACGGGCGCGACACGGGCTGGAGAAGAGATGGAGTGATGTGGTACAGGAGGACGTGGAGCTGAGTGGACTTGCCGATGACTGGTACCAGCGGTGTCAAGATCGGCCTTAGTGGAGGAGGCTCGTGAAGGACGCTACTGGGCAGTTGGAGGCAGTCGCCCTCCAACAACAACGGAGGGCGGAGGAGCGACGCTCACAACAACGAGCGGAGCGCCGGGTGGCTAAAGCACAGCAAGTTGGTACAGTAGGGGGCACAGGTGGTGCATCAGCCAGTCATCTCGGTCATCTCGGTCAGTCGACCCGTGGCACCTGGGTCTGCCCCGTGACCTCCTGCCACCGGGCGTTCGACACTTCACGTGGCCTCAAGGTGCACTTGGCCTGGCACAAGCATCGTGGTGACGTCACCGCCACTTAGTGGCGAATGGCGGTTGTTGTTGTTGTTGTTGTGTGTGTATGTGTGTGTATCTGTGTGTGTGTCTGTGTGTGTATGTGTGTGTATGTGTGTGTGTATGTGTGTATGTGTGTGTATGTGTGTGTGTGTATGTGTGTGTGTGTATGTGTGTGTGTATGTGTGTGTGTGTATGTGTGTGTACGTGTGTGTGTGTGTATGTGTGTGTATTGTGTTTGTTGTGTGTGGGCAGCGTTAGTGTAGCGGTTCGTGTGCTGTGCTACGAACCTGGCCACTCGGGTTCGATTCCCACTCACGGCCAACACCAGTGATGATATTTGAACCACTCTTCGGCCTCCTCTAGGTCGACTAAGCCTCAAATTAGTGCCTGGTGCAGTGGGTAAACATCGCCACTGGAGAGACAAAGGCGGTCTGGCGTGGTACTGGCCACCTACCCCCTCGTGCACCTTTCTGGCCTTTATAGGTGCTCGCTAACAGCACTTTCCCCAACAGTCTGTTGCAGGCTATACGGGGGATCTGTGTCTTTGTTTTTTTTGTGTGTTCTCTGTAACATCCTAAACGTTTACTGGCGTTGTGTTGCATTGAGATTATGTAAAGTTGTTTTTAACCTTTAACTGCAACTTGCTCCACTTTGGTTTTTAATCGTAAACATTTTTATAATGTGAATAAACACAGAGGGTTTAATGAAACAAAGTAAGTTGTACTTACATTGCCACGTGCATAATTAGTTTTTTCGATGATTTCCCTTCTAAAATAATCTGCCCGTGTCTCGCATCCCCAGGGTGTGCGTGCTGCACCCCAGACTAAGAAGAGCCACTGGGCTTAGAGTGTGGAGCTGCCTGTGCCGGTTACCAACAGCGTGGCCGTTATTGGTACCAGAGCACTTTGCGTTGTCTGGACTGTGCCTCCACGGCCACCCCTCACCCACGATGCCCGAGTGCTGAGCGGCCCAGCCACTCAAGTAGAGGATGTCCGTGCATTGACAGTCCCAGGGGTGTGGAGCGGAATGATCTATAACTCTGCACATAAAGCACTCAGCCTGACTAGAACAACAAAAACAACCTGCATCTTCCACTCCTCCATTAGAACAACGCCCACCTCTTGTCTCCAAGACCTGAATCTTCATCCTGCTACTGGTACTCACTGCCCCTGCCACCCAGCTATGAGCAGACCTACCCCTACCACTATCACTACCCCTATCACTACCCCAATCCCAATCACTACCTCTAGCACTAGCCAAACCCCTATCACTACCCTCACCACTATGACTATCACGACCGGTATCACTATTATTACCAATATCACTATCACTATCCCAACCCCAATCACTACCCCTAACTCAACCTCTATTACTACCCCAACCACTATCACTACCCCAACACGTATCACTACCCCTTTCACGAATCCTATCACTACCCTAAACATTGTCACTAAGCGATCACTACCACAACGACGACCCCAACCCCTATTAGTACCCCAACCTCTACGCAAAGCAAAAGCGAAACGTCTCATAGCGTGGTTCGCTTCTAGCCTGGGGGACCGCCCAATGGCAGTGTCGCTGTGCAGTGCAAGGTGACTCGTAACCGGCCTGCAACCTGTAACCAGGCTGATGATGATGCAGCTCATGAAGATGATGGTGCTGCAGCGGATTATGAAGATGCAGCTGATGATGATACTGCTGAAGATGAAGACAATGCAGCTGATGGTGATGATGATATTAGAGAAGTCCACGTCTCTAGTCCGAGTTGGTTCTGTTTGAGCACCACCACTACAGAGCGAGAAGCCACGTGGCCCTGACGTCACAGTAGACCAAGACCCAGACGCCATGAGAAGTCACGTGGCCCTGACGTCACAGTAGACCAAGACCCAGACGCCATGAGAAGTCACGTGGCCCTGACGTCACAATAGACCAAGACCCAGACGCCATGAGAAGTCACGTGGCCGTGACGTCACAGTAGACCAAGACCCAGACGCCATGAGAAGTCACGTGGCCCTCAAGTCACAACAACAACAACAACAACGTTGCGATCCCTGCTGACATCAGATGCTATAATCTTGTCATCACCACCACCACAACTGCTGTGGTCCAGAGCGCCATCAGTGTTTTCGAAATCACCAAAATGAAGCTATAAAAACAATGTAACAACAGTAATCATAGGAACTGTGATTCAAATTGAACAATAAACGATATACATAACATGTACGACCAAACTTGCAGCCGTAGCTGCAGCATGATACTCCCAGTGTATGATGTGTGAGTGAGTCAGTGGTAGTGTGAGTGAGTTTATGATGTATATGGTAC
Source organism: Lethenteron reissneri (assembly GCF_015708825.2). Classification (NCBI taxonomy): domain Eukaryota; kingdom Metazoa; phylum Chordata; class Hyperoartia; order Petromyzontiformes; family Petromyzontidae; genus Lethenteron; species Lethenteron reissneri. The sequence continues at coordinate 644,377 of NW_026891604.1, forward strand.
GGGTGGGAATGAGATTGGGGGGACAGGTGAGAGGAAGTAATAAAACTATCTTAAGATAGGTCGCGGTGTGAATGTACTACGGAGCGCGTGATATAGAGGCGGTGTCTCTGAACGGTGGTCACGTTCTCTCGCGAGCTTCCGCTTTGCGGTGTCCCCCAAGGGTCTATTCTGGGCGCTGTTTTCGTCACCGTGTGGAGATTCTTCCTCTTGGCAAAGTCATTTCAAGCTTCAGTGTAAACCTTCGTTTCTGTGCCGATGGTACACAGGGCGCCACAGTGGCGAGAGAGATGTTAACTACCTCGCCTGGTGTGCAGGGAGTTGTGAGTTCGATCTGGATACTGACGAGTGTATATTTGGTTTGCATGTCTCTCATCATCATCACGGTGGCTAGTGAGATGTTAACTACTTATCCTGGTATAGAGGAGGTCGTGGGATCTCTATCCCCGTGGTCGCGTGGATTTCTCCCCGGGTCCTCCGGTTATTTCCCTCCACATTAAGAATCAACATCGCCACGCGTTTAGAGAATCAGGCTGCAGTAAAATAGCGAGACAAGGCAGGGACGGCAAGATGGACAAAGAAGAGAGACCCACAGAGATAGGGCTACTGAGTATCACAGCGAGTTGTATCGGGATAGAGATCAAAAGAATAACGATCTGTTGGGTGAGCTCGACAAGATATACCCTCAGCACCACCGAGGGATACACAGAGATACATAGAGATACCTAAATACGTAAAGATACACAGAGATACGTAGATACACGTAGATATACATAGAGCACATGGAGATACACATAGACACAGAGATACATCATAGAGATATAAATAGAAGTGGGAAAGGCAAAATAACAACATCTGAAGAGAAAACAAAAGTCCAGGAATGGACGGCGTAAGACAGACAGAGAGACAGAGAGATTTAGAGACACAAAGAGAAAATAAAATTAACCCGTAAAAACAAAGTTTTTCACTATAAATCCTTTATATGCGTGGCATCGGTTTTATTTTATTATTCATTTCTGTTTTTCTTGAGTAAGAGTTTAATTTTTATCACATTGGTATTTTAAATTAAATATGAATATTTTTTTTTCCTAAAAAGTGGAAAATTTTTGAAAAAAATTTTCACGAAAATAAATTGTCACGCACAACGAGTCTGTGTGTAAAATGTCAGCTCGATTGGATCACGGGAAGTGGGTTAAAAAACGACCAAAAGATTTGCACGGTCCTAAGCAAGCAAGCACGCAAGTGAACTTAATATAAAGGATTTTAAAAGAAACACAAAGCGAGAGAGACAGAGGGAGAGAAAGAAAGAAAGAGACCTACAGAGCCAGGACAGAAAGAGAGACAGACAGAGAAAGAAAGAGACAGAGGGAGAGACAGACAGAGACACAAGTAGAATGATTCCCAAAGCAGGAGGCATGAGACATGATTCACTAACATCTGACAGAAGCAAGCAAATCTTAAGCTACAAGACACAACACTGAACATCTTAAAGAACAACATTCGCGTTCAGTAGCAGCTCTGTATGCCTGCGAGACTTGGACATTAAAACAAAGACAGACAGATATAAGATATTGACACTCGACATGTATTGCAGCTGCTGCTGCTGCTGTGACCACTCCAGGACTCCCCGCACTGCGAGCTCAGTCGAGGCTCTCACCGCGCTGTCCGCTCGCTGCCGTGCCGAGTGAGCGGACAGCCGCTATTGGTACCAGAGCAGCGCGCTGAGTCGGGGTTCACAGCGTAGGAAGAGGGATCCCTCACGACCCCTGGGTGCTGAGAGATCCAGCGGCTGAGGTACAGGATGTCTGAGCAGGCGCAGTTGGCCAAAGAAAATCATCTTATACATTGTGTAGATTTCATATAGCAGTGTCTTAGTTTAATACCTTATATAGATTTATATAACAGTGCCTTATTCTCATACCTTGTGTAGATTTGTATTTGGCAGAGCCTTGCTCTTATATCTCATTTAGAATCAATGTCGCCACGCGTTTAGAGAATCAGGCTGCAAAACAACAGCGAGACAAGTCAGGGACGGCAAGATGGACAAAGAAGAGAGACCCACAGAGATGGGGCTACTGAGTATCACAGCGAGTTGTATCGGGATAGGGATCAAGAGAATAACGAGCTGCTGGGTGAGCTCGACAAGATATTCCCTTAGCACCACCGATGGATACACAGGGATACCTAAAATACGTAACGATACACATCGAGATACACATTGATATACAGATATACATAGACACAGAGATACATAGACGTAGAGATACATAGAGACACGTAGATATACATAGAGACACATATAGATACACATAGTTAGACACAGAGATAATTCATAGAGTTATAAATAATAGTGGGAAAGGCAAAATAGCAACATATGAAGAGAAAACAAAGTCCAGGAGTGGACGGCGTAAGACAGTCAGATATACAGAGAGATACAGAGACAGACAGAGAACCACAGATAGGAAGACAGAAAGAGACAGACAGAGAAAGAGAAACACAAAGCGAGAGAGACAGAGGGAGAGAGAGAAAGAGAAACAGAAAGAAACATATAGAGCCAGGACAGAGAGAGAGACAGAGAAAGAGAGAGATGAAGGAGAGAAAGGGAGAGAAACAGACAGACAGAGATAGAAAAGACAGAGGGAGAGACAGACAGAGACACAAGTAGAATGATTCCCAAAGCAGGAGGCATGAGACATGATTCACTAACATCTGACAGAAGCAAGCAAATCTTAAGCTACAAGACACAACACTTAACATCTTAAATAGCAATATGCTTGTTCAGTACCAGCTCTGTATGACTGCGAGACTTTGGACATGAAAAAAAGACTGACAGAGATAAGATATTGGCACTCGAAATGTATTGCAGCTGCTGCTGCTGCTGTGACCACTCCAGGACTCCCGGCACTGCGAGCTCAGTCGAGGCTCTCACCGCGCTGTCCGCTCGCTGCCGTGCCGAGTGAGCGGACAGCCGCTATTGGTATCAGAGCAGCGCGCCTGGTCGGGGTCCACTCCGTCATAATTATTCCTCACGACTCCTGGGTGCTGAGAGATCCAGCGGCTGAGGTACAGGATGTCTGAGCAGGCGCAGTTGGTCGAAGAATAATCATCTTATGCTTCGTATAGATTTATATATAGCAGCGTCTTATTTTAAAATCTTGTACAGATTTATATATAGCAGTGCCTTATTCTTATATATACATAACTCTGCCTTATTCTTACATCGTATATAGATTAAAAAATAGTACAGCCTTTTTCTCATATTTAACTTAAATTTACATATAGCAGAGCCTTATTGTTATATCTTTTCTAGATTTATATATGCTAGTGCCTTATTCTTATATCCTATGTAGATTTGTTGCAGCACTTTATTTTCATACCTTCCATAGATGTATATATAGCAGCTCCTTAATGATTATATCTTAAGGACACTGATGATGCTGCAGCTGATGGTGATGATAAAGGAGTCCACATCTCCATTCCGAGTTGGTTTTGTTTGACCACCACTACCGTGCAAGAATCCACATGGCCCTGACGTCTTAGTAGCTCAAGACCCAAACGCCATGAGAAGCCACGTGGCTCTAACATCACAGTAGGCCAAGGCCTAGACGCCATGAGAAACCACGTGGCCCTGACGTCACAAGAGACCAAGGCCCATACGCCATGAGAAGTCACGTGGCTCTGACGTCACAATAACAGCAGACACAACAACACTGCTCTCGCCCACAGCGCCATCGCTGGTGATCGCCATCAGTGAACCGCCAGTTCACTGACACCGTGAGCAGTCCGTTCACTAACGCTCTGAACCCATCACCAGGTACATTACATTATATTTCGATATTTTACGAGGTTATTTAATGTTAGTGTGTCTTTCTCCTGATTTTCAAGCTTGCGTTGCCGTGCCACGTCGTCATCTTACTTGCAGCAGCATCACGTTGCCGTCCACTCATTGACATGCTAATTTTTTCTCTGCCCCCTCCCTCTCTCCGCCCCCGCCCCCCTCTCTATATTTAAGGCACCGTCACAGAAACGACCTCTCTCCTTGTGCCGATACGTGTCCTCTCTCTGTGTGTCCTTGTGATGTCTGTCTGCTTGTATGTCTGTCTATAGTTTTCTAGTTAGATTTTTGTTGCTATTTCTTTTATGCCTGATGATGATTGCTTGTGTTGCAATCGAAACGTCGTAATATGCTATTATTTAATTTATTATTATATCTTTAGACGTGACTTAACCGAAAGAACCAAAGAATAAGAACCATTACCAGGTAACCAACGCTACTGGTGCGTGGACAACGAAGGGGAGTGAGTATGCTACAGTTCACCGTCTCGCTTCGAATGCGCTCTGTGTTTACAATTCAGGAGATTGGCCGTCAATTAAATAAATAGATCGATTGGTGAGCGGTCACGTGATTGACAGTCGTTCCTTAAGTGATCATCAGGTGACAGGATGCGAAGCGTGACGCGTCACGTGATCAGTGCGACGTCCCGCGTGTGATGTCGTTATTAGCATCACGACAACGTGATGCTAATAACACACAAGCAGATGGAGACACACAGAGAGACACACAGAGCCACACACAGAGACACACAGAGACACACAGAGAGACACACAGAGACACACAGAGACATAGAGACATAGAGACACACAGAGACACACAGAGACACACAGAGACACACACAGAGAGAGACACACACAGAGACACACACAGAGAGAGACACACACAGAGACACACACAGAGAGAGACACACACAGAGACACACACAGAGACACACACAGAGAGAGACACACACAGAGACACACAGAGACACACACAGAGACACACACAGAGACACACAGAGAGAGACACACACAGACACACACAGAGAGACACACACAGAGACACACAGTTACACACACAGAGACACACAGAGAGAGACACACACAGAGACACACAGAGAAAGACACATAGAGAGACACACAGAGACACACAGAGAGACACACACAGAGACACACAGAGAGAGACACACAGAGACAAACAGAGACACAGAGAGACACACAGAGAGACACACACAGAGAGACACACAGAGACACACAGAGAGACACACACAGAGACACACAGAGAGACACACAAAGAGACACACAGAGAGACAACGCCTCTGTGTCGAGACCTTAAATAGAGAGAGTGGGTGGGGCAGAGAGAGAGGGGGGGGGGGATTGGGGTTGAGAACAATGAGAGATTTGTGTGGAATTCCTGTGTATCTCTGTGTGTCTCTATCTGCTAATATGTTTGGCTGTGTGTCTCTGTGTCTGTGTTTTGTCTCTCTCTCAATTTTTAGCAATCTTTGGAAGAACGCAATCAACCAGGTAAGGTTTTTGACTTGTGTTAGCCGACTCTCTGTGCAGTATTGCATTATATTTCTAAGTTTACTACGTTTGTTTTTTCATTCATTCTTGCCTGATGATGGTTGCTTGTGTTGCAATCGAAACGTCGTATTCTGTTATTATTTAATTTATTTTTATTCTATGTGACTTTACCGAAAGAACCAACGAGTAATTCCTGCAGTCACGAAAGCTTCAAAACTAGTTTAAAGAGCATTATAGCCTTACATGATTTAGTTTTCGTCTATGGTTCTATCTGAGTCTCTGGATCTCTTTTGGTCTCTATGGTTCTCTATGACATATGGGTCTCTATTGGTCTCTTGGGCTTTAAATGGATTTGTATGAGTATGAGTTGCTATGGGTCTCTGTTGGTTTGTGCCTCTTTGGGTCTGTATGAGTTGTGAGTGTCTATAAGTATCTATGGGTGTAGTTTAGATAACGTCAACAACAACATCATCAACAACAACAACGTCAACAACAACAACAACGTCAACAACAACAACAACAATGGTGGTGGTACAATGCTGCAGGTGAACGCGTTGCAGAGGTGTTTTTTGAGATGATGTCGTGGCACAGAGCTCCTCCTCTGATACCAAATAAACTGCCGCGCCGGGAGATACAATTATAATGGGGCGGTGCCGACCTGTGGCTGTGCGAATTCAGCGGTGGTGGTGGCGGTGGTGCAGAAACCCTGGACAGCACCACGGAGCGCATTGACACGGAGCGCAGATGCCCGCAGCTTGCTACACACGATGCACAGTGATGCGTGGTGACGCGTTGTGACACGTGGTGACGCGTTGTGACACGTGGTGACGCGTTGTGACGCGTTGTGACGCGTTGTGACACGTGGTGACGCGTGGTGATGCACGTGGCTCACTACACACGACTTGCAGTGATGCGTAGTGAACGCAGGTCACGTGAGTCCGCGTGAGTCCAAGTGAACGTCACCACTCCACTATGAGACCTCCTTTACCAGTGGCAAAATATAGTGATAGGCGTACAACTCAAAGACAGCGCACTGTCAGAGTATTGAGAGCTCGGGGTAAGTATTTACACTATGAGACCTCCTTTACCAGTTGCATCTTGTCCAACACTAATGGAGACTAGGCTCTAAGGAAAGCTGTCTTGGTTGTGGACCAATCAACTTCAAGGACAGTGCATATCATTATCGTCATCACAGTTGTTTCTTTTTGTTTGAATTTTGACTGCTTGTGTTGTTGTTATTGCAAACATGATGCCTTGTATACAGGTGTTAGTTTTTGTACCAGTTGAAAGGGTGAAAACCTGTCACCACTCCAGTTGAAGAGCATCCCGCATGGAGCGTTCGACCGTCTCAGCTCCCTCACCCACGCCTATTTAGTTGGCAACCCATGGGAGTGCGAGGGCAGGGGGCGAGCGTGGCACTGTGGTGTGGGAGCTATGCACCAGGCTGTGTGTGTGTAGTACTCGTGATGTGTGTAGCTACGTCGGTGTTGTGTGCATGGCACGTGGTGTGTGCGTGTGTATGTTGTCTTTGTGTATATGTGTGTGTATCTGTGTGTGTATTTGTATGTGTATCTACGTGTGTACTGTGTGTGTATCTCTGTGTGTGTGTATGTGTGTGTGTATTGTGTGTGTATTGTGTGTGTGTGTGTATCTGTGTGTGTGTGTCTGTGTGTGTATGTGTATCTGTGTGTGTGTGCATGTGTGTGTATGTGTATTGTGTGTATTGTGTGTATGTTGTCTTTGTGTATCTGTGTGTGTATGTGTGTGTATGTGTGTATGTGTGTGTATGTGTGTATCTGTGTGTGTATGTGTGTATCTGCGCGTGTATCTATGCCGGGCTTTATAGGTGCTTCTACTCGCTAACAGTACTTGCCAAAACAGTCTGTTAAGGCTACACGAGGGTTATTTGTCTTTGTATCTGTGTATCTGAGTGTACTGTGTGTGTCTATGTGTGTGTGTGTGTATGTGTGTGTCTGTGTGTATCTGTGTGTGTGTCTGTGTGTGTATGTGTGTGTGTGTATACCTATTACCATCATTAGAGGAAAAAACGGTGATCCAAACTCCGACCCCCCAGGAACAGGTTTGCAGATTTGCTGAGCATTTCTGTGAGGTCCTGGGGGAGGGAAATTCTCTCAGCCAGGAAAACATCATGGCACAAAGTGGGGATAACCCTGCTGAGGCTGCGGTGCCTCAAATATTGGAAGAGGTCACCCCCTGTGAGTGGCTGGCTGAGGTGCCAGCTGTTGAGGAAGTACTGAGGGCGATCCGGAGTCTGAGACCAGGGAAGGCACCGGGCAGAGATGATCTCCCAAGCGAAATGCTGAGGGAGGGTGGCCTTTGTGCACAGACTGCCCTATATGACATCATAACAACAGTCTGGACCACTGGACGGGTTCCGCAGGACTGGAAGGATGCCCTGGTGGTCCCCCTCTTTAAGAAGGGGGACTGTACCGACTGTAACAACTACAGGGGCATCTCACTCCTCAGTGTGCCGGGTAAGGTCCTGGCAAGGATTATTCAACATCGCCTTGCTAGGCACGCTGAGGAGGGGCTTGCGGAGCCCCAATGCGGTTTCAGGAAAGGGCGGTCCTGCACAGATGCCATATTTTCTGTCCGTCTGCTACAGCAGAGGTGTAGGGAATTCCAAAAAGACCTACATCTCTGCTTTATTGACCTGGTCAAGGCATATGATACCATCAGTAGGCCTGGGCTCTGGGTTGTTCTTCGTGCTTTCGGAGTCCCTGACCCTCTGCTCACGATCATTAAGGACCTTCATGATGGTGAGCGGGCCCGGGTAAAACTACGTGGCCGGGAGTCGGAGCCTTTCCCTGTACACCTTGGGGTGCGACAGGGATGTCCTCTGGCTCCCACATTATTTAACATTTATTTTGACCGCATAGTTCGTGAAGCCTTCAATAGCTGTACCGGGGGAATTTCCATTTGGTACAGATATAATGGGAGGCTGATCGATGCCCGGGTGCGATCAAGGGATGGCTCCCTATTGGTCAACCACGTTATGTATGCCGATGATTTGGTAATAGCTGCTCATTCAGAAGAGGAGTTGGAGACGCTGCTGCTGAGACTGGAGCGTGCCACTAAGAGGTGGGGCCTTACCATCAGCCCCACCAAAACTAAGCACCTGCCTGGGTATTTTGTACCATCGGACACTCCACCCCCACAACTCCCAATTGGTGATGGGGCAGTTGTGGAGAGAGTGGAGAGTTTCCCATACCTGGGCAGTGTGCTTATGACCGGCTCCAGTTTGTCAGCAGAGGTCTTACTCCGAATCAGTCGAGCGGCAATATCTTTTCATCGGTTGCGTAACGCTGTGTGGAAGCTACCTGGTCTGTCGCTCCGCACGAAGCTTAAGGTCTTCTTGGCCACGGTCATTCCCTCCCTTCTCTACGCTTGCGAAACGTGGATCCCCCTAGTGGAGCATCTTCGCCGATTGGAAACATTTAGGCTGGTCTGCCTACGATCCATCCTGGGTTTAACCAGGCTGGATTGTGTGAGGAGCTCACAAATCATTGAAAGATCTGGGCAAAGTCCCATCGGTGAGCTCCTCCGGCAGGCAAGGCTGCGTTGGCTGGGTCATGTAGCCCGCATGCCCAGCCACCGCATGCCTAAACAGCTTTTGTTCGGCCGGATCGAGGGGGCTAGACGGGCGCGACACGGGCTGGAGAAGAGATGGAGTGATGTGGTACAGGAGGACGTGGAGCTGAGTGGACTTGCCGATGACTGGTACCAGCGGTGTCAAGATCGGCCTTAGTGGAGGAGGCTCGTGAAGGACGCTACTGGGCAGTTGGAGGCAGTCGCCCTCCAACAACAACGGAGGGCGGAGGAGCGACGCTCACAACAACGAGCGGAGCGCCGGGTGGCTAAAGCACAGCAAGTTGGTACAGTAGGGGGCACAGGTGGTGCATCAGCCAGTCATCTCGGTCATCTCGGTCAGTCGACCTGTGGCACCTGGGTCTGCCCCGTGACCTCCTGCCACCGGGCGTTCGACACTTCACGTGGCCTCAAGGTGCACTTGGCCTGGCACAAGCATCGTGGTGACGTCACCGCCACTTAGTGGCGAATGGCGGTTGTTGTTGTTGTTGTTGTGTGTGTATGTGTGTGTGTGTATGTGTGTGTGTATGTGTGTATGTGTGTGTGTTGTGTTTGTTGTGTGTGGGCAGCGTTAGTGTAGCGGTTCGTGTGCAGTGCTACGAACCTGGCCACTCGGGTTCGATTCCCACTCACGGCCAACACCAGTGATGATATTTGAACCACTCTTCGGCCTCCTCTAGGTCGACTAAGCCTCAAATTAGTGCCTGGTGCAGTGGGTAAACATCGCCACTGGAGAGACAAAGGCGGTCTGGCGTGGTACTGGCCACCTACCCCCTCGTGCACCTTTCTGGCCTTCATAGGTGCTCGCTAACAGCACTTTCCCCAACAGTCTGTTGCAGGCTATACGGGGGATCTGTGTCTTTGTTTTTTTTTGTGTGTTCTCTGTAACATCCTAAACGTTTACTGGCGTTGTGTTGCATTGAGATTATGTAAAGTTGTTTTTAACCTTTAACTGCAACTTGCTCCACTTTGGTTCTTAATCGTAAACATTTTTATAATGTGAATAAACACAGAGGGTTTAGTGAAACAAAGTAAGTTGTACTTACATTGCCCTGTGCTTCATTTATTTTTCGATGATTTACCTTCTAAAAATAATCTGCCCATGTCTCGCACCCCCAGGGTGTGCGTGCTGCACCCCAGACTAAGAAGAGCCACTGGGCTTAGAGGGTGGAGCTGCCTGTGCCGGTAACCAACAGCGTGGCCGCTATTGGTACCAGAGCACTTTGCGTTGTCTGGACTGTGCCTCCACGGCCACCCCTCACCCACGATGCCCGAGTGCTGAGCGGCCCAGCCACTCAAGTAGAGGATGTCCGTGCATTGACAGTCCCAGGGGTGTGGAGCGGAATGATTTATAACTCTGCACATAAAGCACTCAGCCTGACTAGAACAACAACAACAACCTGCAGCTTCCACTCCTCCATTAGAACAACGCCCACCTCTTGTCTCCTAGACCTGCATCTTCATCCTGCTACTGATACTCACTGCCCCTGCCACCCAGCTATGAGCAGGGCTACCCCTATCACTATCACTACCCCTATCACTGTCACTACCCCTATCACTACTCCTACCACTACCCCTAACACTATCACTATCCCAACTCCTATCACTAGCACAACCCTTATCACTACCTCTACCACTATCACTACCCCTACCACTACCCCTATCACTGTCACTACCCCTATCACTACTCCTACCACTACCCCTAACACTATCACTATCCCAACTCCTATCACTAGCACAACCCTTATCACTACCTCTACCACTATCACTACCCCTACCACTACCCCTATCACTGTCACTACCCCTATCACTACTCCTACCACTACCCCTAACACTATCACTATCCCAACTCCTATCACTAGCACAACCCTTATCACTACCTCTACCACTATCACTACCCCTACCACTACCCCTATCACTACCACTACCCCTATCACTAACCCGATCACTACCCATACCACTATCACTACCACTACCCCTATCACTATCACTGCCCCTATCACTACCCCAACCCCAATCACTACCTCTAGCACTAGCCAAACCCCTATCACTACCCTCACCACTATGACCATCACGACCGCTATCACTATTATTACCAATATCACTATCACTATCCCAACCCCAATCACCACCCCTAACTCAACCTCTATTACTACCCCAACACCTATCACTACCCCAACCCGTATCACTACCCCTTTCACGAATTGTATCACTACCCTAAACATTGTCACTAAGCGATCACTACCACAACGACTACCCCAACCCCTATTTGTACCCCAACCTCTACGCAACGCAAAAGCGAAACGTCTCACAGCGCGGTTCGCTTCTAGCCTGGGGGACCGCCCAATGGCAGTGTCGCTGTGCAGTGCAAGGTGACTCGGAACCTGCCTGCAACCTGTAACCTGGATGATGACGATGATGCAGCTGATGACGATGATGATGCAGCTCATCCAGATGATGATGATGCAGCTCATGATGATGATGATGCTGTAGCTGAGTATTATGATGATGCAACTGATGATGGTGCTGCAGCTGATGAAGACGATGCAGCTGATGGTGATGATGATGTTAAATGAGTCCACGTCTCTAGTCCGAGTTGCTTCTGTTAGAGCACCACCACTACAGAGCGAGAAGCCACGTGGCTCTGACGTCACAGTAGACCAAGACCCAGACACCACGAGAAGTCACGTGGCCCTGACGTCACAGTAGACCGAGACCCAGACACCATGAGAAGTCACGTGGCCCTGACGTCACAGTAGACCAAGACTCAGACGCCATGAGAAGTCACGTGGCCCTGACGTCATAGTAGACCAAGACTCAGACGCCATGAGAAGCCACGTGGCCCTGACGTCACAGTAGACCAAGACCCAGACGCCATGAGAAGTCACGTGGCCCTGACGTCACAGTAGACCAAGACTCAGACACCATGAGAAGTCACGTGACCCTGACGTCACAGTAGACCAAGACCCAGACGCCATGAGAAGTCACGTGGCCCTGACGTCACAGTAGACCAAGACCCAGACACCATGAGAAGTCACGTGGCCCTGACGTCACAGTAGACCAAGACCCAGACACCATGAGAAGTCACGTGACCCTGACGTCACAGTAGACCAAGACTCAGACACCATGAGAAGTCACGTGACCCTGACGTCACAGTAGACCAAGACTCAGACACCATGAGAAGTCACGTGACCCTGACGTCACAGTAGACCAAGACCCAGACACCATGAGAAGTCACGTGGCCCTGTCGTCACAGTAGACCAAGACCCAGACGCCATGGGAAGTCACGTGGCCCTGACGTCACAGTAGACCAAGACCCAGACGCCATGAGAAGTCACGTGGCCCTGACGTCACCGTAGACCAAGACCCAGACACCATGAGAAGCCACGTGGCCACAACAATCAACACAAGTCACAACAAGAACATCGAAATTCCTGCTGACATCAGATGCTAGAATCTTGTCATCACCACCACCACCATCACTGCTGTCGCCCACAGCGCTATCACTGATGATTGCCGTCAGTGAACCGCCGGTTCATTGACACCATGAACAGTTCGTTCACTAATGCACTGAACCCATCACCGGGTAACCAACGCTACCATTGCGTGGATAAATAAGTATAACCCGTAAAAACAAAGTTTCTCACTCTAAATCCTTTATATGCGTGGCGGCTAGAGTCCTCTCGTCCTCTGGCTTGAGATGGCTGCCATTCATCCACCCACCCATGTCTGCCAGTATTAAGCAATTGGTAATTAAATATTTAATTTGTTTTCCCTAAACAGTGTAAAATTTTGAAAAAAAATTTCACGAACATTAATTGTCACGCACAACGAGTCTGTGTGCAAAATGTCAGCTCGATTGGATCACGGGAAGTGGGTTAAAAAACGACCGAAAGATTTGCACGGTCGTAAGCAAGCAAGCGAACTTAATATAAAGGATTTAAAAAGAGGAGTTATTACGCTACACTACGAATGCAATTGGTGATTACTATCTAGGAGATTGGTCGTTGACAAAATCAATCGATAGATTGACCGACGAGCGGTCTCGTGATTGACAGCCGTCTGTTAACGATCATTAAGCAATGGGATATGATGCTTCACGTGGTCAGTGCCAAGTGGCCCGTGTGGATGTCGTTATCAGCATCACGACAACGATCACGATTCTGTGACAGGTGCAGAAATTTAGAACGCATCCAAATCAGAGGCCACATTGGAACCTAACGGGGGCTGTACGATGGCGAGGAGATGTTAACTACATCGCCTGGTATGCAGGAGTTTGTGGGTTCGATCATGGACCCTGGTGATGCCTGCTGCTGTATATTTGGAGTTTGCCGTGTCTCCCTCTCTCTGCCACTGAGCCCTGCGCTGTCAGCCCCGGTGAGGTGGAGTGGCTGAAGCAGAACGACCCCCGTAGCCCCCAGGGCTGCACGTGACCACGAGGAGCCCCTTTGCAGTCAGTGGCAGCCTTCGAGTCGGCTGTGAACCAGCGTGGCCCTTACTCCTAGTGTAGTGTGTAGTGTAGTGTGTAGTGTAGTGTGTAGTGTAGTGTATAGTGTAGTGTAGTGTGTAGTGTAGTGTATAGTGTAGTGTAGTGTGTAGTGTAGTTTATAGTGTAGTGTATAGTGTAGTGTATAGTGTAGTGTGTAGTGTAGTGTAAATTGTAGCGTATAGTGTAGTATGTAGTCTATTGTATAATATAGTGAATTATATTATTTGTAGTGTAGTGTATAGTGTAGTGTATAGTGTAGTGTGTAGTCTATTGTATAATACAGTGTATTGTGTTATTTGTAGTGCAGTGTATAGTGTAGTGTACAGTGTAGTGTATAATGTGTATAATAAAGAGTATTATGTAATGTGAAGTGTAGTGTATAGTGTAGTGTATAGTGTTGTGTGTAGTCTATTGTATAATATAGTGTATTATGTTATTTGCAGTGTAGTGTATAGTGTAGTGTAGTGTGTAGTCTATTGTATTATATAGTGTATTATGTAATGTGTAGTGCATAGTGTAGTGTATAGTGTAGTGTATAATACAGTGTATTATGTAATGTGTAGTGTATAGTGTAGTGTACAATGTAGTGTATAATGTAGTGTATAATAGAGAGTATTATGTAATGTGAAGTGTAGTGTATAGTGTAGTGTGTAGTCTATTGTATAGTATAGTGTATTGTGTTATTTGCAGTGTAGTGTATAGTGTAGTGTACAGTTTAGTGTATAATAGAGAGTATTATGTAATGTGTAGTGTATAGTGTAGTGTACAATGTAGTGTATAGTGTAGTGTACTATGCAATGTGTAGTGTAGTGTGAAGTGTATAGTGTATAGTGTAGTCTATTGTATAATATAGTGTATTATGTTATTTGTAGTGTAGTGTATAGTGTAGTGTACAATGCAGTGTATAATGTAGTGTATAATAGAGAGTATTATGTAATGTGAAGTGTAGTGTATAGTGTAGTGTTTAGTGTAGTGTATAGTCTATTGTATAATATAGTGTATTATGTTATTTGCAGTGTAGTGTACAGTATAGTGTACAGTGTAGTGTATAATAAAGAGTATTATGCAATGTGTAGTGTATAGTGTAGTGTACAATGTAGTGTATAATGTAGTGTATTATGTAATGTGTAGTGTAGTGTGTAGTGTAGTGTAGTGTGTAGTATATTGTATAATATACTGTATTATGTTATTTGTAGTGTAGTGTATAGTGTAGTGTACAATGTAGTGTATAATGTAGTGTAATGGCTCCCAGGTGTCTTTTATACAGATTAGGAGCACACTCTTAAAAGGAGTGCTCCTAATCTCAGCTAGTATACTTAGAAATGTAATTTAATACAACAGAGAGTCGGATAACAAACAGTCAACACCCTGTGCCTATGTTTGTCTATCTCTATCTCTGTGATATCTGTCTGCTTATATGTCTGTCTATATGTCTCTGGTTCTGTGTTTTATCTCTCTCTCAAATGTATCATTCTCAGGAAGAACGTAATCAACCAGGTAGGGTGTTGACTGTGATGTTATCCGACTCTCTGTTGTATTACATTACATTTATAAATATACTAGATTTGTCTTTCTATTTCATTTATACCTGATGATGATTTCTTGTGTTTCAATCGAAACGTCGTATACTAGTATTTAATGTATTATTTTATCTTTATACGTGGCTTTACCGAAATAACCAAAGAGTAGGGGTTAGTGTGTCGGCTACGGGATTGGGGTTACCAAAGGCCGTGGCACTGGTTGACCCCAGAGGACACGTGACCGGTTGAGTCTACACAGGAACCCCCAAGTGGGGGCTGGGAGGCGGTCACGTGTCAGGCGGAGAAACCGCTCGAGGTTTCTCGAAGGTGGCCGTGGCCAAAGGCGGAGCCAGCCATGGGAGAGAGTTTATAAGGCAGGTCCCCGAGAGGGAGCGGCATCAGTTGTTCATCTTCAAGATTCTACGTTTTACGTTCTACGTCCGGCCGAGTCTCCAACACATGGGACCGAAGCCAGGGTCCGGTCCGTTGAAGCTATTGGAGTGTAATTAGCGTAGTTAGCCTAGCGGACCACCACCATAGGTGTTTTAGTGTTAAGGGGTAGTTACACCGGAAGCCACTACAGCTTGGCGAGCATCGGACGGACACGGTATCGGATCTTGCAGCAGCGCCCGTCACGACGCCGTGGTGCCAGGGAGTTCTGTACCCGCTGATCGGGCGCATTGCGGTGTCTCTGAATGGTGGTCGCGTTCTCTCGCGAGCTTCCGCTTTGCGGTGTCCCCCAAGGGTCTATTCTGGGCGTCAGTCTCTTCACCGCGTGGAGATTCTTCCTCTTGGCAAAGTCATTTCAAGCTTCGGCATAAACCTTCGTTTTTGTGCCGATGATACACAGGGCTCCACAGTGGCTAGAGAGATGTTAACTACCTCGCCTGGTGTGCTGGGAGTTGTGGGTTCGACCAAGACCCTGATGCTGCCTGAATATTTGGAGTTTGCATGTCTCTCTCATCATCATCAGGGTGGCTCGGGAGATGTTAACTACTTCTCCTGGTATAGAGGAGGTCGTGGGATCTCTCTCCCCGTGGTCGCGTGGATTTCTCTCCGGGTCCTCCATTTATTTTCCTCCACATTTAGAATCAACGTCGCCACGTGTTTAGAGTTTCAGGCTGCAAAACAACAGCGAGACAAGGCAGGGACGGCAAGATGGACATAGAAGAGACACCCAGAGAGATGGGGCTACTGAGTATCACAGCGAGTTGTATCGGGATAGGGATTAACAGAATAACGAGCTGCTGAGTGAGCTAAAAAAGATATCTCCTCAGCACCACCGAGAGATACATAGAGATACATAGAAACATAGAGACACGTATACATACAGAGATACATAGAGATACATATAGATTCATGTAGATACACACAGACACGTAAAAATATATAAATACAGAGATACATAGATATACACAAAGAGATACATAGAGATACATAGATATACAGAGATATATACACAGATACACATAGAGAAACATCATAGAGATACACATAATCACACACAGAGACACATATACACGTAGAGACACGTAGATATGTATAAAGATACGTAGAGATATATAGAGATCCACATAGAGACGCATAGAGATATATAGAGTTACACAGATACACAGAGATAGAGACAGAGAGATCCACAGAGATACACAGACATACACAGAGATACATAGATATACACAGATATATACAAATAGAAATACATATACACGTAGAGACACAGAGATAGATAGAGATTCATCTTCTTGGTTCTTTAGTTGTGGCCGAAACGTCGTGAGAATTATTTTATTATGTTTTATTTTTATTATTTT
Source organism: Lethenteron reissneri (assembly GCF_015708825.2). Classification (NCBI taxonomy): domain Eukaryota; kingdom Metazoa; phylum Chordata; class Hyperoartia; order Petromyzontiformes; family Petromyzontidae; genus Lethenteron; species Lethenteron reissneri. Next base: position 661,140 of record NW_026891604.1, read on the forward strand.
ATTACTTCCCTTCTACGTGACTTTACCGAAAGAACCAAGAAGATGAATCCCTGCAGTCACGAAAGCTTTAAATCGAAATAGATATAGATACATAGAGACATAGAGAGATATAGATTTACACAGATTCATAGAGATAGAGACACATAGAGATCCACCGAGATACATAGAGGTATAAAGAGATACACAGAGATACGTAGAGATGAGACGATGATGACGGTGATGATGATAGTGGGCGCAGCTGCTTAACAGCAAATGCCGCCGTGGAGGCTCGTGGCAGAGAGAGCGAAGAGAACGGGAAGGAAGCTGCGTAGCACTGCAGGGAAGACTTCCCCTCAGCACCACCGAGGGGGGTGATGACAATGATGACATCTCGTACGAAGAAATGGGAAAGGCAAAATAACATCTGAAGAGAACGCAAAAGTCCTGGAGTGGACGGCATAAGAAAGACAGACACAGAGAGACAGACAGAGCAAGAGAGAGACGGAGAGAAATACATTGCCAGACAGAAAAATACAGGATGAGAGACGGCTAGAGACAGAGAGAAAGATATAATAAGAGACAAAGAGAGATGGACAGAAACAGAGACAGAGAGAGAGGCGGGAGGAGAGACAGACATAGAGACAGACAGAGAGAATGGTTCCCAAAAGCAGTAGGTATGATACAGGATTCACTAACATCTGACAGAAGCAAACCAATCTTAACCTAGAAGACTAAACACTGAACATCTTAAATAACAAAATGCCTGTTCAGTAACAGCTCTCTATACCTGCGAGACTTGGACATTAAAACAAAGACTGACAGAGATAAGATGTTGACACTCGAAATGTATTGCAGCTGCTGCTGCTGTGACCACTCCAGGACTCCCCACACTGCGAGCTCAGTCGAGGCTCTCACCGCGCTGTCCGCTCGCTGCCGTGCCGAGTGAGCGGACAGCCGCTATTGGTACCAGAGCAGCGCGCTGAGTCGGGGTTCACAGCGTAGGAATTGGGATTCAACACGACTCCTGGGTGCTGAGAGATCCAGCGGCTGAGGTACAGGATGTCTGAGCAGGCGCAGTTGGCCGGAGAATAATCATCTTATTCCTCGTATAGATTTATGTATAGCAGCGTCTTATTTTTATATTTTATATAGATTTACGTATAGCAGTGTCTTAGTTTTATACTTTTTTACGGATTTATATAGCAGTGCCTTATTCTTATTAATTATATTGATATATATATATAGAATGTCCTTATTCTCATATCTTACATAGATTAATATGAGCAGTGCCTTATTCTTATACCTTGTGTAGATTTGTGTTTTTGAAGAGCCTTGCTCTCATATCTCATATCGATTTAGATATAGCAGTCTTATTCTTATTGTTGAATGTATTTATATATAGCAGATTGTTATTCTCATATCTTGTATGATTCATATATAGAAGATTCTTATTGTCATATCTTTTATAGGTGTGAATATAGCAGAGCCTTATTCTCATATCTCATTCAGATTTATCTATATCAGTGACGTATTGTGATATCTAAATTAGATGTATTTAAAGCAAAGCCTTATTCTTATACCTTATAAAGATTCATATACAGCACAACCTTATTTTCATATCTTTTAAAGGTTTATAAATAGTAGCACCTTAGTATTTTATCTAAAGTAAGCTGATGCTGCTGCAGCTGAAGATGGTGGTTTTGTTTGACCACCACTACCGAGCGAGAAGCCACGTGGCCCTGACGTCACAGTAGACCAAGACCCAGACACCATGAGAAGCCACGTGGCCCTGATGCCTCAACAACAACAACGCGATCCCAGCCTAAAGCAGGTGGTAGAATCTTGTTATCATCATCACCTCTATGATTGCCAGTTCATTAACACCGTGAACAGTTTGCTCACTAATGCACTGAACCCATCACAGGGTGACCAACGCTAACCTTGCATGTGTAGTAAGTATATATGGAGGCTTGACGACAGGATCGGAGGCACACTTATTTATTACACCAACACAGTTGTACAGGTCACTTGGCTACAGGGATTTCTCGACAGCTAACCCCTCTAACCTATACCAACTCCTCCACTACGGGACTAGGGGAGGCTATCTGTCCCAGCTTGGTTAAGCTGGGATCCCGGCTCCCTGAGTCACCAGACCAGCTTCGTCTGGGCTCTCGGGGCCACGCCACCGGCTTGCCCTGGTCGGCCCTTAGAAGGACAGCGAGCCAGGGGAGCTCCGGGGCCTATACTAGCAGGTCTTCGTTCTTCTCTGGTTAAAGCTGAGTCCCGACTCCCGAGCCTTTCGGCTCATCACCTTTTATAGGACTTGCCCCCAAGGGGGGGCCCGTGGGGGATGTACATGCGGACGTCGGTGCGAGCGCCACCCCTGTGTACGGCCGTAACCCCGCCCTTTGTGTTTGTTGGCCATCCGTGGCCATGCATAATCACACGACACCTTTCGTAGCCATGCGCAATTACACCTCTACATCACCCCCCCCTGTACAGCTCGCAGCCGTCCCTGGCTGCAAAAAAAAAATCCGAATAAAGGTGTATCCCTCACAAACCCCCGTGTGTGTGCCTCGCGTAAATTATTTCTAACAAGAACAAGAGAACCTTAACAGAACAACAAGAGGAAGAGAGAGAGAGAGAGAGAAAAAAAATATCCCGACGCGCCCTCCCTGAATAAGCACCCCAAAACCAACATATATATACACTCCGGACGCCACCCCTCCCATTGTCCACAAGGCCCCCCAACGGCCGACCTCACAACACCCTTTCCATTGTCCGCAAGGCCCCCCAACGGCCGACCTCACAACACCCTCTCCATTGTCCGCAAGGCCCCCCAACGGCCGACCTCACAACAGTCTGCGCGTTTTGGCGCGCGTTCTCGCGGCGGGCCCGTCACAAGGGCCCGACCTGGCCTGCTCAGTGAAGGTTGTTGACGGTCCGGGTGCCAGAGAGTCAGGCGTCGCTGCCGAGTGACCCCCGACCCCACCGGGAGGGGTTGGTGGGCGTGGGCCCGTCACTCCTGTTTCACCTGGGGACGGAACAGTTGGCGTCAGGTTAGGCGAGTGCAGCGACGACGGGGAGTCGGCGACACCCTCACACGTTTGGCCATGCGTGTGTGTGTGTGAACCACGGGGCGGCGCGACAAATGGTTTTAACCTTGAGGGGTGCACATACCACCGGCGCCTCCCCCATTTGACGCGAACACATTGCGGCCGCAAAACCTGCACGACCTCCACTGGCCCCCGCCACGGCCGTACCAATTTCGACGAGGTTGCCAGCGGCACCTGAGGACAGTGCAACCACGCCCTGTCCCCTGGTTCCCATTTGACCACCTGCACCCGCCCCAACCGAAGCCTCTCGTTCGCCTTCTGGCGGAGTTCAGAATTTTGCACGGCCGCTTCCCGCGCCTCAGACAATTGAGCGATGTTAAATTTAACGTGGTCGGACAAATTAGACTTCGCCGGGAGCGCCGAGAGCTTCAGCTGGGTCGCCACAGGGGGGTTAACTTCGCGCCCATACATTAAAAAGAAAGGGGAAAATCCGGTGGCCGCATGAGGAGCCATTCTGTAGGCCTGCAACACACCGGCTATGCGGAGGTCCCAATCCGTCTGGGATACCGACACCTGCTGGGACAGCATGGACGTGATGGTCCGATGCAGCCGTTCCACCATCCCGTCAGTTTGTGGGTGATACGGAGAGGTCCGAACCTTCTCCGTACCCAAGAGGTCGCACACCTCACGTAGGAGTTTACCAGAAAAATTCCTACCCTGGTCAGTAAGCAGCCGTTCCGGAGCACCCTTGTCGAGGACATAGCCCTGGACAAAGGCCTCCGCGATGGCTGCTGCCGACTGGTTCGCCAGGGGCCAGGCCATAGGCCATCTCGTGAAGTATTCAACCCCCGTTAGTAAATACCTATTGCCCCTGGGCGTAGCGGGAAATGGGCCAAGTATGTCCAGAGCGACGAGCTCGTTAACCCGGGAAACTTTTATGGACTGCAGCGGAGGGTTGGACCCCCTAGCAGGTGGCTTCCTCTGCGCGCATTGCGTGCATGACCCCAAGAGATCCCCCACGTCCTTTTCCATGCCCGGCCAGAAGAAATCTAGCTGGAGCGTGGCAAAGGTCTTATGAACCCCCAAGTGCAGAAGCCGCTCATGAACAGCCCATACCACCTTACCCCTTAAAGCAGCAGGCACCACGAGCCGCTGGCGCCGGGTTTTACCATCCCAGTGCATTAAAAGTCCCTGGAACAACCCCCACGAGTCAACGTTTTCCACCCCCTGGCCAACCCCCCCGGCGCGACGGCGCAGAGCGAGGAGGGAGGTGTCCTCCATTTGGAGGCGACCCCATTCCGCGACCGACAACCCCAGCAACGAATCCCTCCCTTCTTGCTCAATAGGACCCGAAACCGAAGGCGCATCGGCAGCGGCCACGAGGACCGACTCGGTGGTGACGTTCGGAGGCCTACAACGCCCCGAACCCAAGAGGCACGCGCACTCTGAAGTGGGTGGCAATCGCGACAGGGCGTCAGCGTTCGTGTGGCGGAGACCCTTACGATATGTGGTGACAAAGTCATAGTCTTGGAGAATCTCCAACCATCGAGACAACTGGCCCGATGGTTGTTGAACCCGCAGGGCGTATTGTAGGGCCGCATGATCTGTACGGACGGTGAACCGCCGACCGTACAGATACGGGCGGTACTGCTGAATGAAATAAACAATCGCCAATAATTCCCGACGGGTAACGCAGTACCGCTGTTCGGCTGGAGACAGTACCCGACTACCGTAAGCCACCACATGCTCTACGCCCCCAATGAGCTGGGACAGCACGCCCCCGATGCCCGTGTTACTTGCATCTGTATCGAGCAAGAAGGGTTGTGAAAAATCCGGGTAATTCAACGGCGGAGCTCCCACCAAAGCATTTCTGAGGGCGCGAAAAGCAGCCTCCTCCTCCGGCCCCCAATGAAACCTGACTCCCTTGGACGTCAAGGCATGCAATGGTTTCGCAATCGTAGCGAAGTCAGCCACAAATCGCCGATAATACGACGCGAACCCAATGAAACTCCTGACCTCTCCCACAGAGGTGGGAGTCGGCCAGGAGCTGACGCATTCCGTTTTGGCGGGATCAGTGGATATCCCCGAGCGCCCAACAATGTGACCCAAATATCGCACCGATTCGCGGAGTAAATGGCACTTCTGTGGTTTAAATTTCAAATTGGCAGCCCGCATTTTGAGAAAAACAGCACGCAACCTCTGGAGGTGTTCCTCGAAGGATTTGCTAAAGACGATGACATCGTCTAAGTAAATCAAACACGAATCCCATTGCAAACCTGCCAAGACCAATTCCATTAACCGCTGAAAAGTTGCCGGCGCAGAATGTAAACCCATCGGCAAGCGGTTAAATTGGAAGAGGCCCTGCGGTGTACGAAAAGCAGTCTTAGGTTTCGATTCGTCATCCAGAGGAAGCTGCCAGAATCCAGATAGCAAATCAAGGGTGGAAAAGAATCGCGCACCGGCCAAGGCGTCGAGCGACTCATCCATCCGAGGAAGCGGGTACGCATCTGCCACAGAGATTTTGTTGAGACGCCGAAAGTCAACACAAAATCTCAGTGAGCCGTCGTGTTTTTTCACCAAAACGATCGGCGCGCCCCACGGGCTGTTGGAAGGGGAAATGATATCGGCGGCTAGCATGTCATCAACAGCCGATTTGACATGATCCTTTTCGGCGGGACTCAACCGAAAGGGATTTTGGCGGATTGGCGCGCTGTCACCCGTGTCAATATGGTGTCGCAGCAATTTTGTACAACCAATATCAAATTTGTGTTGACTAAAAACGTCAGCAAATTCGCTCAGGAGGACTCGCAGCTGCGCGCGCTGCGAGTCAGACAGGTCCACTGAACCCGCGCAAAGCGCATCCAGCCATCCGTCATCACAGTCCGAATGCGGTCGCGACGGAGGATCGGTGGATACCTGACCCACGAGTGGTTCCTCATAGGGCACCGGCGTTGCGTGTGCAAGCACGGTCCCTTGAGGAACCACGGCCGTTCGCGATCCCACATTAAGGACTGCAATGAAGGGGTCCCCATCCCCTCTCACCATAGTCTGAGCCGCGAGCAAATCGGGTCCATTGACCCCGGCCCGAGATGGACCCAACAAGACCCCCCGATCCGCAACCCCTGCATCAAACGGCCGACGCAACCTAAGAGGGACGAGCATCTGAGCCCCCGGAGGCACGCGCACAGTTTTTGTGACGAGCGCCTGCACGGTGGCAAACGCCCGACGCTCCGTGGTGGGGGAAGACAGAAATGTAACGCGTCGGCCCGATGGGAGCTCAATGCACCCTTGGTCAATAAGTATACGGATGGGCATTTTGGCCAGAAAATCCGTCCCCAACAGGCACGGAACCGCGAGTGAGGAGGAAACCAAAACAGGGCCGGATAATTTAATGTCCCCAATGCAGATAGTGGCGCGGATTTGGCCAATAATGCCCAGAGAGCCCCCGTTAGCGGCATAGCACGGCACGTCAACAGGGAGCAAGGGACGACTTTGAACGGGAAGGATGTTATAAATTAAATCAGATATAATGGTCGCCGATGCCCCTGTGTCAATTAAAATCCGCACTTCTACCCCATCAATGTGACCGACCACGACCGATGATCCCGCCGACGCGGCAACGACACGATGGGCGAGCTCCGACCACTGACCCGGTTGGAGCGCTCGCCGCATTACCGAACAATCGCGCGCGACGGACGGGGAATTTGGAGCCCTGTTTAGTTGAGCGCGTGAGTGTGTGTCGGATGTGTGCGTGGGCCAAACGTGTGAGGTGCCGCGACTCGCCGTATTTCTCTGCTGGAGCTTGGGAGGAGACGGCGTGGCGTCCTGACGAGGTGTCGCCCCGCGCTGACGGGGAGCCCGGCATCCTGACGCAACGTGGCCTTGCAGGCCACAGTTGTAGCAGCGTGTGAGCGCCCCAGATGACCTGGGCTGCTCCTGGCGGCTCGGTCCATTCCGAGCCTGCGGTGCCGCCGATCTCCATTCCCCTCGCCGCTCCACCCCGCAGACCTCCTCCGATGGGAGGGCGGTGGTCGCCATGGCATGGCCGGCCGCCCCCTTTGCCGCCTTCCGACGCAGGGACCGCAAGCCCCCGTGGATGTGGCGCGCGACCAGCAGGGACGACATCTCCGCGTCGTCCTGAGCCAGGACGTTGACGTCCAGCTCGTCAGCGAGTAGCAGCAGCTTCTCAGCCACCATGGCATCCACTCCTTCCTCGTCCATCCTTGGGAAAGCAGCCTTCGCCAGAGCCAGGAGAGCCGTCCGGAAGGCCAGGGGTGACTCGTTGGCGCCCCGACTCCGATCGTGGAACAGCTGCCTGCAGTCCGAAGGCGGCCCATAGACGGCTGACAGCAGCTGCAACGCCAGGTGTAGAGTGGCGCGCTTTTCCCTCGGCGCCGAGGTGAGGGTAGCCAGGGCGTCGTTGTCCAGCATCGCTGGCAGCGCGCGTAGAGCCTCGGCGTCCGACCAGTTCGCCATCTCTTGATGAGCGATGAACCGCCTCTTGAAGCCGCCCCAGTCTCCGTCAGCGCCGACAAATTCTTTAAGAGGCGGCAGACGCTGTTGTAAGGCGGCGTCCGTGGCCACAGAACGCTCTCCGTCGCTCCCCGCCGATGATACAGTGTGGGCGGGCCGTGCACATGGCATCGCCGGTCGCTCTGATGTTGACGCGCCGGCCGGCGTTGATGATGTCACGGCTTGTGCTTGGCGCTCAGCAGACACGTGACGCGGGCCGGCCCCGCCCTCCGCTCGTACTGTAGAGATGGCGGGAAATTTGACCGCGAGCCGCGTCGGGGTGGCGGGAAACGTCGCCCCGCGCCGGCTGCCGTCGTCGACCCGCGCTGCTCCTCCAGCCCCCAGCCACGTGATCTCCTCCAACGCGGCGGCCGCGGCGTAGAGCAGGTCCGCCAGGCGGGAGTGGGCCAGCCGGAGTCCTTCGGCCGACGCATCCCCCTCCTCCTGTCGTAGCGGCGCGGGCGTACTCGGCCCCGGCTGCTCCGATTCGACCCCGGCCATCACTGGTGGAGATTCAGCCGCGGCGTCTTCCATCTCCGACTCCCTGGTACGTGTCGTCCCTCGTGTGTCCATCGTTGGACGTTTACTTCTGACCCCAGATGTAGTAAGTATATATGGAGGCTTGACGACAGGACCGGAGGCACACTTATTTATTACACCAACACAGTTGTACAGGTCACTTGGCTACAGGGATTTCTCGACAGCTAACCCCTCTAACCTATACCAACTCCTCCACTACGGGACTAGGGGAGGCTATCTGTCCCAGCTTGGTTAAGCTGGGATCCCGGCTCCCTGAGTCACCAGACCAGCTTCGTCTGGGCTCTCGGGGCCACGCCACCGGCTTGCCCTGGTCGGCCCTTAGAAGGACAGCGAGCCAGGGGAGCTCCGGGGCCTATACTAGCAGGTCTTCGTTCTTCACTGGTTAAAGCTGAGTCCCGACTCCCGAGCCTTTCGGCTCATCACCTTTTATAGGACTTGCCCCCAAGGGGGGGCCCGTGGGGGATGTACATGCGGACGTCGGTGCGAGCGCCACCCCTGTGTACGGCCGTAACCCCGCCCTTTGTGTTTGTTGGCCATCCGTGGCCATGCATAATCACACGACACCTTTCGTAGCCATGCGCAATTACACCTCTACACATGGATAATGAAGGGGAGTGATTACGCTACAGTTCACGATCTCACTACAAATGCAATCGGTGATTACAATCAAGGAGATTTGGCCGTCGATGAAATCAATCGATAGATTAATTGGTGATTGGTCGCGTGTTTGACAGCCGTCCGTTAACGATAATCAGATGGAGGAATGCGACACGTGACACGTCACGTGGTCAGTGGCAAGTGCTTCGTGTGGGTGTCGTTATCAGCATCACGACAACGATCACGATTCTGTGACCGGTGCAGAAAGTTAGAACGCCTCCGACTCAGGGGCCACATTGGAACCTAACGAGGGCTGTACGGTGGGCTGAGTGATGTTAACTACCTCGCCTGGTATACAGGAGGTCGTGGATTCCATCCCGACCCTGACGCCTGCTGTATGGTTGGAGTCTGTGTGTGTGTCTCTCTTTCTCCCCGTAGTCGTTTGGATTTTTCTCCGGGTCCTCTGGTTCTTACCTCCACATTTAGCATCAACGTGCGTTCATAGTTTGTGGTCACTGCTGTGAAATGCCACGTGACAATAAGCCACTTCGCTGAGCGATTATTGGTGATTTTGTTTTTATATTGCGTGGAATTGTGAACTCTACGCCATGTCAGACATTAGTAAATCTAATCGGCATAATCATTCTGTTCACTGCAGCCCAATGACTCAGTCCGTACCAGGCGTGCGGTGCAGTCAGGAGATGTTCATGTGCTCGGCATTTGAAGGCCTGAAGCGCAGTTCCTTTGCTCGTTTTCAGTGGGCAGACGCAGTTCGTTTCTGTTTTGATCCGTCCTGTCGAGGCTTGGCTTTGTTTATTGTAGCAACTGAGAGGAGAGTTCAAGGGTTGCTGGTCCTTGACCCCAGGCAAACTTAGGCGGTGCGGTGGAGGTGTCACGCTATACATGACCTGATTTGAAAGCATCCGAAGACTCATGACAGATCGTGCGCAGTCAAGAGCCACTCGGTCAAGGGTGGGGTGACCAGCGATTTTGTTATACACCCGTTACTCGCAAGGTCGCTTCTCACAAAGAGAATTATAGCTCAGTGGGACTTACCTGGTATACTTGGGAAGTCTCCTGTCATGGGACAACGACTGAATGGGAGACGAAAAAAACGAGGATCTCTAAAAGCCAAAGGAATTAGTGGCAGGATTCACTATCATCTGTAGAAGCAAGCAAATCTTAAGCTACAAGACACAACACTGAACATCTTAAAGAACAACATGCGTGTTCAGTAACAGCTCTGGATGCCTGCGAGACTTTGACATTAAAATAAAGACTGACAGAGATAAGATATTGACACTCGAAATGTATTGCAGCTGCTGCTGCTGCTGTGACCACTCCAGGACTCCCCGCACTGCGAGCTCAGTCGAGGCTCTCACAGCGCTGTCCGCTCGCTGCCGTGCCGAGTGAGCGGACAGCCGCTATTGGTACCAGAGCAGCGCGCCTGGTCGGGGTCCACACTGTGCCCACCATCCCTCACGACCCCTGGGTGCTGAGAGATCCATCGGCTGAGGTACAGGATGTCTGAACAGGCGCAGTTGGCTGGAGAATAATCATCTTATACATTGTGTAGATTTATATTAGCATCACCACAACGATCACGATTCTGTGACAGGTGCAGAAAGTTAGAACACCTCCAACTCAGGAGGCGTTTGCAGGAGGTCATGCGTTCGATCCCGACCCTGACGCCTTCTGTATATTTGGAGTTTGAGTGTCTCTCTGCCCATGGTCACGTGGTTTTATCACCGGGTCCTCCAGTTTTCCCTCCACCATTATAATCAAAGTCACACGTCTTCTTGGTTCTTTCGGTAAAGTCACGTAGAAGGGAAGTAATAAAATAATAAAAATAAAACATAATAAAATAATTCTCACGACGTTTCGGCCACAACGCAAGCAGCCGTCCTCAGGTGAAACCAGGTCTGTCGAGGCGACAGCGTCTGAATGAAACAGCACACGTGCTTGGAGCATATATAAGCTGGGTTGGAAGGGCGCCTTGACGAAATAATTTGCATATCAAGAGGAATTTAGCATATTTATGGTAAATGCAGGTATGTGATTAGTACTATTAAGTCTGTGCATTATGCAGGATTAGCAGCATCCAAGGGAGGGGCTATGGGAAATGCAGGTATGTGATTAGTACTACTTATGTCCGTGCATTATGCAGGATTAGCAGAATCCAAAGGAGGGGATATGGGAAATGCAGGTATGTGATTAGTACTACTTATGTCCGTGCATTATGCAGGATTAGCAGCATCCAAGGGAACTCCTATACAAGAACGTCACCAGTGCAGTCAGGTGTGCAGTGGGCATATCACCGCCATTTCCCATCAGCGTTGGAGTGCACCAAGGATCGGCCCTGTCACCACTCCTGTTTATCCTGTGCATGGACACGATCACTGCCGACCTGCACACGCCCCTGCATGGTCAATTCTCTACGCGGATGACGTCCTCCTCTCAGATGAAGAGAGAGGAGAAGTGGAAAGACAAACGCGCCTGTGGAAGGAACGTTTGGACGAACACGGGATGAGATTCAACATCAAAAAGACGGAGTATATGGAGTGTGGCCCCCAAACCGACGACACCATCAGCATTGACGGAGAAGATCTGAAGAAAGTGACGGACTTTAAGTACCTGGGCTCCACCATCAGCTCAGATGGTAGCATCACGACTGATGTGAGGTCACGAGTCAATGCGGCGTGGATGAAGTGGAGGCAAGTCACCAGAGTCCTCTGTGATCGGAAAATGCCGGATAGGCTGAAGGGAAAAACATACAAGACCATCGTCCGACCGGTGGCACTCTATGGATCCGAGTGCTGGCCAGCCACAACTGTACACGAACAAGCTCTCCACACCATGGAGATGAGGATGCTCAGATGGAGCCTCGGACTCACTCGATGGGATCGTGTCAGGAACGAAGACGTTCGGAAGCGACTTGGTGTGGCCCCCATTGAGGACAAGATGCTTGAGGCAAGGCTTCGGTGGTACGGCCATGTGATGCGAAGTGAAGAGTCATCGGTGGCCAAGGCTGCCCTGCGTATTGAGCCAGAGGGCCGCCGTCCACGCGGACGTCCGAAGAAGCGATGGATGATTGACCGAATAAAGGAAGACATGAAGACGGTCAACGCATCCCCTGAAGATGCCCTGGACCGAGCCACATGGAGAAGACAATGCCGACAAGCGGTTCCTGCGCCACAGCGGGAACAACGCTAGGAAGAAGAAGGAGTTCTATCCGAGTCTCTGCGTCTCTTTTGGTCTCTATGGTTATCTATGACATATGGGTCTCTATTGGTCTCTTGAGCTTTAAATTGATTTGTATGAGTATGAGTTGATATGGGTCTCTGTTAGTTTGTGTGGGTTTCCGTGGATGTTCATGGTTCTGTATCTGGATCTCTTTGTGCCTCTTTGGGTCTCTATGAGTTGTGAGTGTCTATCGGTCTCTGTGGGTGTAGTTTAGATAACGTCAACAACAACCACAATGGTGGTTGTGCAATGCTGCAGGTGAACGCGTTGCAGAGGTGTTTTTTGAGATGATGTCGTGGCACAGAGCTCCTCCTCTGATACCAAAGAAACTGCCGCGCCGGGAGATACAATTATAATGGGGCGATGCCGACCTGTGGCTGTGCGAGTTCAGCGGTGGTGGCGGTGGTGCAGAAACCCTGGACAGCACCACGGAGCGCATGGACACGGAGCGCAGATGCACGTAGCTTGCTACACATGATGCACAGTGACGCGTTGTGACGCGTTGTGACGCGTGGTGACGCGTGGTGACGCGTTGTGACACGTTGTGACGCGTGGTGACACGTGGTGACACGTGGTGACACGTGGTGACGCGTTGTGACGCGTTGTGACGCGTTGTGACACGTGGTGATGCACGTGGCTCACGATACACTTGCAGTGATGCGTAGTGAACACAGGTCATGTGAGTCCGCGTGAGTGCACGTGAACGTCACCACTCCACTATGAGACCTCCTTTACCAGTGGCAAAATATAGTGATAGGCGTACAACTCAAAGACAGCGCACTGTCAGAGTATTGAGAGCTCGGGGTAAGCATTTACACTATGAGACCTCCTTTACCAATGGCATCTGGTCCAACACCAATGGAGACTCGGCTCTAAGAAAAGCTGTCTCGGTTGTGGACCAATCAACTTCAAGGACAGTGCATATCATTATCATCATCAGAGTTGTTTCTTTTTGTTTGCATTTTGACTGCTTGTGTTGTGGTTATTGCAAACATGATGCCTTGTATACAGGTGTCAGTTTTTGTACCAGTTGAAAGGGTAAAAACCTGTCACCACTCCAGTTGAAGAGCATCCCGCATGGAGCGTTCGACCGTCTCAGCTCCCTCACCCTCGCCTATTTCTTTGGCAACCCATGGGAGTGCGAGGGCAGGGGGCGAGCGTGGCACTGCGGTGTGGGTGCTATGCACCAGGCTGTGTGTGTGTAGTACGCGTGATGTGTGCAGCTACGTCGGTGTTGAGTGCATGGCACGTGGTGAGTGCGTGTGTATGTTGCGTGTCTTTATGTATCTGTGTGTATGTATCTGTGTATGTATCTTTGGCGGCCTATATAGGTGCTTCTACTCGTTAACAGATCTTGCCACAACAGTCTGTTAAGGCTGTACGGGGGGTCTTTATCTTCGTGTCTGTGTGTATGTGCGTGTGTATGTGTGTGTGTGTATATCTGTGTGTGTATCTGTGTGTGTGTGTGTGTATATCTGTGTAGTCACGATTATCTGAACCGGTCCTGGGCCTCCTCTAGGTTGACTCTGCCTCAAATAAGTACCTGATGCGGTGTGTAAACATCACCACTGTGGAAACAAACATCGCCACTGGTCCTCATGTGCCTTTCTGGCCTTCAAAGGTGCTCGCTAACAGCACTTGCCCCAACAGTCTGTGGCACGAAATACGGAGATCTGTGTCTTTGTCTAATTTTTGTGTGTTCTCTGTAACATCCTAAAAGTTTACCGTTGTTGTGTTGCATTGAGATTATCTAGAGCAGTGGTTCTTATCATTTCACTGCAGCCTGCACCCCTTTGGTTGTCAGTCCTAAAAAAAAAATATCATGTGAATAAACACAGAGGGTTTAATGAAACAAAGTAAGTTGTATTTACATTGCCCCGTGATTAATTAATTTTTCAATTATTTACCTTCTAAAACATAATCTGCCCGTGTCTCGCACCCCCAGGGTGTGCGTGCCGCACCCCAGACTAAGAAGAGCCACTGGGCTTCGAGTGTGGAGCTGCCTGTGCCGGTTACCAACAGCGTGGCCGCTATTGGTACCAGAGCACTTGACGCTGTCTGGGTTCACGGTCCACGACGACCCAACCCAATGCTCCCGCACGATGCCCGAGTGCTGAGCGGCCCAGCCACTCAAGTAGAGGATGTCCGTGCATTGGCAGTCCCAGGGGTGTGGAGCGGAATGATTTATAACTCTGCACATAAAGCACTCAGCCTGACTAGAACAACAACAACAACAACCTGCAGCTTCAGCTCCTCCATTAGAACAACGCCCACCTCTTGTCTCCTAGAGCTGCATCTTCATCTTGCTACTGGTTCTCACTGCACCTGCAAACCAGCTATCAGCAGGGCTACCCCAACCACTATCACTACCCGTATCACTACCCATATCACTACCACTACTATCACTAACCCTTTCACTACCCCTACCCTGATCACTACCCCTATCACTATCACTACCCCTATCACTACCCCTATCACTACCCCTATCACTATCACTACCCCCATCACTACCACTAGCCCTATCACTATCACTACCCCTATCACTACCCCTACACATAGCACTGCCCTCTATCACTAACAAAACCCCTATCACTTCCCTCACCACTATCACTGTCAAGACCCATATCACTATCATCATCCCAACCTCTATCACGACCCATAACTCATATCATTATCCAAAACCACAATCACTACCCTACCCATGTCACTACCCTAACCACTAGCCCTACCTCTATCACTCCCATAACCCCTATCACCATCACTACCTATAACAACTATCACTACCCCAACCCGTATCACTACTCCGATCACTATCCCTATCACTACCCAAACCATTGTCACTAAGCGATCACTACCACAGTGACTACTACCCCAACTCCTATTACTGCCCCAGCCTCTACGCAACGCAAAGCTGAACGTCTCACAGCGCGATTCGCTTCTCGTCTAGGGGACACCCCAATGGCAGCCAGTCGCTGTGCAGTGCAAGGTGACTCACTACTGGCCTGCAACCGGTAACCAGGCTGATGATGATGATGATGACACAGCTCATGAAGACGATGCAGCTGATGATGATGATGCAGGTGATGATGATGCAGTTGATAATGATGATGCAGCTGATGATGATGATGCAGTTGATGATGATGCTGCAGTTGATAATGATGCTGCAGCTGATGATGATGATGCAGGTGATGATGATGCAGTTGATGATGATGCAGCTGATAATGATGATGCAGTTGATAATGATGATGCAGTTGATAATGATGATGCAGCTGATGATGATGATGCAGTTGATAATGATGATGCAACTGATGATGATGATGCAGCTGATGATGATGATGCAGTTGATAATGGTGATGCAGCTGATAATGATGATGCAGTTGATGATGCTGCAGCTGATGACGATGCAGCTGATGATGATGATGTGAAAGGAGTCCACGTTTCTAGTCATAGTTGGTTGTGTTTGAACACCACCACTACGAAGCGAGAAGCCACGTGGCCCTGACATCATAGTAAACAAAACCGCAGGCACCATGATAAGCAACGTAGCCCTAACATCACAACTATGCGATCCCAGCTGACAGCAAATGGTAGAATCTTGTCATCACCACCACCACCATCATTGCTGTCGCCCACTACGCTACCGCTGATGAGTGCCACCACGGGTTAATTGACACCGTGAGCAGTCAGTTCACTAACGCACTGAACCCATCATCAGGTAACCAACGCTACCGGTGCGTGGATAACGACGAGTGATTACGCTACAGTTCACCGTCTCGTTAAGAATGCGATCACTGATTAAAATCAAGGAGTTTTTCCGTCGATGAAATCAATCAATCAGCGAGCGGTAGCTGTGATTGACAACTATTCGTGGAGTTTGCGTCTTTCTCTCTCCCCGTTGTGGTCACTGCATGGATTTTCCTCCGGATCCTTCAGTTTTTTCCTCTCCATTCATAATGAAAGTCACGTGTTTAGATTAGTTGGCTGCTGCGATGAATGTTCCACTTGATGAAGACAACAAACTAAACACAAAAAGCAGTTATAAAGATATGGGTTTTCAACGTAGTATTGTGGGTATTGCGTCGTGTGGTCTATAGTAGACTGCATAGTAAGGTAGTGTGCAGTTTAACACGAAAGCTTTCGCGACCAATATCATCCAAAATAAATGTTTTTTTATGGTTAGATCGTGTAAATGTAGTGAGTTATATGCATTAATTAGTTCCCCCCCCCCCCCACCACTTCGTGCCAGAAGTTTCTGACAAGTGATGTCATCACATATATGCTTTTATTTAAGGAACGAAACAGGAGGATTTCTCTACAAATCTGGCTGTCGCCGATGAAGCTGGTTGGAATTGCTGGTGAAACGTCGAATACAGATTGTACATGTTGTGGCTTTGCTCTCCTAAACACAGATGTACTGTACTAGTAACGAATTGCCATGTTCTGTTTACATGACTAACCTTACTAATTGGTTGTGTTGGATGGTTGCGAGTTTAACGACACATTCATATTTAGGCGATCTACCCCCAAAAAAACCTGTATTTATTCTGTAGTATGTGTGTAGCATGTTGAAATTTGGCACAATAAGTAGCCAACCGTGCTAATAGGATGAGCGGAGGAAGGACTACAAACTAAAGCAATTAGTTTTGAAATCTAGATGTTGTACAAGTGCACAGCTGCAGTGGTTTCCAAATTTCGGGAGGAGCGTTACAGATGCCGGAGAAGCTGCGCATCTGAAGGCGCAGCGCGATGATGCGGTGACCTTCTCTGGGATAAGGAAGCATGCAATGAGGTGACCGTCTTTCTTCGACAGCTGAGCCACAAGCTGCTGCCGCTGCTGCTGCAAAGATGCTGAGTGGAGTGGTCGTGATGATGGTTTATAGCTCCTTGCTGATGACAACAGCAGCGAGACGTTGCGGTCCATTTGTGGTAAGGAGCGTCTTGGAGGGTGCGGGTGGCAATGGGATTGGGGGGACAGGTGAGAGGAAATAATTTAAAATATCTTAAGATAGGTCGCGGTGTGAATGTACTACGGAGTGCGTGATATAGAGCCGGTCGTGCTGCACAGTCTGGAAGCGTGTTGACTCTTTATCTCACCAGGTGTAAGATCCCGCTGAGCTGTGTAGCAGTTCTTTGTTCAGAACCCACCTGGCCATCACAAACGATAGCAGCTCAACCATGTGACTGATATCATTATCACACAGAGACCCATAGACTCACAGAGACGCAAGCACATGGAGTCACACCCAAACTCATAGAGACCCATACCCATAGAGATCCATACCCATAGAGATCCATACCCATACTCATAGAGACCCATACCCATAGAGACCCATACCCATAGAGACCCATACCCATAGAGACCCATACTAAAACTAAACTACGTATTTATCTTACCCGGTGTAATTCCCAATGAGCCGTGTAGCAGCTCTTTGTTCAGAAGAGATCTGGCTATCAATAACTATAGCAGCTCAACTAAGTGGCTGCTATCACCGTCATATAGATGGAGTGGGTCCAAGCACGGCGCACACTAAGGCTTGGAGGCAACACTGTTCATTAACCAACATTACATAACCCTTAACAGAACAACAGTGAAGTATGGGAATTGACGGCAGGAACTTCTTGACGGGTAACACACTTTTATTAAATCCTTTAGGTATCACAATACAACGTGTGGTCTTTCTTCTTCCTCCGACACACTCCACTAATCTCGTGTAAGCTCTAGGCCTCTGGCTACACCCGATACACTTGACTCGTGTAGACCCTATGCCTCTGGCTACACACCATATACTCGACTCGTGTAAGCCCTATGCCTCTGGCTACACAATACACTCGACTCGTGTAAGCCCTATGCCCTGGCTACACATATTACATTCGGCTCGTGTAGACCTATGGCTACACCCACTACACTCGCCTCTGGGTTACACAGAGTCCCGGTCCCCTTAGGACAGCGGGGCTAGGTACCGCAGGGCTCTAGGTCTTCATCCCCGTCTTCATTCTTCGCTGGTTACACTCCCCCCTTACGCCTGTGTGCATCCCCTTTTATAGCCCCTGCTCACGAGAGACGGAGCTGATGCGGCGTCGACGTGTGCGTCGTTTCTTAATGACCCAATCACGACGCACTCTCTCTACGATCCGCTTTCCCCAGCGCGTGTTAACATTACTCCACCAATCACACTGCGCTGCCACCTGATCACTCCCTCTCAGCGCGTCACCGCCCACAGCCAATCGGTACCCCGTAACCCACGACCCCGCGCTGACCCCTGATCCTCCACCGTCAGCGCGCGTCACCACCTACACAGCCAATCATCACACACTGTGCATACGATCCTTAATCCCAGCGCGTATCACCTCTACATCACCCCCTCCCACATAGCTTGCAGCCGGCCCGGCTGTTAACCTACAACACAACATAACGCAACGCAGTAATAAAGAACTCCACATCCCAGTGTGCCCCGTAACACAACAACAACAACATAACACAACCTTAAATATGAAGCAATATACAGCCCGACGAACAACACAATAAAAGCGAACACCGTAAAACGAACGCGCCAAGTGTCACTGTGACCCACGCAGTGCCGAGGCGCTCCGGCTGCCTCGACTCCGCACGTGGTAGGTTACACAAAGTAGCGCGACCTAGCGCGAGTCCGTCTGGCCGGTCCGTCGTATGGAACGGGACGTTGGCGACCGTCCGGTGTCTCCGGCAGCTCTAGACGGCACGGATCGGGCCTGGAAGGACCGGCCCCGCCGTGAAGATCCGGCCGCCGGTGGTCGGCAGCAGTCAGTTCCGAGACACCTGGGAGCGGGTCAGGCGGAGACATGTGAGGAGCAGGCAAGGACAATTCCCCCTCAGGGTCGTCGGTCACGTCACATGCTCAGCCCTCACGACACAAGGGGAGGCCATACGGAGGCGAGAACGGTTTCAGTCGGGAGGGGTGGACGTACCAACGGCGTTTCCCCCATTTTATCTGAACGCACTGGGGGCGCGCAACCCGCACGACCTCCACGGGTCCCCGCCACGGCTTCAACAATTTAGGCGACGTGGCCAAAGGTGCCTGAGGGCAATGCAGCCAGGCCTTGTCACCTGGTTCCCAATTGTGCACGGACACCTTCCGTGCCCGCAACCGCTCGTTCGCAATTTGGCGAGCCCGCGAATTAAGCCGTGCGGCCTCCCTTGCCTCTGTCAGTTTATGAATATTAAATTTAATATGCTCTGCCAATTTAGAATTAGTTCGTGGTGCGGGCAGACCCAGCTGCGTTTCCATGGGCGGGTCGGCTTCCCGGCCGTACATTAGAAAAAACGGGGAAAACCCCGTAGCTGCATGGGGGGCCATTCTATACGCGGCAAGGACCCCAGGGACCTGCAGGTCCCAATCAACATGCGACTCACACACCTGCTGGCACAGCATAGAGGTCAATGTCCTGTTAAGCCTCTCCACCATCCCGTCCGTCTGCGGGTGGTACGGGGAGGTACGCACCTTTTTGGTACCCAACAGGTCGCACACCTCCTGCAGTAATTTACTCGAAAAATTTTTCCCTTGGTCAGTCAGCAAGCGTTCGGGAGCCCCCTTGTCCAGGACGTAGCCCTGGACAAAGGCGTCCGTCACAGCCGCCGCCGACTGGTTGGCGAGTGGCCACGCCATAGGCCACCGGGTAAAATATTCGACCCCCACCAACAGGTACTTATTACCCCTAGGCGTGACCGGAAAGGGCCCCAGAATATCGAGTGCAACGAGCTCGTTAATGCGCGAGACCTGAATAGATTGCAGCGGTGGATTAGCTGCCACGGGCGGTGGTTTCCGTCTGGCGCACTCAACACAACCCTTCAGAATATTCACCACGTCACCCCCCATTCCCGGCCAATAATAGTCACGCTGAAGCAGGGCAAGCGTTTTGTTAACTCCCAAATGCAAGAGGCGTTCGTGTGCGGCCAAGACAACCTTCCCCCTCACAGCAGAAGGCACCACAATCGCATGCCGCCGGGACAAACTGTCCCATCTCATCAACAGGCCCTGCTTAAGCTCGTAGGAGCCAGTTCGGTCGTGGCTACCTTCGGAACCCTCCGTCTTTCGGCGCAATGCCAGCAGGGAGCTGTCCGCCATTTGGAGACGGCCCCACTCAATCAACGACAGTGAGAGCAGCGAGTCCTGACCCCCTGGGGTAGCGGGACCATCCCCAATTGGTGTGCTCGCGGTCGCAACCAACGCCTCCCTACCTTCCGTAACCGGAGGTTTACAGCGCGCCGATCCCGATAAGCACGCACATTTGTGACAAGGCAACAACCGCGACAGGGCATCGGCATTCGTGTGTCGCAACCCTTTACGGTACGTAGTCGTGAACTGATAGTCCTGGAGGACTTCCAACCACCGCGACAATTGGCCCGAGGGCTGGGCAACCCGTAATGAATACTGGAGCGCCGCATGGTCCGTCCGGACCGTGAAATGACGACCATAGAGATATGGCCTGAATTGTTGTACAAAAAAAACAATGGCAAGTAGTTCACGACGGGTGACGCAGTAGCGCTGCTCTGCCGGCGACAACACCCTGCTACCATAGGCGACCACCCGTTCGACCCCTCCAACGACTTGGGACAGCACTCCCCTAATGCCCGTGTTGCTAGCATCCGTGTCTAGCAAGAAGGGACTCTCAAAGTCCGGATAGCGCAAGGGTGGGGCCCTTACCAAGGCGTCCCGGAGGGAGCAGAATGCAGCCTCCTCCTCCGGTCCCCACCGGAACTTCACTCCTTTTGCCGTTAAAGCGTGCAAGGGCTTTGCAATGGTGGCGAAGTGCTCAACGAATCGGCGATAATACGAAGCAAAACCGATGAAACTGCGCACGTCTGACACTGACGTGGGCGTCGGTCACGAACTGACACAGTCCGTCTTCGCAGGATCGGTAGAAATCCCCGAAGAGTCGACAATGTGACCCAAGTACCTCACGGATTTACGAAAAAGATGGCATTTGGCCGGTTTAAACTTTAATTTAGCCGATCGCATTCGCAAGAACACCCCTCTCAATCGCTGGAGGTGTTCTTCGAACGTTTTACCGAAAACAATGACATCGTCAAGGTAAATGAGGCACGTCTCCCACTGCAAGCCCGACAAAACCAATTCCATAAGACGCTGAAACGTCGCAGGAGAGGAGTGAAGTCCCATGGGTAACCGGTTAAACTGAAACAGGCCCCCTGGAGTCCGGAATGCAGTCTTAGGCTTAGACTCCTCGTCGAGTGGCAACTGCCAAAATCCGGACAATAAATCAAGAGTCGAAAAGTATCGCGCACCGGACAATGCGTCGAGAGACTCGTCCATCCTGGGGAGCGGATACGCGTCGGCCACCGAGATCTTATTCAGGCGGCGGAAATCGACGCAAAATCGCAGGGACCCGTCCTGCTTTTTAACGAGCACAATAGGTGCTCCCCAAGGACTGGAAGAAGGCGAAATAATGTCGGCTTCCAGCATATCGTTAACTGCCGACTGAACATGTTCCTTCTCAGCAGGACTCAGTCGGAAGGGATTTTGCCTGACCGGTGCCGCATCGCCCGTTTCAATGTGGTGGCGTAGCAGGTCCGTGCATCCGATATCATACTTATGTTTACTGAAGACATCCGAAAATTCAATCAGCAACCCGCGCAACGCACCCAACTGTACCGCTGACAAATCGTCAGAGTCCGCGCACAGCATATCAATCCAATCTAGGTCCTCCTTTGATGGTACGCTATTCGTGGGGCTCGGATCAGCCTGCGCAACCAGCCTCTCCTCCGCAGGGACCCGTGCCGCGTGAGCCAGCACGGTGCCCTGCTGAATGACGGCCGGCCGCGCCCCAGCGTTTAAAACCATGACAAACGGATCCCTGTCTGCCCCAACCAAAGTGTGAGCCACCGATAAATCGAGACCTCCAACAGCCCTATTAGAAGGACCCAAAAGCATGGCCTGTTCCGAGGCCTCCTTCCCCCATGGCTTCCGTAACCGGAGGGGAATCAACATTTGTGAACCCGGGGGCACGTGCACGGTCTGTGTTGCTAATGCCTGAATGGTAGCGCACGCCGTCCGAATTACATTAGGGCTCGTCAAAAATGAAATACGGCGACCCGATGGTAGTTCAATGCAACGCTGATCAATGAGAATTTTGATGGGCATTTTCGCCAAAAAATCAGTGCCCAATAGGCAAGGAACCGCCAGGGAAGATGAAACGAAAACGGGTCCCGACAATTTGATATCACCAATGCAAATGGACGCCCTAATCTGACCGATAATGCCCAACGATCCCCCGTTAGCGGCGTAAAATGGCACATCCACCGGAAGAAGCGGACGACATTGTACCGGGAGAATATTATAAATGAGATCCGAAATAATAGTCGCCGATGCCCCCGTGTCCACTAACACCCTGACCTCGACCCCATCAATCGATCCGGTAACGACGGATGAACCCGCTGAGGCAGCCACTATTCTGTGCCCCAATTCCGACCATTTAATGTCTCCCCGGTCCCGGCCGAACCCCCCTCTCCGAACCGAATCTCCGAACTCTACTCGGCTCTCCCTCGTCGCAATGCGACGACCCATACGTGTCGAGTATGCGGGCCAAGCATGTGAGGTGCCGCGACTTGCCGGGGTTTGCAGTGATGACTTGGGGCCTTGGTCGTCGTCCAGCCGAGGTCCCATGGCGCGTTGACGTGGGCCACGGCAACCGGAGGCCACGTGGCCACGAAGGCCGCAGTTATAGCAGGTGATGACAGTAGTCGGAGATCTCGGTTGCTCCAGCTTGCGGGCCGCTCGCAGAGGCGAACGACCCCCCGACCTCCAGTCCCCCGCTCGTCCCGCGATGAACGCGTCCTCTCGTGGGCTGACGACTTGGGGCACGGTGTCAACCGGACCCGGAGTTGAGGCCACGGCAGCGTTGCAGCCGACCCCCTGCTTTCGTTGAAGGACCTCGTGCGCTTGCATGCTCGTGGCGACCCGTAATGAAGAAATATCGGTGTCGTCGGCCGTGTTGATGGGGAC
Source organism: Lethenteron reissneri (assembly GCF_015708825.2). Lineage (NCBI taxonomy): Eukaryota > Metazoa > Chordata > Hyperoartia > Petromyzontiformes > Petromyzontidae > Lethenteron > Lethenteron reissneri. The sequence continues at coordinate 684,064 of NW_026891604.1, forward strand.
CCCCAGGTCCTGCGCCAACTTGAGCAGCTGCTCCAAAACCATCGCATCTTGGCCCTCCTCGTCCATACGAGGGAACGCGGCGTCAGCGAGAGCGAGCAACGCCGTGCGGTAGGCGAGCACGGTCTCCGTGTCCGCCTTCCGTCTTGCGTAGAAATGATGGCGGCACGCCGAGGGAGGACCGTAGACTTTTGCCATGAGAGCCAGCGCATCCTTGAGCGTGGAGCGGTCCGACCTGCGTGCGGACGTGAAGGCCGCGAGCGCGTTGTCGTCCAGCATGGCAGGCAGTGCCCGCAGTGCCGTAGCGTCGGACCAGGCGGACATCTCTTGATGCGCCAAAAATCTGCGCTGAAATAGGCTCCAATCCCCGCCTTCCGCCTTGAATGCTGACAACGTGGGAAGGCGCTGCTGAAAGATAAAGTCGTCCTCCTCCTCGTGCTTCCTCTCTGCCCCCCCGTCGGTGTGTAAGATGGCGGCCCCAGTGGCGGGTGTGTGATGGCGGTCCGCCGCGCGCGTTGGTGACGTCAGCGGCCGCGCATTGAGAACCGCTGCCACGTGGTGATGGCCGTTCCCGCCAAAAGTTGGAGCGGATGAAATGGCGGGAATCGCCAAATCGTTTTGGCGGGAATCTGCAGGGCGACCCTGTAGCACGTCGGCCGCCGTCCCCGCTCCTCCCGACGAGCTGATCTCCGCCAAGATGGACGCGGCGGCGAGCAGCAGCTCCGCCAGACGGGAGTGTGCCTCGCGAAGCACGGTGTCAGTCCCCCGTCGCTCGTCCGGCGCCGTCGGTGGATCCTGCCCCGTGGGCAGCTCCTCTTCCTCACCCCCTGATGCCCGCTGGCCCGCGTCGTCGAGGTTGTCCTCGTGGTCAATCCCGTGGGTCCGACGGTTCCTCCTTGTATCCATGCTTGGAGGACCGTTTCACTTCTGACGCCAGTTGAAGTATGGGAATTGACGGCAGGAACTTCTTGACGGGTAACACACTTTTATTAAATCCTTTAGGTATCACAATACAACGTGTGGTCTTTCTTCTTCCTCCGACACACTCCACTAATCTCGTGTAAGCTCTAGGCCTCTGGCTACACACCATATACTCGACTCGTGTAAGCCCTATGCCTCTGGCTACACAATACACTCGACTCGTGTAAGCCCTATGCCTCTGGCTACACAATACACTCGACTCGTGTAGCCCTATGGCTACACCCACTACACTCGCCTCTGGGTTACACAGAGTCCCGGTCCCCTTAGGACAGCAGGGCTAGGTACCGCAGGGCTCTAGGTCTTCATCCCCGTCTTCATTCTTCGCTGGTTACACTCCCCCCTTACGCCTGTGTGCATCCCCTTTTATAGCCCCTGCTCACGAGAGACGGAGCTGATGCGGCGTCGACGTGTGCGTCGTTTCTTAATGACCCAATCACGACGCACTCTCTCTACGATCCGCTTTCCCCAGCGCGTGTTAACATTACTCCACCAATCACACTGCGCTGCCACCTGATCACTCCCTCTCAGCGCGTCACCGCCCACAGCCAATCGGTACCCCGTAACCCACGACCCCGCGCTGACCCCTGATCCTCCACCGTCAGCGCGCGTCACCACCTACACAGCCAATCATCACACACTGTGCATACGATCCTTAATCCCAGCGCGTATCACCTCTACAACAGCACAAGGTGGTAACCCACAATTCCTACACCTCGCTATGTACACTGGGAGCAGATGGCTATGTACATTCTGGAAGGACGACTGCAAATCGGACCAGGTTAGCCAACACGCTGCCTGGTCCAAAAGACGTCCAGACCGCCGACGACGATGGATTCTTCTCAGCCAGGACCGACTCCGCTACCCCCCCCGGGGCTCGGCTTTTATCCTCACGGCGTGACCACGCCCCCCCCCTGGCCACGCCTCCTTTCCCGATTCTTCGCGAGGGTTCAGGGCCCACGTCACGTGTTCCTCAACTCTGTCACCCCCACCGTCCGCCCCACATCCGGTCACGTGCCCCTTCCTGTTTACCCAGCCTCCCCTGCTGTGCCCATCCGGCGTCTGGGGAGAGGCTCCGCCCCTAAAGTACCTCCAACATGGTTCTGTCTCTACACAAGGGTACTCACACCAACGACACTACGTAGACATTTAATACACACACATAGAGACCGATAGAGACTGGTAGACATACTTAGAGATACATAGTGAATACAGAGATACACAGAGACATAAAGACACGTAAATACACATAGCGATTATAGACCCATGGAGACCCATCGAGACCCATAGAGACACACATAGAGATGCTTAGAGATCCTTGGAGATCCGTAGAGACCAACAGATACACATGGACTCCCACAGACTCATCTAAGACTATATTTATTTTACCAAGTGAGGCTGTTTGTGTGGTGTAAAGAGCTCCATCTGATAATAATTCTGTACCCGCTGATCGGGCGCATTGCGGTGTCTATGAACGGTGGTCGCGTTCTCTCGCGAGCTTCCGCTTTGTGGTGTCCCCCAAGGGTCTATTCTGGGCGCTGTTCTCTTCACCGCATGGAGATTCTTCCTCTTGGCAAAGTCATTTCAAGCGTCGGTGTAAAACTCCGTTTCTGTGCCGATGATACACAGTGCTCCACAGTGGCTAGAGAGATGTTAACGATCTTGCCTGATTGCAGGTAGTTGTGGGTTTGATCTCGATCCTGACGCTTGTATATTTGGTATATTTGGTTTGTATTTCTCTCATCATCATCATGGTGGCTATAAAGATGTTAACTACTTCTCCTGGTATATACAGGAGGCCATGGAATCGATCCCAGACCCTGACAACGACTACTGTATGACCCGACTTTGCATCTCTCTCTCCCCCCCCCCCCCCCCCCCCGTGGTTGCGTGGATTTCTCTCCGGGTCCTCCGGTTTTTTCCCTCCACGTTTAGAATCAACGTCGCCACGCGTTTAGAGTATCAGGCTACAGTAAAACAGCGAGACAAGGCAGGGACGGCAAGATGGCCAGAGAAGAGACACACACACAGAGATGGGGCTACAGAGCGTCACAGCGAGTTGTATCGGGATAGGGATCAAGAGAACAAGGAGTTGCTGGGTGAGCTAGACAAGATATCCCCTCAGAACCATCGAGGGATACACAGAGATACATAGAGATACCTAAAATAGTAAAGATACACATCGAGATACACATTGATATACAGAGATACATAGACACACAGAGATACGTAGATAGACGTAGATATACATAGAGACATATAGAGATACACATAGTTAGACAGCGAAACATCATAGAGTTATAAATAATATGGGAAAAGGCAAAATAACAACATGAAAAGAAAACAAAAGTCCAGGAATGGAAGGCGTAAGACAGACAGAGAGGAGATACAGAGACACAAATAGAGAGACAGAAAGAGACAAACAGGGAAAGAGAAACACAACACATTCAAGAGAGACAGAGGGAGAGAGAGAAATATAAATAGAGACATACTTTTAAACAACTTTTAGTGCCGCCAGCAGCAACAGCACTGGAGGCGATTCCAATATGAAATACACAAAGTCACCAGCAAACAAATGTAATGCAAGCAAGGAATGAGGGGGCAGAGTCTGGGTCACGTGAGGAGAAGGAGGAGTCAGGGTCACGTCGGAGAGAGGATTTAGGGGGAGAACCGGAAGGGATCGGGGAGTTGAGAAGGAGTGGAAACAGGAGGAGGCCACGCTGGGCAGTGGCGAGAGGGTGGCGCGATTGCCACGTGGTGGAAGGCCACGGCACCGTCGGCCAGCGGTGTACGTGGGGCACAGCAGAGCTAGTGGGCTAGAGTTAGTGGAGTAGAGCTAGCAGAGGAGAGCTAGTGGAGTGTGGGAAGCTAGCCGGGCGTGAAGAGCTAGCAGAGTGTGCGGGGCACACGGAGCAGCAGTGTGGCTGCAGACGGTGCAGCGGTGTGGCTGCAGGGTGCACGGTGGAGGAGGTGCGGGTCTGAGCGAGGACGCCGTAGGGGCGAGAGAGACAAGAACCCGAATAAAGGACAAAGGAGATCTACACTGTTGAAGAGTCCTTTATTACACAAATCAACAAAAGCTATAAATCCACGCGCTGTGGCACTAAATGCAACGCGCACAACACGAAATAAAAGTCACGTGGTGGTGGTCATCGCGCACGCCACAGTGACGAGCGAGCGCTTCAGAAGGTGAACACGAGGGTGCCGTCCACGGCGTTCGAAGAAGATGCGCACATCACCGACGTGTGTGGTACATGGCGTGCTCCAGCCCGAGCCGCGCCTTGAGCAGGCCCCTGAACACTGGAAGCACAGAGCAGCCGTCAGTGTCACCTTCCAGCATCTTTTTCCTCGTTCTGTACACCGCCAACTTCGCCTGAGCACAGGCGAGGTTGGCGAGGTCATGGCGCTTGTTAGCCAGGTAAGGCACCCCATATACGATGCTGCTGTTGTAGAAGGGCACCCCCAGTTTCCTGAAGATGTCCCCTAAAAGGTGGAACATTGGTTTGAGGCGCTGGCAGCATAATTACTTTTGGGGCAGGGACATAGAAAGAAAGACAGAGAGAGAGAGAGACAGAGAGAGAAACATAGAAAGACAGAGGGAGATAGAGAGGTAGAGAGAGAGAAAAAAATACAGAGGGAGAAACAGAGATAGAGATAGAGACAAAGACAAACAGAGGGATAGAGAGACTGGGAGAGAGACAGGGATAAAAGCCGTAGGTATGAGACATGATTCACTAACGTCTGTCAGAAGCAAGCAAATCTTAATCTACAAGACACAACACTGAACATCTTAAAGCACAACATGCGTGTTCAGTACCAGCTCTGTATGCCTGCGAGAACTGGACATTAAAACAAAGACGGACAGAGATAAGATATTGACACTCGAAATGTATTGCAGCTGCTGCTGCTGTGACCACTCCAGGACTCCGCGCACTGCGAGCTCAGTCGAGGCTCTCACCGCGCTGTCCGCTCGCTGCCGTGCCGAGTGAGCGGACAGCCGCTATTGGTACCAGAGCAGCGCGCCTGGTCGGGGTCCACATTCCAATCGGACTTCCTCACGACTCCTGGGTGCTGAGAGATCCATCGGCTGAGGTACAGGATGTCTGAACAGGCGCAGTTGGCCGGAGAATAATCATCTTATACATTGTGTAGATTTATATTAGCATCACCACAAAGATCACGATTCTGTGACAGGTGCAGAAAGTTTGAACGCCTCCAACTCAGGAGGCGTTTGCAGGAGGTCATGCGTTCGATCCCGAACCTGACGTCTTCTGTATATTTGGAGTTTGAGTGTCTCTCTGCCCATGGTCACGTGTTTATTTAATCGGGTCCTCCCGTTTTCCCTCCACCATTATAATCAAAGTCACACGTTTAAAGCATTTGGATACTGCTATGAATATCCAGGTGAAGATATCAGCCACTTCGTTCAGTTGTGACAGCCGATGCCCTTCTGAACAAGGAGCTACAGTATATAGCTTTACCTGATTTAGTTTTCGTCTACAGTGCTATCCGAGTCTCTGGGTCTCTTTTGGTCTCTATGGTTCTCTATGACATATGGGTCTCTATTGGTCTCTTTGGCTTTAAATGGATTTGTACGAGTATGGGTTGCTATGGGTCTCTGTTGGTTTCTGTGGGTCTCCGTGGATGTCTATTGTTCTGTGTCTGGATCTCTTTGTGCCTCTTTGGGTCTGTATGAGTTGTGAGTGTCTATCGGTCTCTGTGGGTGTAGTTTAGATAACGTCAACAACAACAACAACGTCAACAACAAGAACAACAATGGTGGTGGTTGTGCAATGCTGCCGGTGAACGCGTTGCAGAGGTTTTCTGAGATGATGTCGTGGCACAGAGCTCCTCCTCTGATACCAAAGAAACTGCCGCGCCGGGAGATACAATTATAATGGGGCGGTGCCGACCTGTGGCTGTGCGAGTTCAGCGGTGGTGGCGGTGGCGGTGGTGCAGAAACCCTGGACAGCACCACGGAGCGCAGATGCACGTAGCTCACTACACACGATGCACAGTGACGCGTGGTGACACGTGGTGACGCGTGGTGACACATGGTGATGCACGTGGCTCACGATACACGACTTGCAGTGACGCGTAGTGGACGCAGGTCACGTGAGTCCGCGTGAGTTCACGTGAACGTCACCACTCCACTATGAGACCTCCTTTACCAGTGGCAAAATATAGTGATAGGCGTACAACTCAAAGACAGCGCACTATCAGAGTATTGAGAGCTCGGGGTAAGCATTTACACTATGAGACCTCCTTTACCAGTGGCATCTGGTCCAACACCAATGGAGACTAGGCTCTAAGAAAAGCTTTCTTGGTTGTGGACCAATCAACTTCAAGGACAGTGCATATCATTATCATCATCAGAGTTGTTTCTTTTTGTTTGCATTTTGACTGCTTGTGTTGTGGTTATTGCAAACATGATGCCTTGTATACAGGTGTCAGTTTTTGTACCAGTTGAAAGGGTAAAAACCTGTCACCACTCCAGTTGAAGAGCATCCCGCATGGAGCGTTCGACCGTCTCAGCTCCCTCACCCACGCCTATTTCGGTGGCAACCCATGGGAGTGCGAGGGCAGGGGACCAGCGTGGCACTGCGGTGTGGGAGCTATGCACCAGGCTGTGTGTGTGTAGTACGCGTGATGTGTGTAGCTACGTCGGTGTTGTGTGCATGGCACGTGGTGTGTGCGTGTGTATGTTGTCTTTGTGTATCTGTGTGTATGTATCTGTGTGTGTATCTGTGTGTGTATCTCTGTGTGTATCTGTGCCGGGCTTGATAGGTACTGTACTTCTCCTCGCTAACATTACTTGCCTCAACAGTATGTTAAGTCTATACGGGGGATCTTTATCTTTCTCTTTGCATCTGTGTGCGTCTATATCTGTTTGTGTATGTGTAGTGTATGAACTTGGCGGGAGACGACTTCACGGGTTGCACACTCTTTATTAACACCAACTTATATTACACGGGTGGCTAACTGCAGCCTAACCCACGGGGTTCCCCTGGCTACACCCTCACGGGCTTTTACGCCCCGTAGCTTCTCGGAACCCACCCGGCTGGGGTGTCCGTCTCGACTCTGGGTCCCACAGCCTCGTCCCACATGGACGTCAGACCACGGGTCCCACAGTCTCGCCTCCGAGCCACACAGGGTCCCGGCCCTTACAAGGACAGTGGGACTAGGGGTCTCAGGGCCCTACCTCTTCAACTCCGTCTTCGATCTTAACTGGTTATCAACTCCCCGAGTGCTCCCGCGCGTCCCCCTTTATAGTCCTCCATGCGGACGTCGCTGAGAGCACCCACCCCAGTTGACCAATCACTGCGCGCTGCCCACGATCCTATTTCCCACATTGTGTCAGCGCGCACAACCACGCACCCCGCGCCGCCCCGTGATCCATCACTGTCGGCGCGCGTCAACACCACCACACTTGATGTAGCCACGCCCGGCGCGCTCACACACACGCCGCCCCTTTGTCAGCGCGTACCGCCACTACATATGTATGTGTTTCTGTGTGTGTTTATCTTTTTGTGAATTTGTGTCAGCATTTATAGGCGCTTCTACTCGCTAACAGCACTTGCCCCAACAGTCTGCGACACGGGGGTTATTTCTCTTTGTATATGTGTATTTGTGTGTGTACTGTGTGTGTATCTGTGTGTGTATCTGTGTGTGTGTGTGTCGATGTTAGACGTGGTTTAGTGTAACCAGGCTGGATTGTGTGAGGAGCTCACAAATCCTTGAAAGATCTGGAGAAAGTCCCATCGGTGAGGTCCTCCGGCAGGCAAGGCTGCGTTGGCTGGGCCATGTAGCCGGCATGGCAAGTCACCGCATGCCTACACAGCTTTTGTTCGGCCGGATCGAGGGGGCTAAACGGGCGCGGCACGGGCTAGATAGGAGATGGAGTGACGTGGTACAGGCAAACGTGGAGCTGAGTGGATTTGCCGATGACTGGTACCAGCGGTGTCAAGATCGGCCTCTGTGGAGGAGGCTCGTGAAGAACGCTACTGGGCAGTTGGAGGCAGTCGCCCTCCAACAACAACGGAGGGCGGAGGAGCGACGCTCACAACAACGAGCGGAGCACCGGGTGGCTAAAGCACAGCAAGTTGGCACAGTAGGGGGCACAGGTGGTGCATCGGCAACTCATCTCAGTCAGTCGACCCGTGGCACCTGCTGGGTCTGCCCCGTGACCTCCTGCCAGCGGGCGTTCGACACTTCACGTGGCCTCAAGGTGCACATGGCCTGGCACAAGCGTCGTGGTGACGTCATCGCCACTTAGTGGCGAATGGCGGTTGTTGTTGTGTATCTGTGTAGTCACGATTATCTGAAACGGTCCTGGGCCTCCTCTAGGTTGACTCTGCCTCAAATGAGTACCTGATGCGGTGTATAAACATCGCCACTGGGGAAACAAAGGCGGTCGAGCCTGGTACTGGCCACCCACCCCCTCGTGTGCTGTTCTGGCCTTCATAGGTGCTCGCTAACAGCACTTGCCCCAACAGTCTGTTGCAGGCTATACGGGAATTCTGTGTTTTTGTTTTATTTTTGTGTGTTCTCTGTAACATCATAAACTTTTACCGGTGTTGTGTTGCATTGAGATTATCTAGAGCAGTGGTTCTTATCATTTCACTGCAGCCTGCACCCCTTTGGTTGTCAATCCTAAAAAAAATTATCATGTGAATAAACACAGACGGTTTGATGAAACAAAGTAAGTTGTACGTACATTGGCCCGTGCTTCATTTATTTTTCGATGGTTTACCTTCTAAAAATAAATCTGCCCGTGTCTCGCACCCCCAGGGTGTGCGTGCTGCACCCCAGACTAAGAAGAGCCACTGGGCTTAGAGTGTGGAGCTGCCTGTGCCGGTTACCAACAGCGTGGCCGCTATTGGTACCAGAGCACTTGACGCTGTCTGGGTTCACGGTCCACGACGACCCAGTCCACTGCTCCCGCACGATGCCCGAGTGCTGAGCGACCCAGCCACTCAAGTAGAGGATGTCCGTGCATTGACAGTCCCAGGGGTGTGGAGCGGAATCATCTATAACTCTGCACATAAAGCACTCAGCCTGACTAGAACAACAACAACCTGCAGCTTCAGCTCCTCCATTAGAACAACGCCCACTTCTTGTCTCCTAGACCTGCATCTTCATCCTGCTACTGGTACTCACTGCCCCTGCAAACCAGCTATCAGCAGGGCTACCCCAACCACTATCACTACCCGTATCACTACCCATATCACTACCACTACTATCACTAACCCTTTCACTACCCCTACCCTGATCACTACCCCTATCACTAGTAATACCACTATCCCTACCACTACTACTAACCCTATCACTACCCCTATCACTATCACTACCCCTATCACTACCCCTATCACTACCCCTATCACTATCACTACCCCCATCACTACCACTAGCCCTATCACTATCACTACCCCTATCACTACCCCTACTCATAGCACTGCCCCTATCACTACCAAAACCCCTATCACTTCCCTCACCACTATCACAGTCAAGACCCATATCACTATCATCATCCCAACCTCTATCACGACCCATAACCCCTATCATTATCCAAAACCCCAATCACTACCCTACCCATGTCACTACCCTAACCACTAGCCCTACCTCTATCATCACTCCCCTAACCCCTATCACCATCACTACCTATAACAACTATCACTACCCCAACCCGTATCACTACTCCGATCACTATCCCTATCACTACCCAAACCATTGTCACTAAGCGATCACTACCACAGCGACTACTGCCCCAACTCCTATTACTGCCCCAGCCTCTACGCAACGCAAAGCTGAACGTCTCACAGCGCGATTCGCTTCTCGCCTAGGGGACACCCCAATGGCAGCCAGTCGCTGTGCAGTGCAAGGTGACTCACTACTGGCCTGCAATCGGTAACCAGGCTGATGATGATGACACAGCTCATGAAGACGATGCAGCTGATGATGATGATGCAGGTGATGATGATGCAGTTGATAATGGTGATGCAGCTGATAATGATGATGCAGTTGATGATGATGCAGTTGATAATGATGATGCAGTTGATAATGATGATGCAGGTGATGATGATGCAGTTGATAATGACGATGCAGCTGATGATGATGATGCAGGTGATGATGATGATGCAGCTGATAATGACGATGCAGCTGATGATGATGATGTTAAAGGAGTCCACGTTTCTAGTCATAGTTGGTTGTGTTTGAACACCACCACTACGAAGCGAGAAGCCACGTGGCCCTGACATCATAGAGAACAAAACCACAGGCACCATGATAAGCAACGTAGCCCTAACATCACAACAACGCGGTCCCAGCTGACAGCAAATGGTAGAATCCTGTAATCATCACCACCACCATCATTGCTGTCGCCCACAGCGCTACCGCTGATGAGTGCCACCACGGGTTCATTGACACCGTGAGCAGTCAGTTCACTAACGCATTGAACCCATCATCAGGTAACCAACGCTACCGGTGCGTGGATAACGACGAGTGATTACGCTACAGTTCACCGTCTCGCTAAGAATGCGATCACTGATTAAAATCAAGGAGTTTGTCCGTCGATGAAATCAATCAATCAGCGAGCGGTAGCTGTGATTGACAACTATTCGTGGAGTTTGCGTCTTTCTCTCTCCCCGTTGTGGTCACTGCATGGATTTTCCTCCGGATCCTTCAGTTTTTTCCTCTCCATTCATAATGAAAGTCACGTGTTTAGATTAGTTGGCTGCTGCGATGAATGTTCCACTTGATGAAGACAACAAACTAAACACAGTTCTAAAGAAATGGGTTTTCAATGTAGTATTGTGTGTATTGCGTCGTGTGGTCTATAGTAGACTGCATAGTAAGGTAGTGTGCAGTTTAACACGAAAGCTTTCGCGACCAATATCATCCAAAATAAATGTTTTTTAGGGTTAGATCGTGTAAATATAGTGAGTTATATGCATTCATTAGTTCCCCCCCCCCACCACTTCGCGCCAGAAGTTGCTCACAAGTGATGTCATCACATCTACGCCTCTATTTAAGGGACGAAACAGGAGGATTTATCTACAAATCTGGCTGTCGCCGATTAATCTGGTTGAAATTTCTGGCGAAACGTCGAATACAGATTGTACATGTTGTGGCTTTGCTCTCCAAAACACCGATGTGCTGTACTAGTAACGAATTGCCATGTTCTGTTTACATGACTAACCTTACTAATTGGTTGTGTTGGGTGGTGGCGAGTTTAACGACACATTCATATTTAGGCGATCTACCCACAAAAAAACCTGTATTTATTCTGTAGTATGTGTGTAGCATGTTGAAATTTGGCACAATAAGTAGCCAACCGTGCTAATAGGATGAGCGGAGGAAGGACTACAAGCTAAAGCAATTAGTTTTTAGATCTAGATGTTGTACAAGTGCACAGCTGCAGTGGTTTCCAAATTTCGGGAGGAGCGTTACAGATGCCGGAGAAGTTGCGCATCTGAAAGCGCAGCGCGATGATGCGGTGACCTTCTCTAGGATAAGGAAGCATGCAATGAGGTGACCGTCTTCGTTCGACAGCTGAGCCACAAGCTGCTGCCGCTGCTGCTGCGAAGATGCTGAGTGGAGTTGTCGTGATGATAGTTTATAGCTCCTTGCTGATGACATCAGCAGCGAGGCGTTGCGGTCCATTTGTGGTAAGGAGCGTCTTGGAGGGTGCGGGTGGCAATGGGATTGGGGGGACAGGTGAGAGGAAATAATTTAAAATATCTGAAGCTAGGTCGCGATGTGAATGTGCTACGGAGTGCGTGATATAGAGCCGGTCGTGCTGCACAGTCTGGAAGCGTGTTGACTCTTTATCTTACCAGGTGTAAGGTCCCGCTGAGCTGTGTAGCAGCTCTTTGTTCAGAAGCCACCTGGCCACCACAAACGATAGCAGATCAACCATGTGACTGATATCATTATCACACAAAGACCCATAGACTCACAGAGACCCAAAACACATGGAGCCCCACAGAGTTCCATAACTATCGAGACCAATAACCAAAAAACCCATACCCATAGAGACCCATACCCATAGAGACCCGCTGATCGGGCGCATTGCGGTGTCTATGAACGGTGGTCGCGTTCTCTCGCGAGCTTCCGCTTTGCGGTGTCCCCCAAGGGTCTATTCTGGGCGATGTTCTCGTCACCGCGTGGAGATTGTTCCTCTTGGCAAAGTCTTTTCAAGCGTCGGTGTAAAACTCAGTGTCTGTGCCGATGATACACAGGGCTCCACAGTGGCTAGAGAGATGTTAACGACCTTGTCTGATGTGCAGGGAGTTGTGGGTTTGATCTCGATCCTGACGCTTGTATATTTGGTTTGTATTTCTCTCTCTCATCATCATCATGGTGGCTAGAAAGATGTTAACTACTTCTCCTGGTATATACAGGAGGCCATGGAATCGATCCCAGACCCTGACAACGCCTGCTGTATGACCCGACTTTGCATCTCTCTCTCTCCCCGTGGTCGCGTGGATTTCTCTCCGGGTCCTCTGGTTATTACCCTCCAACATTTAGAATCAACGTCGCCACCCGTTTAGAGCATCAGGCTGCAGTAGAACAGCGAGACAAGGCAGGGACGGCAAGATGGACAAGAAGAGAGACCCACAGAGATGGGGCTACAGAGTATCACAGCGAGTTGTATTAGGATAGGGATCAAGAGAATAACGAGCTGCTGGGTGAGCTAGACGAGATATCTCCTCAGTACCACCGGGAGATACATAGAGATACATAGAGATACGTAGAGACACGTATACATACAGAGATACATACAGATACACAGATTAATGTAGATATACATAGATACTTAGAAATATATAAATACACACGTAATTAAATATACATAGAGATACATAGAGATACATAGAGATACATAGATATACACAGATATATACAATTAGAAATACATATACAGTGAGGTAAAAAAGTATTTGATCCCATGCTGATTTTGTACGTTTGCCCACTGACAAAGAAATGATCAGTCTATAATTTTAATGGTAGGTTTATATGAAAAGTGAGAGACAGAATAACAACAACAAAATCCAGAAAAACGCATATCAAAATGTTATAAATTGATTTGCATTTTAATGAGGGAAATAAGTATTTGACCCCTCTGCAAAACATGACTTAGTACTTGGTGGCAAAACCCTTGTTGGCAATCACAGAGGTCAGACGTTTCTTGTAGTTGGCCACCAGGTTTGCACACATCTCAGGAGGGATTTTGTCCCACTCCTCTTTGCAGATCTTCTCCAAGTCATTAAGGTTTCGAGGCTGACGTTTGGCAACTCGAACCTTCAGCTCCCTCTACAGATTTTCTATGGGATTAAGTTCTGGAGACTGGCTAGGCCACTCCAGGACCTTAATGTTCTTCTTCTTGAGCCACTCCTTTGTTGCCTTGGCCGTGTGTTTTGGGTCATTGTCATGCTGGAATACCCATCCACGACCCATTTTCAATGCCCTGGCTGAGGGAAGGAGGTTCTCACCCAAGATTTAACGGTACATGGCCCCGTCCATCGTCCATTTGATGCAGTGAAGTTGTCCTGTCTCCTTGGCAGAAACACACCCCCAAAGCATAATGTTTCCACCTCCATGTTTGAGGGTGGGGATGGTGTTTTTGGGGTCATAGGCAGCATTCCTCCTCCTCCAAACACGGCGAGTTGAGTTGATGCCAAAGAGCTCCATTTTGGTCTCATCTAACCACAACACTTTCACCCAGTTGTCCTCTGAATCATTCAGATGTTCATTGGCAAACTTCAGACGGGCATGTATGCTTTCTTGAGCAGGGGGACCTTGCGGGCGCTGCAAGATTTCAGTCCTTCACGGCGTAGTGTGTTACCAACTGTTTTCTTGGTGACTATGGTCCCAGCTGCCTTGAGATCATTGACAAGATCCTCCCGTGTAGTTCTGGGCTGATTCCTCACCGTTCTCATGATCATTGCAACTCCACGAGGTGAGATCTTGCATGGAGCCCCAGGCCGAGGGAGATTGACAGTTCTTTTGTGTTTCTTCCATTTGCGAATAATCGCACCAACTGTTGTCACCTTCTCACCAAGCTGCTTGGCGATGGTCTTGTATCCCATTCCAGCCTTGTGTAGGTCTACAATCTTGTCCCTGACATCCTTGGAGAGCTTTTTGGCCTTGGCCATGGTGGAGAATCTGACTGATTGATTGCTTCTGTGAACAGGTGTTTTTTTATACAGGTTACAACCTGAGATTAGGAGCACTCCCTTTAAGAGTGTGCTCCTAATCTCAGCTCGTTACCTGTATAAAAGACACCTGGGAGCCAAAAATCTTTCTGATTGAGAGGGGGTCAAATACTTATTTCCCTCATTAAAATGCAAATCAATTTATAACATGTTTGACATGCATTTTTCTGGATTTTGTTGTTATTCTGTCTCTCATTGTTCAAATAAACCTACCATTAAAATTATAGACTGATAATTTCTTTGTCAGTGGGCAAAAAAATCAGCAGGGGATAAAATACTTTTTTTCCCTCACTGTAGTAAGATACAGAGAGAGACAGAGAGAGAGAAACAGAGAGACGGAGACAGAAAAATACAGAGGGAAAGACAGAGAGAAAGAGGCAGACAGAGAGAATGGCTCCCAAAAGCAGTAGGTATGAGACAGGATTCACGAACATTTTGCAGATGCAAACAAATCTTAACCTAGAAGGCGAAACACTCAACATCTGAAAGAACATGCGTGTTCAGGTAACTGCTCTGTATGCCTGCTAGATTCGGACATTAACACAAAGACTGACAGAGATAAGATGTTGACACTCGAAATGTATTGCAGCTGCTGCTGCTGCTGTGACCACTCCAGGACTCCCCGCACTGCGAGCTCAGTCGAGGCTCTCACCGCGCTGTCCGCTCGCTGCCGTGCTGGGTGAGTGGACAGCCGCTATTGGTACCAGAGCAGCGTGCATGGTCGGGGTCCACAGGGTAGCCTGATTCAGCCCTCCTCACGACTCCTGGGTGCTGAGAGATCCAGCGGCTGAGGTACAGGATGTCTGAGCAGGCGCAGTTGGCCGAAGAATAGTGATCTTATTTCTCGTATAGATTTATGTATAGAAGCGTCTTATTCTTATATTTTATATAGATTTACGTATAGCAGAGTCTTAGTTTTATACCTTTTTACGGATTTATATAGCAGTGCCTTATTCTTATTAATTATATTGATGTATATATAGAATGTCCTTATTCTCATATCTTGCATAGATTAATATGAGCAGTGCCCTATTCGTATACCTTATAGGAATTTAGATATCACAATGCCTTATTCTTATACCTTGTGTAGATTTGTGTTTTTGAAGAGCCTTGCTCTCATATCACATATCGATTGAGATATAACAGTCTTATTCTTATTGTTGAATATATTTATATATAGCAGATTGTTATTCTCATATCTTGTATAGATTCATATATAGAAGATTCTTATTGTCATATCTTTTATAGGTGTGAATATAGCAGAGCCTTATTCTCATATCTCATTCAGATTTATATATAGCAGTGACGTATTGTGATATCTAAATGAGATTTATTTAAAGCAAAGCCTTATTCTTATACCTTATAGAGATTCATATACAGTGCAACCTTATTTACATACCTTTTAAAGGTTTATAAATAGTGGCACCTTAGTATTTTATCTAAAGTAAGCTGATGCTGCTGCAGCTGAAGATGGTGGTTTTGTTTGACCACTACTACCGAGCGAGAAGCCACGTGACCCTGACGTCACAGTAGACCAAGACTCAGACGCCATGAGAAGCCACGTGGCCCTGACGTCACAGTAGACCAAGACCCAGACGCCATGAGAAGTCACGTGGCAATGACGTCACAGTAGACCAAGACCCAGACACCACGAGAAGTCACGTGGCAATGACGTCACAGTAGACCAAGACCCAGACATCATGAGAAGTCACGTGGCAATGACGTCACAGTAGACCAAGACCCAGACACCACGAGAAGTCACGTGGCCCTGACGTCACAGTAGACCAAGACCCAGACACCACGAGAAGTCACGTGGCAATGACGTCACAGTAGACCAAGACCCAGACACCACGAGAAGCCACGTGGCAATGACGTCACAGTAGACCAAGACCCAGACACCACGAGAAGTCACGTGGCAATGACGTCACAGTAGACCAAGACCCAGACACCATGAGAAGTCACGTGGCCCTGACGTCACAGTAGACCAAGACCCAGACACCACGAGAAGTCACGTGGCCCTGACGTCACAGTAGACCAAGACCCAGACACCACGAGAAGTCACGTGGCAATGACGTCACAGTAGACCAAGACCCAGACACCATGAGAAGCCACGTGGCAATGACGTCACAGTAGACCAAGACCCAGACACCACGAGAAGCCACGTGGCAATGACGTCACAGTAGACCAAGACCCAGACACCATGAGAAGCCACGTGGCAATGACGTCACAGTAGACCAAGACCCAGACACCACGAGAAGTCACGTGGCCCTGACGTCACAGTAGACCAAGACCCAGACGCCACGAGAAGTCACGTGGCCCTGACGTCACAGTAGACCAAGACCCAGACACCATGAGAAGCCACGTGGCAATGACGTCACAGTAGACCAAGACCCAGACACCACGAGAAGTCACGTGGCCCTGACGTCACAGTAGACCAAGACCCAGACACCACGAGAAGTCACGTGGCCCTGACGTCACAGTAGACCAAGACCCAGACACCACGAGAAGCCACGTGGCCCTGACGTCACAGTAGACCAAGACCCAGACACCACGAGAAGTCACGTGGCCCTGACGTCACAGTAGACCAAGACCCAGACACTACGAGAAATCATGTGGTTCTGACGTCACAGTAGACCAAGGCCCAGACACCATGAGAAGTCACGTGGCTCTGATGTCTCAACAACAACAACGCGATCCCAGTCGAAAGCAGATGGTAGAATCGTGTTACCATCACCGCCTCCATCTCTGCTGTCGCCCACAGCGCAATCACTGATGATTGCCATCAGTGAACCGCCAGTTCATTGACACCCTGAACAGTCCATTCACTAATGCACTGAACCCATCACAGGGTGACCAACGCTAACCTTGCATGGATAATGAAGGGGAGTGATTACGCTGAAGTTCACCATCTCGCTACAAATGCAATCGGTGATTACAATCAAGGAGATTGGCCGTCGATGAATTCAATCGATAGATCAATCAGCGATTGGTCGCGTGATTGACAGCCGTCCGTTAACGATAATCAGACGACGGAATGCGACACGTGACACGTCACGTGGTCAGTGCCAAGTGCTTCGTGTGGGTGTCGTTATCAGCATCACGAAAACGATCATGATTCTGTGACCGGTGCAGAAAGTTAGAACGCCTCCGACTCAGGGGCCACATTGGAACCTGACGAGGGCTGTACGGTGTGGGCTGAGAGATGTTAACTACCTCGCCTGGTATGCAGGAGGTCGTGGGTTCTATCTCGACCCTGACACCTGCTGCTTTATATTGGGAGTTTGAATGTCTCTCCCTCTGCCCGTGTTTGGGGCGGATTCTTCTCCGGATCCTCCCGTTTTTTCCCTTCACATTTAGAGTCAAGAGAAAGTGGTAAATAATGTAAATTTGTGTATTTTAATCTTAATTAGGAGCTTTCGTGACTGCAGGAATTATTCTTTGTTTTTTTCGGTAAAGTCACATATAAAGATAAAATAATAAATTAAACAATAGCATACTACGACGTTTCGATTGCAACACAAGCAATCATCATCAGGTATAAAAGAAATAGCAACAAAAATCTAACCGGAAAACTATAGACAGACATATAAGCAGACAGATATCACAAAGATACACAGAGAGAGAGAGAACACGTATCGGCACAAAGAGAGAGGTCGTCTCTGTGACGAGGCCTTAAATAGAGAGAGGGGGCGGGGGCAGAGAGAGGGAGGGGGCAGAGAAAAAAGATTGCATGTCAATGAGTGGACGACGACGTGGTACGGTACGCAAGCTTGAAAATTAGGAGAAAGACACACTGAAATTAAATAGCCTAAATGAGCGACGTTTGGCTCGCAACCCCCTCGAGAGAGGAGACGGAGTGGGGTCGGTGTGAACGACATCGCGACGTCCGCGTGGCCTCGCATCACGCAGAGACGTCCACATCTGGCGGCCAGAAGCTCCACCGCCTTAACCGCTGCGTCTCAGCAGCAGCCTGGCGCGTTCATTCACAGCGCAGGGGTCGGAAACCACCACGTGGCGCAGCTGTGAGCCAGGGAAGGACTGAGCCGTGCCCTGTCAGCACCGAGGAGGTGGCTCGGTGAAGCAGATCGACTCCCCGTGGCCCACAGGGGTGGACGTGGCTACGAGCCCCTTGCATGGAGCAGCACGGAGTCTAGGAGATGTTAACTCCTTCGCCTGGTATACAGGAGGTCGTGGATTTGATCCAGGACTCAGGCACCTGCTGTATATTTGGAGTCTGCATCTCTCTCCCTCTCATCATCATCATGGTGGCTAGGAGATGTTAACTACCTTGCCTGGTATTTAGGAGATCCCGGACCCTGACGATGCCTGCCTGTTGTATATTCGGAGCCTGCGTCTCTCTCTCTCTCTCTCAATATTATAACGCTGGCTAGGATACGTTAACTACCTTCCCTGGTATACAGGGGATCGTGGGTTCTATCCTGGACCCTGACGATTCCTGTTGTATATTTCGAGTTTGCATGTCTCTCTCTCTCTCATCATCATCACGGTGGCGAGAAAATATTAACGACATCGCCTGCTAGTTAGAAGGTACGTGGGATCGATCCCGGACCCTAACAATGCCGGCTATATATTTTAGAGTTTGCGTCTCTCTCTCTCTCTCCCCGTGGTCGCGTCGATTCCTCTCCGGGTCTACCAGTTATTTACCTCCACATTTAGAATCAACGTCGCCACGAGTTTAGAGTTTCAGGCTGCAGTGAAACAGCGAGACAAAGCAGGGACGGCAAGATGGGCAAAGAAGAGAGACCCACAGAGATGGGGCTACTGAGTATCGCAGCGAGTTGTATCGGGATAGGGATCAAGAGAATAACGAGTTGCTGGGTGAGCTAGAGAGGATATACCCTTTGGACCACCGAGGGATACACAGAGATACAGAAAGATAAATAGAGATATAGACATACACAGAAACACATAGAGATACATAGAGATGCACATAGAGATAGGAACAGATACCTAGTGATAAGATGATGATGATGCGGAGACTCGGGCTGGGATAGTGGGCGCAGCTGCTTGACAGCAAATGTTGCTGTTGAGGCTCGTGGCAGAGAGAGCGAAGATTATTAAATGGAAGCTGCTGAGCACTGCAGGGAAGATTTCCCCTCAGCACCACCAATGATGACGTCTCGTACGAAGAAATGGGAAAGGTAAAATAACAACATCTGACGATGAATCAAAAGTCCAGGAGTGGACGACATAAAACAGACAGATAGACAAAGAAACAGAGAGGGACAGAAATACAGACGTAGAAATAGAGAAGCAGAAAAATACAGAGTGACAGAGATAGAGAGAGACAAATAGATAGGGGGAGATAGACGGGGAACAGATGCATACAGACAGAAAGAGAGATACAGTGAGATAAACAGGAAGAGAAAGGCAGAGAGTGAGAGAGATAAATAGAGAGAGAGGAAAAAGGAACGACAGGGAGAGACAGAGAGAGACACACGCCGAGACAGATAAAAAGAGACAGGGAGAATGATTATTAAAATTCGAAAGGTTTGAGAGATAATTCAGTAACATCTGGCAGAAGAAAGCAACCCTTAAGCTACAAGACCAACACAGAACAACTTAAAGAACAACATTCGTGTTCAGTAGCAGCTCTGTATGCCTGCGAGAACTGGACATTAAAACAAAGACAGACAGAGATAAGATGTTGACACTCGAAATGTATTGCAGCTGCTGCTGCTGCTGTGACCACTCCAGGACTCCCCGCACTGCGAGCTCAGTCGAGGCTCTCACCGCGCTGTCCGCTCGCTGCCGTGCCGAGTGAGCGGACAGCCGCTATTGGTACCAGAGCAGCGCGCTGAGTCGGGGACCACTCTGGTCCAATTATCATCTGCCGTCCTCGGAACTCCTGGGTGCTGAGAGATCCAGCGGCTGAGATACAGGATGTCTGAACAGGCGCAGTTGGCCGGAGACAAATCATTTGTACCTTGTATAGATTAATATAGAAATAAGTGTCCTTTTTAAATCCTTTTTATTAAGTTCACTTGCTTGCGCGCTTACGACCGTGCAAATCTTTCGGTCGTTTTTTAACCCACTTCCCGTGATCCAATCGAGCTGACATTTTGCACACAGACTCGTTGTGCGTGACAATTTATTTTCGTGAAAATTTTTTTCCTAAATTTTCCACTTTTTAGGAAAAAAACACATTTCACTAACACAATCATACATTTTTCCTAAACACAGAAAATTATTCAAGAAAACAACAAAAATGTACAATATAAACAATCATACAAAAACTGAAAACCTTATAATCCTTATATACGACTTTCTTTATATTTAATTAAAAATACCAATGTGATAAAAATGAAACTCTTACTCAAGAAAAACAGAAATGAATAATAAAATAAAACCGATGCCACTCATATAAAGGATTTATAGTGAAAAACTTTGTTTTTACGGGTTAATTTTTTAAATATCTTGCATAGATTTATATCTACTTGCGCGTTATTCTTATTTCTTAGATATATAGAGAGCAGAGCCTTATTCTTATATCCCATGTAGATTTACATATATAGCAGAGCTTAATTGTTATATTTTGAATAGATTTAAATATTAGCAGCGCCTTATTCTAATTTATTGTATAGATGTATATATAGAGCAGTGCCTTATTCTCGTATCTTGTATAAATCTACATATAGCAGTCTTGTTCTTATATCTTGTATAGCTTCATATACAGCAGAGTATTATTCTTATATCTTGTTTAGATTTATATACAGCAGGGCCTTATTCTTATACCTTGCATAGATTCATGTATATCACGACCTTTTTCTTATATTTTCTAAAGGTTTATATGCAGTAGCACCTTATTCTCATATCTAAAGTCGGCTGATGCTGCTGCAGATGATGGTTCAGCTTGAGCATCACTACCGAGCGAGAAGCCACGTGGCCCTGACATCACAGTAGACCAAGACCCAGACGCCATGAGAAGTCACGTGGCCCTACACGTCACAGTAGACCAAGACCCAGACACCATGAGAAGTCACGTGGCCGTGACGTCACAGAAGACCAAGACCCAGACACCATGAGAAGTCACGTGGCCCTGACGTCACAGTAGACCAAGACTCAGACACCATGAGAAGTCACGTGGCCCTGACGTCACAGTAGACCAAGTCCCAGACACCATGAGAAGTCACATGGCCCTGACGTCACAGTAGACCAAGACTCAGACACCATGAGAAGTCACGTGGCCCTGACGTCACAGTAGACCAAGACCCAGACACCATGAGAAGTCACGTGGCCCTGACGTCACAGTAGACCAAGACCCAGACACCATGAGAAGTCACGTGGCCCTGACGTCACAGTAGACCAAGACCCAGACACCATGAGAAGTCACATGGCCCTGACGTCACAGTAGACCAAGACTCAGACACCATGAGAAGTCACGTGGCCCTGATGTCACAGTAGACCAAGACCCAGACACCATGAGAAGTCACGTGGCCCTGACGTCACAGTAGACCAAGACTCAGACGCCATGAGAAGTCACGTGGCCACAACAATCAACAACACACAAGTCACAACAACAACATCGCAATTCCTGGTGACATCAGATGCTATAATCTTGTCATCACCACCACTATCACTTCTTTCGCCCACAGCGCTATTGCTGTTGATTGCCGTCAGTGAACCGCCGGTTCATTGACACCATGAACAGTCTGTTCACTAACGCACTGAACCCATCACCGGGTAACCAACGCTACCATTGCGTGGATAAAAAAAGTATAGCCCGTAAAAACAAAGTTTTTCACTCTAAATCCTTTATATGCGTGGCGGCTAGAGTCCTCTCGTCCTCTGGCTTGAGATGGCTGCCACCTATGGGTCAGATGATTGTCTGCAGTATTAAACAATTGGTAATTAAATATTTAATTTGTTTCCCCTAAACAGTGTAAAATTTTGGAAAAAAAATTTCACGAACATTAATTGTCTGGCACAACGAGTCTGTGTGCAAAATGTCAGCTCGATTGGATCACGGGAAGTGGGTTAAAAAACGACCGAAAGGTTTGCACGGTCGTAAGCAAGCAAGCAAGCGAACCTAATATAAAGGATTTAAAAAGAGGAGTTATTACACTACACTACTAATGCAATTGGTGATTACAATCAAGGAGATTGGTCATTGACAAAATCAATCGATAGATTGACCGACGAGCGGTCTCGTGATTGACAGCCGTTCGTTAACGATCATTAGACAACGGGATGTGATGCTTCACGTGGTCAGTGCCAAAGGCCCCGTGTTGGTGTCGTTATCAGGACCACGACAACGATCACGATTACGTGACAGGTGCAGAAAGTTAGAACGCATCCAAATCAGAGGCCACATTGGAACCTCGCGGGGGCTGTACGGTGCCTAGGAGATGTTAACTACACCTCGCCTGGTATTCAGGAGGTCGTGGGTTCGATCCCGGATCCTTGACGATGTCTGTCTGCTGGATATTTGAAGTCCACGTCTATTTCATCACCATCATCACCGTGGCTAGGAGATGTTAACGACATCGCCTGGTATGTAGGATGTCGTGGGTTCGATCTCTCACCCTGACGATGCCTGCCTGCTGTATATTTGAAGTCTGCGTCCTTCTCATCATCATCATCATCACCGTGGCTAGGAGATGTTAACTACCTCGCCTGGTATTCAGGAGGTCGTGGGTTCGATCTCTCACCCTGACGATACCTGCCTGCTGTATATTTGAAGTCTGCGTCCTTCTCATCATCATCATCACCGTGGCTAGGAGATGTTAACTACATCGCCTGGTATGTAGGAGGTCGTTGATTCGATCTCTCACCCTGACGATGCCTGCCTGCTGTATATTTGAAGTTGCACCCTTCTCATCACCATCACTACGGAGGCTAGGAGATGTTACCTACATCATGTGCAGGAAGCCGTGGGTTCCATCCTGGAGCATGGCTATGCCTGCCAGCTGCATATGTGGACCATAATAGAGTTTGTTTGGGTTAGATCACGTAAATATATTAATGTGTTGTTAAACCCGCCACCACCTGACACAGCCTACCAGTAATAGTTGTCACTTAAACATATGTGTGTGTATATATATTCATAATCAACGTTTTTGGGTTTAGATCGCGTTATTTATAAATGTGTCGTAACCCTCCACCACCCGACACGGCCAATCAGTAAAAAAGTGTCATGTTGACAAAAGACAAATATAGAGCAGAGAACGGGAGATACAGCAGAGCCTCACCATTCTGGCGAATTGCCCGATGATGCTGGATGCAATTACCAGCGAAACGTCGTACAACTCAAATTGTAAATGTTGTGGTTTCACACTTCAACACACCGGTGGGCTAAAGCAGGGAACTATTTGTCTTTTGTCAACGTGACACTTTTTTACTGATTGGCCGTGTCGGGTGGTGGAGGGTTACGACACATTTATAAATAACGCGATCTAAACCCAAAAACGTTGATTATGAATAACATTGGTCGCGAAAGCATGCGTGTTAAACTGTATATATATATTCTTGGTTCTTTCGGTAAAGTCACGTAGAAGGGAAATAATAAAATAATATAAAACAATAAAAATTCTCACGACGTTTCGACTGCAACACAAGCAATCATCATCAGGTGTGAAATCCACAATTTTCTTGCTGTGGATTTGTTTCATATTTTTATTATTTTATTATTTCCATTCTACGTGACTTTACCGAAATAACCAAGAAGATGAATCCCTGCAGTCACGAAAGAAGCTTGAAATCGAAATTTAGCGCAGTGAGGGGGGAAGCCGCCAGGGGGCGCAGCTGCGAGCCCGTGGCCACTGAGCCCTGCGCTCTCAGCCCCGGTGAGGTGGAGTGGCTGAAGCAGAACGACCCCCGTAGCCCCCAGGGCTGCACGTGGCTACGAGGAGCCCCTTGCAGTCAGTGGCAGCCTTCGAGTCGGCTGTGAACCAGCGTGGTTCATACTCATAGTGTAGTGTATAGTGTAGTGTATAGTGTAGTGTGTAGTGTATAGTGTAGTGTATAGTGTAGTGTATAGTGTAGTGTGTAGTGTATAGCAGTGTAGTGTGTAGTGTATAATACAGTGTATTATGTAATGTGTAGTGTATAGTGTAGTGTATCATGTAGTGTATAGTGCAGTGTATAGTGTAGTGTATAGTGTAGTGTATAGTGTAGGGTAGTGTATAGTGTAGTGATTAGTGTAGTGTATAGTGTAGTGTATAGTGTAGTGTATAGTGTAGTGTATAGTGTAGTTTATAGTCGTGTATAGTAGTGCATAGTAGTGTATAGTGTAGTGTATAGCAGTGTAGTGTATATTGTAGTGTATTGTATAGTGTATAGCAGTGTTGTGTATAGTGTAGTGTATAATATAGTGTATAATGTAGTGTATAGTGTAGTGTATAGTGTAGTGTATAGTGTAGTTTATAAAGTAGTGTATAGTGTAGTGTATAATATAGTGTATAATGTAGTGTATAATGTAGTGTATGGTGTAGTGTATAGTGTAGTGTAGTGTGTAGTGTATAGTGTAGTGTATAGTGTAGTGTATAGTGTAGTCATTAGTGTAGTTTATAGTGTAGTGTCGTGCATAGTGTAGTGATTAGTGTAGTGATTAGTGTAGTGTATAGTGTAGTGTGTAATGCAGTTTATATTCGTGTATAGTAGTGTATAGTGTAGTGTATGGTGTAGTGTATAGTGTAGTGATTAATGTAGTGTATAATATAGTGTATAGTGTAGTTTATAAAGTAGTGTATAGTGTAGTGTATTGTATATAGTGCAGGTTATAGTAGTGTATAGTGTAGTGGATTGTGTAGTGTATAGTGTAGTTTATAAAGTAGTGTATAGTGTAGTTTATGAAGTAGTGTATAGTGTAGTGTATAGTGTAGTGTATAGTGTAGTTTATAAAGTAGTGTATAGTGTAGTTTATGAAGTAGTGTATAGTGTAGTGTATAGTGTAGTGTATAGTGTAGTGATTAGTGTAGTGTATAGTGTAGTGTATAGTGCAGGTTATAGTAGTGTATAGTGTAGTTTATAGTGTAGTTTATAGTGTAGTGATTAGTGTAGTGTATAGTGTAGTGTGTAATGCAGTTTATATTCGTGAATAGTAGTGTATAGTGTAGTGTATGGTGTAGTGTATAGTGTAGTGATTAGTGTAGGGATTAATGTAGTGTATAATATAGTGTATAGTGTAGTGTATCATGTAGTGTATAGTGCAGTGTATAGTGTAGTGTATAGTGTAGTGTATAGTGTAGGGTAGTGTATAGTGTAGTGATTAGTGTAGTGTATAGTGTAGTGTATAGTGTAGTGTATAGTGTAGTTTATAGTCGTGTATAGTAGTGCATAGTAGTGTATAGTGTAGTGTATAGCAGTGTAGTGTATATTGTAGTGTATTGTATAGTGTATAGCAGTGTTGTGTATAGTGTAGTGTATAATATAGTGTATAATGTAGTGTATAGTGTAGTGTATAGTGTAGTGTATAGTGTAGTTTATAAAGTAGTGTATAGTGTAGTGTATAATATAGTGTATAATGTAGTGTATAATGTAGTGTATGGTGTAGCGTATAGTGTAGTGTAGTGTGTAGTGTATAGTGTAGTGTATAGTGTAGTGTATAGTGTAGTCATTAGTGTAGTTTATAGTGTAGTGTCGTGCATAGTGTAGTGATTAGTGTAGTGATTAGTGTAGTGTATAGTGTAGTGTGTAATGCAGTTTATATTCGTGTATAGTAGTGTATAGTGTAGTGTATAGTGTAGTGTATAGTGTAGTGATTAATGTAGTGTATAATATAGTGTATAGTGTAGTTTATAAAGTAGTGTATAGTGTAGTGTATTGTATATAGTGCAGGTTATAGTAGTGTATAGTGTAGTGGATTGTGTAGTGTATAGTGTAGTTTATAAAGTAGTGTATAGTGTAGTTTATGAAGTAGTGTATAGTGTAGTGTATAGTGTAGTGTATAGTGTAGTGTATAGTGTAGTTTATAAAGTAGTGTATAGTGTAGTTTATGAAGTAGTGTATAGTGTAGTGTATAGTGTAGTGTATAGTGTAGTGATTAGTGTAGTGTATAGTGTAGTGTATAGTGCAGGTTATAGTAGTGTATAGTGTAGTTTATAGTGTAGTTTATAGTGTAGTGATTAGTGTAGTGTATAGTGTAGTGTGTAATGCAGTTTATATTCGTGTATAGTAGTGTATAGTGTAGTGTATGGTGTAGTGTATGGTGTAGTGTATAGTGTAGTGATTAGTGTAGGGATTAATGTAGTGTATAATATAGTGTATAGTGTAGTGTTTTGTATATAGTGCAGGTTATAGTAGTGTATAGTGTAGTGTATTGTGTAGTGTATAGTGTAGTTTATAAAGTAGTGTATTGTGTAGTTTATGAAGTAGTGTATAGTGTAGTGTATAGTGTAGTGTATAGTGTAGTGATTAGTGTAGTGTATAGTGTAGTGTATAGTGTAGTGTATAGTGTAGTGATTAGTGTAGTGTATAGTGAAGTGTATAGTGTAGTGATTAGTGTAGTGTATAGTGTAGTGTATAGTGCAGGTTATAGTGTAGTGTATAGTTTAGTGATTAGTGTAGTGTATAGTGTAGTGTACAGTGTAGTGTATAGTGTAGTGTATAGTGTAGTTTATAAAGTAGTGTATAGTGTAGTGTATAGTGCAGGTCATAGTAGTGTATAGTGCATAGTAGTGTAGGTTTCGTGTAGTTTAGTGTATCGTAGTGTAAGGTCCTGTATAGAAGTGTATACTAGTGCATAGTAGTGTATAGTGTAGTGTATGCAGGATGTGAAACCGTGCGATGCGGTAACGTTTTTATTTGATAGCTGAGCAGCTGCTGCGGCTGGAATGATGCTGAGCGAAGTTGGTGTGATGATAGTTTTAGCTTCTTGCTGACCAGAGGCATTGTGGTTCATTCATGGCAAGCACTTTCAGAGACCCATATACTGAAACCGTCACCCATAGACTCACACAGGAAACCACAGAATCACCACACAGAGACACATATACTCATCACCACACAGAGACACATAGACTCATCAGCACACAGAGAGCCATAGACTCATCACCACACAGAGAGCCATAGACTCGTCACGACACAGAGAGTCATCGATTCATCACCACACAGAGAGTCATCGATTCATCACCACACAGAGAGCTATAGAGTCATCACACAGAAACCCATAGACTCATCAACACACAAAGGAGACTCAGACAGAGATGCATAGACTCACACAGAGACCCAACGACTGACGCACAAACATAAACCACCACACAGAGACGCACAGACTCATCACCACCACACAGAGACCCACAGACTCATCACCACACAGAGACCCACAGACTCATCACCACACAGAGATCCACAGACTCATCACCACCACACAGAGACCCACAGACTCATCACCACACAGAGACCCACAGACTCATCACCACCACACAGAGACCCACAGACTCACCACACAGAGACCCATAGACTCATCACCACCACTCAGAGACCCATAGACTCACCACACAGAGACCCATAGACTCATCACCACCACACAGAGACCCATAGACTCATAACCACCACACAGATACCCATAGACTCATCACCACACAGAGACCCACAGACTCACCACACAGAGACCCATAGACTCATCACCACCACACAGAGACCCACAGACTCATCATCACCACGCAGAGACCCACAGACTCATCACCACTACACAGAGACCCACAGACTCATCACCACTACACAGAGACCCACAGACTCATCACCACACAGAGACCCACAGACTCATCACCACCACACAGAGACCCATAGACTCATCACCACCACACAGAGACCCATAGACTCACACAGAGACCCATAGACTCATCACCACCACACAGAGGAGACTTGAGGACTTCAGGGGCGTTTAATCTTCGACTGCGCGACGCCTCTCCTCCGAGCCCCCTCCACGATCAACACGCACACCAACAAAGTCAGCGCAGACAGGAGCAGCAGCAGAGACCCTCCTGCCCCTCCTCCCCCTCCTCCCCCCCCTCCTCCCCCTCCTTCTGCTGCTACTCCTTCTGCTGCTACTCCTCCAATCCCCCCTCCACCTGCCCCTCCTCCTCCTCTTCCTCCTGCTACTCCTCCTACTCCTCTCCCTCCTCCCCCTCCTCCTGCTCCTCCCCCTCCTCCCCCTCCTCCTCCCTCTCCTGCCCCTCCTCCTGCTCCTCCTTCTGCTGCTTCTCCTTCTGCTGCTCCTACTCCTCCCCCTCCTCCTCCCCCTCCTCCTACTCCTCCCCCTACTCCTCCTTCTGCTGCTCCTCCCCCTCCTCCTCCTCCTCCTCCCTCTCCTGCCCCTCCCCCTCCTCCTCCTGCTCCTGCTGCCGCTGCCGTCGCTGCTCGCGGCCTGAGGTGCTCGGCTCCGCCCACAGCGGTCACGTGCTCGAGCCAGCGACTGAGCGTGGCGCCGGGGGACATCGGCAGGGAGCGGTGCAGCGCGCTGGCGGCACGGGCAGCTGCACGGAGCCTGCGGGGGGGGGGGGGTGGTTCAGTGGGTGGTTCAGTGGGTGGTTCAGTGAGTGAGTGGGTGGTTCAGTGGGTGAGTGAGTGGGTGAGTGAGTGGGTGGATGAGTGGGTGAGTGGGTGGGTGGTTCAGTGGGTGGTTCAGTGGGTGGTTCAGTGGGTGGTTCAGTGAGTGAGTGGGTGGTTCAGTGGGTGAGTGAGTGGGTGAGTGAGTGGGTGGATGAGTGGGTGGGTGGGTGGTTCAGTGGGTGGGTGGGTGTGGTGGTGAGTGGGTGTGGGTGGGTGAGTGGGTGGGTGGGTGTGGTGGTGAGTTTGTGTGATGGTGAGTTTGTGTGATGGTGAGTTTGTGTGATGGTGAGTTTGTGTGATGGTGAGTTTGTGTGATGGTGAGTTAGTGTGGTGGTGAATTTGTGTGGTGGTGAGTGTGTGGGTGGGTGAGTGGATGGGTGAGTGGGTGGGTGGGTGAGTGGGTGAGTGGGTGGGTGGGTGAGTGTGTGGATGGGTGAGTGGGTGGGTGGGTGAGTGGGTGAGTGTGTGGGTGGGTGAGTGGGTGAGTGGGTGAGTGGGTGTGGTGATGTGTCGGTATTGTGGTGTGTGGGTGAGTGGGTGGGTGGGTAAGTGTGTGTGGTGGTGAGTGGATGTGGTGGTGAGTGGGTTGGTGGGTGGGTGATTGGGTTGGTGGGTGGGTGAGTGGGTTGGTGGGTGGGTGAGTGGGTTGGTGGGTGGGTGAATGGGTGGGTAGAGGGGTGAATGAGTTGATGGATGTGTGGTGTGGAATGGTGAGCGAGGGAATTGGTGAGTGGGTGCGTGAGTGAATGGTGGTGGTGTGGAAGGGGAAGTGGCAACAGTACAGTCGTTTAACACATTGCTTTCACGGCCACGGGAAGAGAGAGAGATGCAGACTCCAAATATACAGCAGCAGGCATCAGGGTGCGGGATTGAACCCATGGCCTTCTGTATACCAGGCGAGGTAGTTAACGTCTCCCATCCACCGCGGTGATGATGATGAGAGAGGGAGAGAGACACAAACTCTAAATATAAAGCAGGCCGAAGGTCCCGGGGTCGAACCCACGACCTCCTGCATACCAGGCGAGGTAGTTAACATCTCCTAGCCACCGTGATGATGATGATGATGCGAGAGATGCAGATTCCAAATATACAGCAGGCGTCAGGGTCAGGATCTTACCCATGAACTTCCTGTATACCAGGCAAGGTAGTTAACATCTACCCAATCACTGTGACGTTAAGGTCTGGGATCGAACCCACGCCCTCCTGCACACCAGGCGATGTAGTCTACATCTCGCTGGGTGCGGGATCGAACCCACGACCTGCGTACCAGGCGAGGTAGTTAACATCTACCCAATCACCGTGACGTTAAGGTCTGGGATCGAACCCACGACCTCCTGTGCACCAGGCGAGGTAGTCTACATCTCGCTGGGTGCGGGATCGAACCCACGACCTGCGTACCAGGCGAGGTAGTTAACATCTACCCAATCACCGTGACGTTAAGGTCTGGGATCGAACCCACGACCTCCTGTGCACCAGGCGAGGTAGTCAATATCTCGCAGGGTCCGGGATCGAACCCACGACCTCCTGCGCACCAGGCGAGGTAGTCAACATCTCGCAGGGTCCGGGATCGAACCCACAACCTCCTGTGCACCAGGGTATGTAGTCAACATCTCGCAGGGTCCGGGATCGAACCCACAACCTCCTGTGCACCAGGCGATGTAGTCAACATCTCGCTGGGTGCGGGATCGAACCCACGACCTCCTGCGTACCAGGAGAGGTAATCAACATCTCACATGCTCCGGGATTGAACCCACACCCTCCTGTATACCAGGCGAGGTAGTTAACATCTACCCAATCACCGTGACCTTAAGGTCTGGGATCGAACCCACAACCTCCTGCGCACCAGGCGAGGTAGTCAACATCTCGCAGGGTCCGGGATCGAACCCACGAACCTCTTGTATACCAGGCGAGGTAGTAAACATCTCACATGCTCCGGGATCGAACCCACGACCTCCTGCGTACCAGGAGAGGTAATCAACATCTCACATGCTCCGGGATTGAACCCACGCCCTCCTGTATACCAGGCGAGGCAATCAACATCTCACATGCTCCGGGATCGAATCCACGGCCTCCTGTATACCAGGCGAAGCAATCAACATCTCACATGCTCCGGGATTGAACCCACGCCCTCCTGTATACCAGGCGAGGCAATCAACATCTCACATGCTCCGGGATTGAACCCACGCCCTCCTGTATACCAGGCGAGGCAATCAACATCTCCTCGGCCACCCTCTACCTGGGCTCTTGCAGGGCGCCGTGCAGGGCGGAGTGCAGGGCGTCTCTGTCCAGGGAGGCCACCCGCAGGCAGACTGCGAAACCGCGACTCTGTGCCAGGCGGCAGTTGCGGTGCTGATCGCCGAACAGCGGGATCATGACGGCAGGGACGCCGTGGTAGATGGCCTCGTACACACTGTTCATGCCTCCGTGAGAGACCAGCAGACGGGCTCCACTGTGGCCTGCATGCGGGGGAAGTGGGTGGGTGGGTGAGTGGGTGGGTGGGTGAGTGGGTGGGTGGGTGGGTGGGTGGGTGGGTGGGTGGGTGAGTGAGTGAGTGAGTGGGTGGGTGGGTGAGTGAGTGAGTGAGTGAGTGGGTGGGTGGGTGAGCGGGTGGGTGAGTGGGTGGGTTATTGGGTGGGTGGGTGAGTGGGTGGGT
The DNA here is from genome assembly GCF_015708825.2 of Lethenteron reissneri. Taxonomy (NCBI): domain Eukaryota; kingdom Metazoa; phylum Chordata; class Hyperoartia; order Petromyzontiformes; family Petromyzontidae; genus Lethenteron; species Lethenteron reissneri. Next base: position 715,423 of record NW_026891604.1, read on the forward strand.
GGGTGGGTGGATGGGTGAGTGGGTGGGTAGATGGGCGAGTGGGTGGGTGGATGGGTGAGTGGGTGGGTGGATGGGTGAGTGGGTGGGTGGGTGAGTGGGTGGGTGGGTGAGTGGGTGGGTGAGTGGGTGGGTGAGTGGGTGGGTGGTTGAGTGGGTGGTTGAGTGGGTAGTTGAGTGGGTGGGTGAGTGGGTGGGTGGGTGAGTGGGTGGGTTATTGAGTGGGTGAATGGGTGGGTGAATGGGTGGGTGAGTGGGTGGGTGGGTGAGTGGGTGGGTGAGTGGGTGGGTGAGTGGGTGGGTGGTTGAGTGGGTGGTTGAGTGGGTAGTTGAGTGGGTGGGTGAGTGGGTGGGTGAGTGGGTGTGTGGGTCGGTTGACTTTTTACCCACCCAGCAAACCCGCTCACTCATTATTTCACTTCACCATTCACTCATTCAGGAATAAACTAATTAATTCCCTCACCCATGAGCTCCTTGTGAGGCAAGCCAGTGATTGAGTCGACCTATTCCTGAGTGAATGAGTGAGTGACTGACCAAGTGCACTAAGGAACGAATAAACGAAGGAATCACTGAATGAGTGAACGGAGATTGTTGTGAGGCAAGCAGTGAATAGCAGACTACTGGTTGTCCCAATGGGTGAACGAATTACGAAGGAGTAAACAAATGAAGGAATTAATAATGGAATGAATGAACGAACAAAGAACGAAACAATCGCCCACGAGGTATTTGTGAGGCAGCCAGTGAATATAACTCGGGCGATGACTGAGTGACTGAAGGAATTAGGGAACGAATGAATGAGTGAACGATTCAACGAGAAAACGAATGAATGAATGAATGAAAGAGTGAATGAACGACTCGCCCACGAGTCCCTTGTGGGGCAGCGAGTGAATGAGTCGACCGATTCCCAGGGAACCGAGTGACCTATCGAATAAATGATTAAGTGAATGAGTGAAGGAATGAACGCATGAACTAATGAAGAAGTCAACGCACGAACGACTCACCCACGAGATCGATGTGAAGCAGGCAGTGAATGAGTCGACTGATTCCCAAAAAACCGAGCGACAGATTGAATAACCGACCGAGTGAATGAATGAGTGTTGAGTTAGTGAATGAGTGAATGAGTGAGTGAATGAGTGAACGAACCAACGACTCGCTCACGAGGTCCTTGTGAGACAGCCTGTGAATAAGTCGACCGATTCACAGGTTCCGAGCGACGGATTGAATAACTGACCGAGTGATTTGAATGAGTGAATGAGTGAGTGAATGAGTGAGTGAATGAGTGAACGAACCAACGACTCGCTCACGAGGTCCTTGTGAGACAGCCTGTGAATTAGTCGACCGATTCACAGGTTCCGAGCGACGGATTGAAAAACTGACCAAGTGATTTGAGTGAGTGAATGAGTGAGTGAATGAGTGAGTGAATGAGTGAGTGAATGAGTGATTGAATACGTTAGTGAATGAGTGAGTGAATGAGTGAGTGAATGAGTGAATGAACCAATGACTCACCCACGAGGTTCTTGTGAGGCAGCCAGTGGAATGAGTCGACTCATTCCCGAGTAACTGAGTGACGGATTGAAAAACTGACCGAGTGAATGAATGAGTGTTGAGTTAGTGAATGAGTGAGTGAATGAGCGAGTGAATGAGTGAGTGAATGAGTGAGTGAATGAGTGAGTAAATGAGTGAGTGAATGAGCGAGTGAATGAGTGAGTGAATGAGTGAACGAACCAACGACTCGCTCACGAGATCGATGTGAGGCAGCCAGTGGATGAGTCAACTGATTCCCAAGTAACCGAGCGACGGATTGAATAACCGACCGAGTGAATGAATGAGTGTTCAGTTAGTAAATGAGTGAGTGAATGAGTGAGTGAACGAACCAACGAACGAACCAACGACTCACCCACAAGGTCCTTGTGAAGCAGCCAGTCAATGAGTTGACCGATTCCCAAGTAACCGAGTGACGGATTGAAAAACCGACCGAGTGAATGAATGAGTGAATGAGTGAGTGAATGAGCGAGTGAATGAGTGAGTGAATGAGTGAGTGAATGAGTGAACGAACCAACGACTCACCCACGAGGTCCTTGTGATACAGCCTGTGAATAAGTCGACCGATTCACAGGTTCTGAGCGACGGATTGAAAAACCGACCGATTGATTTGAATGAGTGTTGAGTTAGTGAATGAGTGAGTGAATGAGTGAGTGTTGATTTAGTGAATGAGCGAGTGAATGAGTGAGTGAATGAGTGAGTGAATGAGTGAGTGAGTGAGTGAATGAGTGAGTGAATGAGTGAGTGAATGAGTGAACGAACCAACGACTCACCCACGAGGTCCTTGTGATACAGCCTGTGAATAAGTCGACCGATTCACAGGTTTCGAGCGACGAATTGAATAACCGACCGAGTGAATGAATGAGTGCTGAGTTAGTGAATGAGTGAGTGAATGAGTGAGTGTTGAGTTAGTGAATGAGTGAGTGAGTGAATGAGTGAGTGAGTGAATGAGTGAGTGAATGAGTGAGTGAATGAGTGAACGAACCAACGACTCGCTCACGAGGTCCTTGTGAGACAGCCTGTGAATAAGTCGACCGATTCACAGGTTCCGAGCGACGGATTGAATAACTGACCGAGTGATTTGAATGAGTGAATGAGTGAGTGAATGAGTGAGTGAATGAGTGAACGAACCAACGACTCGCTCACGAGGTCCTTGTGAGACAGCCTGTGAATTAGTCGACCGATTCACAGGTTCCGAGCGACGGATTGAAAAACCGACCAAGTGATTTGAGTGAGTGAATGAGTGAGTGAATGAGTGAGTGAATGAGTGAGTGAATGAGTGATTGAATACGTTAGTGAATGAGTGAGTGAATGAGTGAGTGAATGAGTGAATGAACCAATGACTCACCCACGAGGTTCTTGTGAGGCAGCCAGTGGAATGAGTCGACTCATTCCCGAGTAACTGAGTGACGGATTGAAAAACTGACCGAGTGAATGAATGAGTGTTGAGTTAGTGAATGAGTGAGTGAATGAGCGAGTGAATGAGTGAGTGAATGAGTGAGTGAATGAGTGAGTAAATGAGTGAGTGAATGAGCGAGTGAATGAGTGAGTGAATGAGTGAACGAACCAACGACTCGCTCACGAGATCGATGTGAGGCAGCCAGTGGATGAGTCAACTGATTCCCAAGTAACCGAGCGACGGATTGAATAACCGACCGAGTGAATGAATGAGTGTTCAGTTAGTGAATGAGTGAGTGAATGAGTGAGTGAACGAACCAACGAACGAACCAACGACTCACCCACAAGGTCCTTGTGAAGCAGCCAGTCAATGAGTTGACCGATTCCCAAGTAACCGAGTGACGGATTGAAAAACCGACCGAGTGAATGAATGAGTGAATGAGTGAGTGAATGAGCGAGTGAATGAGTGAGTGAATGAGTGAGTGAATGAGTGAACGAACCAACGACTCACCCACGAGGTCCTTGTGATACAGCCTGTGAATAAGTCGACCGATTCACAGGTTCTGAGCGACGGATTGAAAAACCGACCGATTGATTTGAATGAGTGTTGAGTTAGTGAATGAGTGAGTGAATGAGTGAGTGTTGATTTAGTGAATGAGCGAGTGAATGAGTGAGTGAATGAGTGAGTGAATGAGTGAGTGAGTGAGTGAATGAGTGAGTGAATGAGTGAGTGAATGAGTGAACGAACCAACGACTCACCCACGAGGTCCTTGTGATACAGCCTGTGAATAAGTCGACCGATTCACAGGTTTCGAGCGACGAATTGAATAACCGACCGAGTGAATGAATGAGTGCTGAGTTAGTGAATGAGTGAGTGAATGAGTGAGTGTTGAGTTAGTGAATGAGTGAGTGAGTGAATGAGTGAATGAGTGAGTGAGTGAATGAGTGAGTGAATGAGTGAGTGAATGAGTGAACGAACCAACGACTCACCCACGAGGTCCTTGTGAGGCAGCCAGTGAATGAGTCGACTGATTCACAGGTTCCGAGTGACGGATTGAAAAACCGACCGAGTGAATGAATGAGTGTTGAGTTAGTGAATGAGTGAGTAAATGAGTGAGTGAATGAGTGAGTGAATGAATGAGTGTTGAGTTAGTGAATGAGTGAGTGAATGAGTGAGTGTTGAGTTAGTGAATGAGTGAGTGAGTGAATGAGTGAATGAGTGAGTGAGTGAGTGAATGAGTGAGTGAATGAGTGAGTGAATGAGTGAACGAACCAACGACTCACCCACGAGGTCCTTGCGATACAGCCTGTGAATAAGTCGACCGATTCACAGGTTTCGAGCGACAAATTGAATAACCGACCGAGTGAATGAATGAGTGCTGAGTTAGTGAATGAGTGAGTGAATGAGTGAGTGTTGAGTTAGTGAATGAGTGAGTGAGTGAATGAGTGAGTGAGTGAATGAGTGAGTGAATGAGTGAGTGAATGAGTGAACGAACCAACGACTCACCCACGAGGTCCTTGTGAGGCAGCCAGTGAATGAGTCGACTGATTCACAGGTTCCGAGTGACGGATTGAAAAACCGACCGAGTGAATGAATGAGTGTTGAGTTAGTGAATGAGTGAGTAAATGAGCGAGTGAATAAGTGAGTGAATGAATGAGTGTTGAGTTAGTGAATGAGTGAGTGAATGAGTGAGTGTTGAGTTAGTGAATGAGTGAGTGAGTGAATGAGTGAATGAGTGAGTGAGTGAGGGAATGAGTGAGTGAATGAGTGAGTGAATGAGTGAACGAACCAACGACTCACCCACGAGGTCCTTGCAATACAGCCTGTGAATAAGTCGACCGATTCACAGGTTTCGAGCGACGAATTGAATAACCGACCGAGTGAATGAATGAGTGCTGAGTTAGTGAATGAGTGAGTGAATGAGTGAGTGTTGAGTTAGTGAATGAGTGAGTGAGTGAATGAGTGAATGAGTGAGTGAGTGAATGAGTGAGTGAATGAGTGAGTGAATGAGTGAACGAACCAACGACTCACCCACGAGGTCCTTGTGAGGCAGCCAGTGAATGAGTCGACTGATTCACAGGTTCCGAGTGACGGATTGAAAAACCGACCGAGTGAATGAATGAGTGTTGAGTTAGTGAATGAGTGAGTAAATGAGTGAGTGAATGAGTGAGTGAATGAATGAGTGAGTGAATGAGTGAGTGAATGAGTGAGTGTTGAGTTAGTGAATGAGTGAGTGAGTGAATGAGTGAATGAGTGAGTGAGTGAATGAGTGAGTGAATGAGTGAGTGAATGAGTGAACGAACCAACGACTCACCCACGAGGTCCTTGTGAGGCAGCCAGTGAATGAGTCGACTGATTCACAGGTTCCGAGCGACGGATTGAAAAACCGACCGAGTGAATGAATGAGTGTTGAGTTAGTGAATGAGTGAGTAAATGAGTGAGTGAATGAGTGAGTGAATGAGTGAGTGAATGAGTGAGTGAATGAGTGAATGAACCAACGACTCGCTCACGAGATCGATGTGAGGCAGCCAGTGAATGAGTCGAC